>NW_020455499.1:1773405-1865027 GCF_003342845.1 Nothoprocta perdicaria | reverse complement strand
TTTTTTTTTTTTTTTTTTTTTTTTTTGTCTCAAGCTTCCCAATTGGCTGCCATTTGCTATTTTCTATATCTAAAGCAACAGCACGGTAAGCATCATGCTTCCTAAAGCTGCATTTCACAACAGCAAAGCTGATTTTGTTGCAAGCTATTTATCTCGGCGCTCAAAACCTTTTATCGGAGGTAAGAAAAGGGAAGTAGCCTTGAGGCTGCGACTCCTCATTCCTTTCAGCGCTTCCTTTTGAACCTCCCGTGCACCTTCTGCAACCATCAACCCTCCCCGTTGGCTGCGATCTCAGCAGAGAAGGTCGCGTCGTGTTTCAGATTCGTCTCTTTATCCAATACCGAAGGCTTTTGCCCTGGACGCGGGTGTACGTCACTGGCTGGGGCGATGGTTGGCGCCGCTCTCGCAGGAAGTGGTTTTTGCTCTACTCTTTTCTTTTTCCTGCTTTCTCTCTGTTTTTGTGAGCTGCAGGATATTAACTCAAATGCAGCCCTCAGACATGTGACCTAGATGTTTTCCGCTTATTTTGAAATAGTTGAGCTCTTGTTGATCGATGGCAGTTTGAGATGGGAGGACGACCTCTGTGAGCCTGTAGGTAAGGGATCTTCAGTTCATTTCAACACCGCTCCTGCATTTCTAAATATAAAGATTTTTTTTAAAAATAATTGCAGTTGTTTGTGCTTTGTAGGCATTCAATACAGACTACAAGAGTTGCACAATTATTTTATTTGTTCTCATTTGCACGTTGCCCAGGGCACAGATGGGAATTGATGCTTTGAAGGCAAAATTAGTGTTCAGAGTCCAGTGACACTGTTGCATCTCATAGAAGGAGCAAGTGTAGATGCAGAGATCCTCTATTTATAGGTACTAGAGGTCCTTCCTTCGATCCTGTGCTGCATCTCATATCTCTCTCTGTGCTAACTGCTTATCCCAAAGAGGAGGAAAGAAACCAGTGTGTGACCCTTTGCACAGGACAAGAGGTTGGTGCCATTTCCTAGCAGATGTCTTTATGGGTGCAATTTGGTACTGTTTGAGCAGCAAGTTTGCCTGATGGTGGCCATCAGGGTAGGGATTAGTGATTAGAGTTAGTGATTGGTGAGATGTGATGTTAGGGATAGCTAGAGATTGAAGGSGATCTCTCCATGGCTCCCTAACCAGGGAGAGGTCCATCTGGTCTGTCTGTAGAGTCGGGATTTGTTGGTAAGATACAACAGCAGTACAGATGTGTGGATCTTCTTTCCCTGCAGCTCTCTCGCTGCTCCAAGATGTGCAGGTCCACGTGGCAGCCTGGGTTGCTCGTGGTGGGATGTTTTTTGGGTTGTGCAAGGAGAGCCCCAGCAACGCTCAATGCTAGAGCAGCTCTGCCAGACCTCCTACCACCATCGTTTAGCATCACAGAAGCTGCTGGTTTGTGATCACAAATCCTGGTGCTACTCCATCATCCACCTGTAACGGGAATGGCACAGGAAGGTGTAAAGGTGGTCATGCAAAGATACCCTCTTTTTATCTACTGATGTTGTCAGTTCCTCAGGGAGCTACTCGGTGGAAACGGCCCAGTGACAGCATGTGTCCTTCAGGATGCTCTCGTAGATCAAATCTGATGCTGCTCCTGCTCTGGAGCTGGACAGAAGCAGGTTGCAGCTCCGGAGGCCCAGCTCTTCATCAGAGCAGATAGCTCTGCACCACCAGCATTGTGCAAACGCTACCTCCCAGTCCTTAAACAAATCATAATTTAAGAGGGCATTCAAACAACGTGGAGTAATGATTTAGTTACAGATGGCATTAAAGGAGAGTCAGGATAAGCAAGATTTGTTTTACAGTGGAGATTTATTTTCCTGGTAACATAMTGCTTGCTGCAAATTTTGTGACATGTGCTCATGTTGGTAACTGATAGCCTTATCATAAGAAGCAACTTGTTTTTCTTTGGGAAATATGGGTCAGAGTTGAGAGAAATCACAAGTGGCTTGAAGCTCRTTTTGAAATTGTGCATACTAATTGGAGCCAGATAAAGGAGTGTGATTTTAAAGTAGTGCTGTAAGATTACATTTCAAGTTTTCTGTACTTTTTGGAGAAAAAAAAAAAAAGTAGTCCTGCCTGCATAACACAAATAAGCACAGACAGGGAAAATGTTTCCTTTATTCAGAGCATTATTTTTCTTTATCCCTTCCCTGCAACTCGCTGCAATGCAGCACCTCCTGCTCGCTTCAGCTCCCTGCTGCAGCGTGTCCCACGCTGCCACCTCTGTCACACACGTTTGTTCACTATCCTTCCTGAGCAACCAACAGCCTTTCAGGGAGCTTCTGTATTTTAAAGCTCTGAGTGCTGTGGCCGTCATAGGCCCGTGCTCCTCCGTTCCGTCTGCAGCGGGAGCCAGCAGCCAAAGTGGTGACAAATTCACATTTTGATTTTTATGCTGATATTCGGGTGGCACGACAGGAAAACCTCCAGCACGGGGCTGACACTGCAGTGGCGCCAGCAACTTGTTGGCAGCCCTGCTGCTGATTTCTTCCTTTCTGGTGCCAAGAGTTATTAGTGCTTTTCAGTGGCAGATATAAATGAGACCAGTTTGAGGCCAGGCTCTCAGAAGGAGGACCCGACATGATAAATTTGGAGCCTCCTTCCCTATCGCCGGTGCCTGGTACGAAGGAGGCCTTTGCTGTGCTCCTCAGAGCTCGTCGCTGTGCTGAGAGCCCTGCAGTTTTCAGCAGTGGCCACTGCTAATGGCTCGTGTTTCTGCTCCGTGAGCTTAGGGCTTGTATGGAGCAACTTTGAGGATTGTCATGCGTAATTCTGATACTTGCTTATTTTTCTTAACTMTTCTGCCGATGCCATTTGGCTGATTCAGCTCAATCAGTGTGAGTTGTTAACCATATAATAGGTAGTTAAAGCCTACCTACTCCTAAAAGCTCCCTCTCGATGTTGGAGGAGTCTGTCTGCTAATGCTCATGTGCATTATTTATTAGGGATTGGAAACAGGCAGTTCTGCAGCACAGTGCTAATAGTGTCAGTCTTGTTGGGACCCATCTATTTTAAAGATAAACAAAGCTTTGTTGGAGATCCAGCTAAATAAAGCTATTTATGGTTCACTTCTACCCTAAGACAACCACCTGGATTCATGAGAGCTACTGTTCCATGCACTGGTGAACACTGCACAACAGTGGCACTGGTGGACACTGTTGGTTCAAAGATGCTCTGATTGCTTTGATGGTTTCATGTGTTGATAGCATTCGCCTAGGAGCAGTGAGATAAAACTGGCCCAACTTTCGTCTTCATGTCTTCCATGAAAATTCAAGCACAGCGTCCTTTATCTGACTGCACAACTTGCACAAATGTGTCTCCCTTTCCCATCCGGCGGTGGCTTCTGACAGCTTTTGTCATCAGGAAAGGAACTGCTGCCACATGCCCTTGGAGCAGGGACCTGCCRCTACCTCTGGCATGTCCAGGATGACAGCCTGGCTTATTGGTTGTGCAGCTGGGAGCCTGCTAACCTGCCCCAGGAGCATAACCTGAAACCTGATGGCAAAGCTGGGCTGCTCCTATCAGGGGTCTCAATGGAACTTGCTTTGATAGACTCTGTCTTATCAACGCGTTAAAGACCCAGCTGATTGCTCTTTTGCTCAATTGAATATTAAAGTTTGTGATTTTGTGCACTTGAAATTTCTCTGTCAGTCCTCCTTGGTTGGAGAAATACTATAAAAAGTTTGTTTTGGAGACTCACTACAAAATAAACTCTGCTAACTTCTCATTTGCACTGGGACTTCCTCAGGGCAAATCTGTTTTCATTTTGAGAGTGAGGTTTCTCACAGAGGTCAGCATACTCTAATAACTTTTATTACAATTTAACGTACCTTGAGGTTCGTTGGAATAGGAACAAGGGAAATATTTTTAAAGAGTGCTATCCAAATGGGAAAGGGAGACATTAACTTTGGAGGAATGGATATTTAGCTGCTTTAAATTAAGTAGGGGGCACAATGACAACTTACCTGGTTCATGTTGCAGATGCTTGTAAGTGTGGGGACCTAGTATAAGTAAAAATGAGTTCTCTTTGTCAGAAACTAACAATCCAAAATTCATATATGCTTGAAAATTTATGCCTTTCTATGTTTGTTTCTCCCTATCTGCATATGTCCTTAGCATGAGAAAGAACTGGAAATAAAAGAATTGGAAACGGGTTAGAAAAGAGTTTGAAGGGTTATTTAACATATTTTAATATACTTCAAATTATTTTCTAAACATATCTCCCAAAGTTGCATAGAAAAGTATGAATTTCAGTAGCACACCAATCCTCACTGAAAAGTTTTGTCAATAAATTAACTGGGCAAGTTGGAGTTTTGGCATTTCTATGGTTAGTGGTTAAAGGGGCACATTTCCTGCCCTTTGAGATTGACAGGAGCTAAATCATTCGCTTGCAGTTAAGCTGGGTCTTTGGGGTTTGCATTGTGGCATTTCACCAACTTGTCTTCCAAGCCGGTGTGGGTCATGCTGAGCAGGCGCAGTCCTCTGACAAGAGGTCCTACAGCTGCTTCTGAGTCCACCTCCAAAATGTGCGTCAGTCAGAGAGGAAGGGAAGAAAATGAGGAAGAAAAAACAGAGTATGTCTGAAAGCTGAAGCTTCAAACAAACTCTCACTCTTTGTTTCTGAGTCCTTCTTCCTGGGCAAAGGCACATCTGCGCTGGTGCTGAATGGGGTGCATGGAGGCTGAGCCCTTATAGCAGTTTTCTGCTCGGTGCCTGGGCTTGTTTGCCTCCTGCTCAGGATGTTACCTAACTCTCTTCCTCTGCAGGCAAGGAGGGAAATGACCCACATGTTTTGCAAGGAGCATCACAGCCTTTGGCCTCCAGGACTACACATCCAGGCACTGGATGAGGTGCCACTGGTGGTCCCATGTGGCCATCCAAGCCATTCTGGGCATCTCCATGAGCCCTGTGGTGGCCCTGTGGTCCTTACCTTGGAGGGATCCTCCTACAGGAGAGAGGATCTGGAGCACCCAGGAGTCTGGGGATGGATGGAGGCACGGATGGACAGAGACCAGAGCTTGCCCCTGAATCATGTGGTGGGACTGGCCAGAACAAGGCCTGCGAAGTGGGCGCAGGACATCAAGACCTTCTGGCAGAGACCCTCTGGGTGCCATTGGACAAAACACATTTCTAGAAAAAGCATATGAATCAACATTTTCCAATAGGACGAGATTATGTCAGACTTTCCAATTTACTSGGCTGCTCTTGCTTGTGCTACCTTTTGACTTTGGGTCAAGTAGTTTTGGAGCCTCAGCTAGAAACTTCAGGGTTTCCTGTGTCTTCGGAATGGTGGTAGTTGCTTTATTAGGTTTATTAGGTTACTTTATTAGGACCTTCCCTACCCCTAAAATAAAGATTGATAGATTTTTGGACTAGAAGGTAGCATCGAATCATTCACTCTTCTTACAGTGACAAAAGAAGTGGAAATGATCCAAGGAAAGTTTATCTTGATTCCTCCTCATTCATTAATTCCTTGGCCTCTGTAAAGTAATGTGGTGAATGACACAGGCTGTAGCAGAGATATGAAGAAATTGGTCTCCTCAGCTGCTTCTTGAATTCACCGTGTTTAGCACAGGCTCTGCATTGAGTGGCATGTGGTTCTGCAGACTTGAGATATTCAGAGATGCTSCCCGGAGATTTTAATAGGAAAGTTTTGTTTTAATTTTCCTCTGAAGCTTGCCACTTGTTATCAAATCTTTCTTGGAGTGCAATAGACAGAAGAAAGGAGGGATTCTGTTAAGATGTAGAGCACGAAATGGCATAAAAAAAAAGAAAAAAAAAAAAAAAAGAAAAAGAATGCAGGGCTTTCTTTCAAGGCTTGTGTCAAGATATCTGTATTTAGATATCTGTCTGCAGCCAGACAGCTTGTGCGGGGTGGTTGTGGCCCCTACGCTGCCAACAGCACGTGCAGAAAGTTGCAGGAATCATTGCGAATCATCTTTGTGCTGCTGATGTGCTCTCACACAAAGCACTGGAAGCATGCAGTGATCACTGCAGGTATAACTAATGCTCCTATGTTCAAGCTTTCTGCATAATTAAATAAATTATGCAGCTTGGGGAAAATTTACATTTTTGATGCTGCAGTAGTCCCRGTCTTTCCCTTGCAGACATTCGAGTTATACACAGTAATATCAGATAAAATCAAGTGTCTGCCTCTGCTGTGGGCTCTGCTGTGTGGCACAGCACTGTCCCTTACAGGAGCAGCACCAGGGGCTCTGCAGAGGACAGAGAGATGGAGTGCAGGAGCAGATTAAAAGTGTCTGGAGCTTCTTCCTTTTTTTTTTTTTCTCCTCCTTTTGCTCTCAGATGGAAAGTGAGAGCAGTGAGAAGTAAGGAAGCAGCTGCAGGATGGCAGCACAGAAACTGCTGCAGCTCTGCCGCACATCCATGTRCACAGTGTGGGCCATTGTCCACCACCCTGGGCAGCAGGAGGGAAGGCTTCTTGCTGCCCAAAACACGGTGAGCCACAGTGTCAGAAAGATAAACTTCCACAGCAGTTTATTTTTACCTTTTTGTACTGTTGCTAACACCAGCAGAGCTTTAGAGCCTTTTCTATTCAATAATCTCAGCGGCTYGGTTTGACAGACTTGTCTTCTTACAGCCATGTCTCTGTGGGATTGCAAAAGGCATTGGGAGAGGACAAACGTGCCTTTACTGTTAACAAAGTTGAGGGACGCTTTAGGATACGCTCCAGCTGGCCAAGAGGTTAAAACAACCCTCACTGCTTCACTGAGGGCTTTCCAGGTGAAAAAATGCCAGGTAAAATCCAGGCATTTTATTTTCCCATGCTGATGTTCACATGGATGCAGCTTAACGTAGTGCGGGTCCCTACATCTGCTGGCCTTGTGATGATTTGTTTAACAGCCATGGTCAAACTGAAGCTGCAGTTGTTGGCAGAGCTCTGAAATCTGGCCTTGTAGGAAACTGGTTTCTTTGGCTACTGGTATCAAGTTAGGAAATACTTCTATTACTTCACTTTTTATCTTGCGATGATAACTCTTGCATTTCTTTGGGGAGTTTGGGCTGTCCCAAAATCACCATCACCACATGTCTAGGTCAGGTAAGCATGTAAAGTGAGGATGAGTATCTGAATGTCTRTGTGGAGAAGTTCTGCAAAATTGAGCTGGAAGTAATTCAAGCACTCTTTGAAATCTCTGTCACTTCTACTTCTGCTTGTCTCTGTAAATACTGCAAGAATAACCTTTCCTATAGTATCTCCTCACTTCAGATCTGGCAACACTTGAAAGTAACAACGCTTTTCGGAACATTTAGGCTTATAGGAACAGATTTCTTTCAAGCACCGGAGAAAATTTGTGATTCTTGTATGAGCTTCCTAGAGAAAACACTGGGATTTTTACTCAGAATTAGATGCTGGGAAAAAARCTATGGTGCGAAAAGCATCATATACAGGTATAATATAAATTTAGAGCTGGCAGCCTTGCTGAGGCTGGCTGGAAAGCCACGGTTCTGTTAGGTACCACTCTGCAGCATATAGATATGAAGCAGGAAGGAGGAAGGTGGGAGGAAATTATCTTTTTTTTCCACATGGCAGGTGAAGGRAGGCCAGGAAGAACCGAGCTCTATTCCTGTGGGCTCCTCTAGCGCTCCTCACCTCTTGGGGCTATTTGGTGTTAACTCCATTAAGCTGTTAAGAAATCTGATATTGGGAACTACTACTCTCATTGGTTTAATCTAAGCCACGCTCATTCTGCTGTTTAAATTTCACAGGATATGGTACATACCAAATTATATTATTTGTAAGCATTATTTATTTAATTATTTGGTGTTGCATATATGACCAGTCTTCACATTTGGAAGCATTGTACTGTAGTTTACACAGCATGGAAAATGGGGGCAGGTTAAAAGAGGTGTCAAATACATTGCTGACAGGAAGACCTAGAAGTAGCAATTTTCCCCAGGCATCTTATTTTACCTATTCAATTAAATTTCTTTTATGGACAACTGTTTCCAGAACATATGTAGGCCAAACTGTCCATAAAGGCTACTTCTAGCTTCAAGCTCTATTTGAGGCTGAGATACTAAATTGATGCTAAAATAGCAAATATAGACTATGTTATGCTCTCTCATATGATATTTTTGTACAGACAAGTTTTTGAAACAACTGCTGTCTTTTTCAAAATGTTCACATGAAATATAATTAAGGAACTAAGTGATGCAAGAAGAGACCTGGCCCTTGTTGACTTGGAAAAACTCCTTTGCACCATTGCACAGCGTTGTTCTTTTCTAGTAATATACCAGTGGTATTTCCTAACATTTATTTGTGCAGAGACGTCCTGCAGATTGAACGTCATGGAAATCAAAGAAGGTTAGAAAAGGGTCTGTAGTCATAAAATATGGATGTAAGGAGTTTGGTGTTTCATCTGCTCAGCTTTGAAACAGGGATGCAGGGACTGTCCCCCCACTGTCTTTCCTCTCTGACTCTCAGGCCATTTCTGTCCAGGTATGGAAGCATTTCCAGAGATAAAACATCTCTGCCCTATAGGGTACAAGTTGCTTTGCAGGATTTCTGCTTTTCTTTCTCATTCCAGTACGCTGTTTTCAAGAGTCTTTCCAGGGAGCAGACCTGGGGGCTTTTGGCCATCAGGAAGGATTTTGCAATGACCCAAAGAGGATCTTGGCTTTCTGCTTTAATCCTCATGAAAAGCCACTGCGAGTTTAGCACATCTGTTCAAATATTCTGCCTTTGCATCAATCTTCCCCAAATCTGTGAGACAAACTGGTTAAGAGGTGGTGAAGATTAGTAACTTTTCCACYGGAACTGTGTGTTTGTCCTAATTTTGCTACCATCTATCAGAAAGTGAGATTCAATCTCAATCTTTTATTGTTGCTTTATGTGTCCCTTTAAAATTTGATAGTGTAGACTACTATTACAAGTGGAGAACTTAGGCTACAGACAAGCTTCATAGCATTAAGCTGCTCCTTTTATTTTTAGTGCTGTGGTTAATGGGCAGGAAATCACTGAAAGACCCAACTATAACAGTTTGTAAGCTGTGGTGTGGAGTCCTCCCCACCAAGGACTTGCCTCATACTGTACCTGGAATGACAGGAAAAGCTCATTTTCCCAACACCTCTGGGTAGGCAAAATAAAATAGTGCAATGTAAAACTTTAATTATTAGGGACTGTATCATCAGAGCAACCTACAACATGTGATTATTTCCTACATTAAACACCACAGTCACTGTTGTACAGTGGTATAAGCCTGTGTCCTTCTCCCCCCAGGACATTATATTTTCCCCACCTGGCTTTTTAATGCAATAAATGGTCTGACCATACTCTTTAGRTTGCTATAGAATTAGGTCAGGTATAGATAACGCTGCTTTTGTGTTGCCGTAGCTCAATAGACTGAACTCCACTCAAACAAACTTCAGCAGCTTTGCTTTGAAACTCCGATCACAATCAGGCCTCTAACACCTGTCTGGAACTATATGCTCCGTACTGCACAAACCTAGAAGAAATTGTATTAAATGATAACATATTTTGTTTCTGTTCAACATGACCCTGGTACATGAGATTTCAATCTTGAGAAGTATGTGGTTACTAACCAAGGGTTCTTGTAAGACATAATACTCTCTGAATGTAGGAGGATTAGAAGAGRAGGTTGAAAATAATTGTCATATCAAGGATCCATTTAAAATGTGGAAGATTCTTTAGCCTTAGAGATTTTTAACAGTAGTGCTTAAAAATGCTATACATCTTGGATTGCAATACTGCCTAGGAAGTCTGTTTGGACCTTGYTGTGTGCAGAACTTTGCTTTTAGGTGTATCCTTCTTAGAGATTATATTCTATACCTTAGAGCTTCTCTTAGCTAAATAAAGCTCTATAAATAAAGTAAAAAAAAAGGTTTTACACTCTACTCTTTGACTACAAAAGAGGCATGAGCAGACTGTTCAGGCCTGTGCGAACTGTCTGAAGAACACGTGGGCCATTTCTTCTTTTATTTGCAGAAAGTCTTCAAATACTGGTGTTATAAAGAGTATCTGCGAAGCCAGTTTTTAAAAGCATTGAGTAAGGAGAATGCTGCAATGACCGCTTAGTTTGCTGTTGGCTTTGAGAGACAGTAGTGAAAGTCTGATATGGCWCCAACAGGGAGAAATATTAATAGTGAGATAATTAAGTCTAATGGCATTAATGTTTGGCTCTGGTTGGAAGCAGGTCATACCAACTGACTCACTGGTGGCTGCTGATGAGATTGTGAGTTTGGACCACAAGGGAAGCTGTGTTGTTAATCTAAGGACATTTTATTCCACATGGCATTCTGCTGTAACATCTCTCTCTTTATTGGACATGAAGGACTAAAACAGGAGGAAAGACCCATGCAGCAGGCATGTAGAGTTGTTCTTGATCTCCTACTCTGACCACAGATGTTGTTATTGATGGCAGATATTAATGCTGCTCCTACGTGCAAATTACTCTGAGTGGGATGCTATCCCTCTGCAATGGAAAAAGGCACAGGAACAGTACATCTGCTTTGCATTTGCATTACAAAGGTTTTTTCTAGTACTCGATGAACTGGCTTCAGGCCCCGCACACCACTTCACTGCACAGCCCTTGCTGCTTGTGTCCCTGCCCTGGGCTCGGCCTGGGCTGGCGCCTGTGCTGTGTTAGCTGGGAGAGCAGTTTGGTAGGGACAGAGACAGCACTGTGGACATAAGAATAAGGGGAAAAGCCACGGGCCATTTATTGCCTCCTCTGTCTACCTATATAGCTTTATCTGTCCTCCCTCATTTCCATCCGTTGTGCATTAAGCAGTTACTACCCCCGGAGCCCTCTTGGGCAGAGATAAAGAACAGCACAGAGAGCTCTAAGAGCAAAAACCACCAGCAGAAACATTTGCAAAGGTGTGTCGATATTAGGTGCTTTTGCACAGGCACCACAATATGTTTTCTCCTTAGCAGGAATGCTCTGACTCACTGTTTGTGCCATTAGCTTGTTTTGTTATTTGTTAACTCTTACTTCCTCTTCCGTTTTTATGGTTTGTTCAGCTCTAACGTTTAGGCTGATGTAGGGTGGAGTTTCATTCTTCTGTAATATCACAGAATCACAGAATATTCAAGGTTGGAAGGGACCTCTAGAGATCATCTAGTCCAACCTTCCTGCTCCAGCAGGCACACATAGAGCATGTGGCAAAGGGTGGCATCCAGGCAGGTTTTGAAGACCTCCAGAGAAGGAATATCTTTGCATCAGGATGTCCTTCATGATGTGCTGTGCTCTTCAGCAGGAGTCCAGGAGCAGAAGGATGGAGTTAGTGAATCTGGAACCAAATGCACTTAACTTCTGCAGTGCTTTTCCTTTATTATGTTTAGCACTTTCATGCTCATTACGCTTCTGATTTGATAGTGGTACAAAAGTCATAAGGAAGAAAGATAGCTGGAAGAAAATAAAAGCTATTTTGTTAAGCACAAGATTATATACATTGATTTTAATCTCAGCATTTTGAAAAACAAATGMAACCTTTTATATTAATCATGAGTAAATTTTTCCCTTCTTGGATGAAAGTAGTTTTATAAAAACCTTGGTACAAGATGCTAATGAATTAACATTTGCACTCTGTCTTTTATTGTACATAGCTGTAGGAAATTCAGGCATAGCTCAGGCCAAAAGTTAAGAATGCTGCTCAAGAATGTTCCTCTTGAGGAACTAATGTTTTGCTTTGTTTTGTGCAAAATCTGTGTATTAACTTTACTAATACTGTAATGAAACTCATGAAAAAATGTTACTGGGTAATACCAGTAAGTATATGACGCATATTTGGACAAAGCAACATTCCAAAATGCATCAAAAAAAACCTGACACCTGCAAGATGAAAATACTTCTAGCTCCACGAGCTGCTGTAGAAGAGGAAAACTTATTGGCTGCCACTGTCAGACAGAAACAATAATTAAAGTACTAAAAGCATAGGAATGGCAGGGGGATGAATTGCTTACTTTCCTAATTTTGCCAAAAATTAAATATATTTTCTATATTTTCAAGAAAAGATCAAATCAAGGTTTTCTTAATAGAAAAAAAAATAACATTATTACTATGTTTCCTGTATCATTTCTTTTCTCCTTTTGAAGAAAAAGGACAGAAAAGGCATCTTTCCTTTCCGAAGGAAATGATAAATAGTTGAAAGATTTTAACTGTTATCATATATCAAGATTTTTTTGAAAAGGTTGTGTTTTTAAAGAAACAAGTACTATTTTAAATAGTGTTGCTAAGACCCAGCACTTTGTGAGGACGCTTGAGGGCCTTGGTCTTTCCTCCCACCTCCTGATCTCTGCAGTTTGCTTGCTGCTCTCCTAAACTGGGCCTGATTCTCAGAAATGGTTTTAGAGAGCATGCAGATTTGCATGTGCCTTCTCATTTTTCACCTCTGTATCACTCATTACTTCCATGCCACATATTTGAAACCCATCTGTATGCTTAGAAATTAGGTTTTAGTATCTTATGCATCTTATCCATTGATCTGCCAGCTATAGAAAATGTCACTTGTGCATGTGCTGCCTCTTGTCGGCATCAGAGCAGGGGCTGCAGCCACACTGCCCGGTGCTGGAATGCTCTTCTATGTCCTGGACAAGTTTTATGCAGGGGCATTTCCCTGTGAGCCCTCAGCACAACTCACTGTGCAATGATGATGAGTGTTGAGATGCTAGGAATGACTATGGGTGCAACAAGCAGTATGAATGATTTCATAAAATTAGGCACTTGTTCCCCACAGGGAGGATTTTTGAGTCTCTGGGGCTCTCCAGATGTTTGCATGCACATAGGATGACTGGGTTTGCCTGCTGTCCCGACCAGAAAGACAACCTTGTCCCTTCAGCTCTGTTGCACTKCTTGCCCCAGGAGTCTGTTGATCTACGTACTTCGAGAAATTACGTTCTTCTCTCTCACACTCAGTGTAATCTTTTTGCTCACTCACAGAATTGGTACCCTGCTCTGGTAGTATCCATCTGACTTTGTGTCAGTGCCTTCTCTTCTAGAGTGACACACAAAGTTCTTGTTCATTGCCAGTGAAGGCCTAATCCTGGACTGGGAGCACGTCAGAGTAGCTGGTAGGGTCCTTTACTGAGCCAGCCTTAAGGCTACCTGAGCAAAGGAAGTGACAGGGCAGCTAAGTGAATCCAGATGGCTAATGGAAGTCAAGAGCAGGGACACATGAGCTAACGCCACCCTCGGCACCCCTTTGCCCATGGTTGCACCCATCCTTCCTTCTCATCTTTTTGTTAGTGCTTTGCCCTATCCCCTTACGGGGATGCAGTAAAGTTGGGCTGCCCTTGGCTCCAGGAGCCCTACACACAACAGAAAAGSCCTACACACAAAAGAAGGGAAGGTCTTGGGTTAGTCCTTTTCTTTGGCAAATCTACCACAGGCACTTGCAAAAGTTGTATCCAGACGCTAACTAGCAGCCTTGCAGCAAACRAACTAATTATGGAAGGTGTATGGAGAGGCGAGGAGTTGCCCAAGGCCTGGCACATGCCCAAGGCCTCCTCCACGCGCAGGAGAAACCCAACGCCCTGGAGAACCAGGCCTAAGCATCGGCCCTGATGCCACAGATGGTGGTTTTAGAAACACCAAATCGTAAAAGCGAAAGACAGGTTCCTTCTTCTGCTTTACGCTAACACGTTACCGTTTCCTGACTGTCTTTGCCCTTCCGTTATTTTTTTAAGTAAAAAAAAATAGAAGTAGAAAAGGGTGGTTCCTGTGGYGGCGGGCGCAGCTCGAGGGCAGGGTGCCACCTGCTGGCACATGGCACCCAGACCGGCGCCCACGGATGTGCTGCCCGCGGGAAGCACCGAAGCATTTCTACTGGGAAAAACTCGTGCAAAATGCACCTTTTCTTCATATTCTGCAAGATCTTGCCAGCATACACTGGATAAAGACCGGTAGCAAGAACGCTGGTATTTAGTTCTTTTTGGTGATTTCTCTGGTTTGAGTGTCTTGAAAATATATCAGAAAGTCCCACCATAACCCTATGACACATGAGAATTAGCTTTAATTTAGAGACAAAAACTGAAGCTCAGAGAGTTTAGTATCAAAATATTCAGAGGTCTTCGCAAGACTTTTGAACTAGTGGCAGTGCTCCTGCTGGAGATCCCAGGCCTGATTTTGTCGTGGTATTAAACCTCTGCACACCACTTTATGTACCCACCACCCCAGACTGAGAACACCTCAGTAAAACTCTCTCTGCTCCCAAGAAGAGATATGTCAGTGTTTTACTGACACRTATAAGTATGGGGATTTTAGAAGAAAATGCAGGGGAGTGATGTGCTCAAGCCAGACACTGGATTGGTGACAGAGCCAGTGTCACTCCTGTCTCTCGCCTCTGATCAGCCCTCCAGCCTGGAGCCTGCTGAAGAGCTGACAAGAAGTGATTCTGGTTTGATACCAGTGTGAAATACGAAGCAGTCTGGATCTCCGAGTTTAGGAGGAGGGCAGGATTATGTCTTGTTTAGCACCGCCGCAGGGCACGCTGCTTCCAGCAGCGATTGCTCCATAGGGTGGCAAGAAGCGTTGCAGGAAGTGAAGAAAGCCCAGCACTGAGATCGGTCAAAGGGTTTGCTCCTATTTCCCATGTAAATGCCGTGGCAGAAATAAAACTGAGTGCTCCTGAGGAGGAGGGAAGCTGCTTCAGCCATTTTTTCCCCCCTCCATTTCTGTAGTTTATCTTAGGTGAGGATCCTGGAGTGTCTAATTCCTTGGAGCATGAGCTTTACTGCTKCTTGCAATCGCAGTTTCAGTTTCTATCACAGTGCATAATGTTGTGTGAGTGATCCCTAATGCCAACGTACTTTCTTCTTCCCATTTCTCTCCCTGATAGTGCTCTGTTTCCTTGGGCTTCCGTATGAGTTGAAATCCCCTGACCTCTCACTGTTGTCCTCCAGATCTGTGCATTGAGGCTCTGGCAGGAATTGATTTTCCAGGGCCAGGAGAGGGTGATGCTATGAGAGCTGTTTATCGCTCCATTAGCCCAACAGGCTACAGTCCTGCCCCGAGAAACGGTCCTCCTGTCCTCCTCCCACGTGCAAACCAGCGCTGAACCTTCCTCTGCTCCGATGCTTTCGTGAGACTGGACTTTTTACCATCAGAGAATTTCTGCTTTTAGAGTCTTCAGAGCTTGGGGAGGTGCTACCCTCAAAAAGTTGTGCTTTCCAAATACATTTGGAAATGGCTAATTTTCAACCATTTGGATTTCCGTTTGCCTGGCTCCAGCAATTCCAGCCTACAGCATATCTCTTCCTTACAAGTTTTCCCACGCAGTTACACAGAAAGGGAAACAGTAAGTCTTCGTGTGGCCTCCTCCCATGTTACCTTACCCACACTTTATATATACTAGTGCCAGGGTGAACTAGAGGGAGGAAAACGGAGCAATGCTGGACACAGAGCACTATACCAGAGACTTGTGCGGCAAATATAAAGTACCTCTTTTCAGTGGATAATGCTGCAGGAATTTCACTAGCTAGAGCAGAGTCTGTCGAGTTGCACTGACACTAGGGCAGGAGGTCACCCAGCAGCGCTGCTGGGTGTCTGTGGGTCCTCAGTGACAACAAGCAGTTAGATTTGCATTTTTTAAAAAATATGGTGTATTTGATATGACAGATCTTTTAGCATCACGGAATTGTCATAGGGAATAACAACACTATCTATTTGCCTTTAAAAATATAATTCTTCTCTACCATTTCCTCTTGGTCTCTTCTGGAGTGYGAGATCTGCATTCTCCATTTCCTCATTTCTTTCTTTCCAGGAAAATTTCCAGGAAAAGAATGAAGAAACAAAAATCTCATCCATGCTGGCAGTCAGATTGCTAAAATTAAGGGCAATTTATTAGATGTGGGTTTGAGACTGATATGTGAGCAGGATTCCTGCATGGCTGTGTACTCCACTCGTAGTGTGGATCTTGCATATAGTGAACTGTAGAGGTAAGATACATGAGCTGGTTTCTGWGGCTTCCTTTGCAAGATTTCAAACACGTAGTGTGAGCAGGGCCAAAGACAAAGCGTGACGGTTGCCAGCTGGATGTGGCAGAGGGTTGCAAGAGATTACACCATAGAGGAGAATGGCTTTTGAGATAAGAATAATCTTTTGCATAAACTAACTCTTCCAAGGCAGTTTGGATGGGTGAGCGATAAGGACAATAATAAAACTACGGGCTTGCACAGTTGGTAGTTATCGCAGTGTTCAAAGAGGATCAAGATTTTGCCAGCTAGATAAGTCTGCTTCTTCTCCTCACTGCAGTGAAACATAATCGGCACTGATACRTTCTTGTCTGAAGAGTCTCTAGATTAATATTATTATTTTATGTTCTTCAGGTTCAGCCCAGGAACCATGGAAAGGTCTACAGCTTCTGACATGGCCTCGGAAAAGGCAAACCCTTCTTACCACAGTACAGGGGCTGTCCAAATGAGGATCAAAAGTGCCAACAGCCACCACGACAGACTGAGCCAAAGCAAATCTATGATTCTGTCTGACAACGTGAAGGTTGCTGAACCTGTAAGTAAAGTACCCTAATATTTCCTAGACCTACCAGTTCTTGTAAAGCTACAGAATTAATTAAAATATAGTTAAAATATGAATTCTGAATAATCTCTTGCAAGAAGGAACTTAATGGCACTATTAGATTTTTAGGAGTACCACTGCGTATTAGAATTTTTCTTCAGCGAAATACAGACATCAGTTTTGATGGCAGGGGTCCTAGCACCTCTTCCACACTTAAACTCTCAGGTGTTATCGTAATTGGCAGGTTGCCAATTGAGGGACAACTTTGTCAGTAACAAAAATAAATGGCCTTTCTGTAGGCGTCAATGATTTGCAAAAATCAGACCCCAAAGTTATCTTCGCATTTTAGTAGCAAACAGAGTGAAAGAGTTGAGTAATTTTTTATCCATTACCATTTKGGGGGGAAATTAAATAGTTAGTGATGAACTCTCTTGCCAGTTGTGTCCCTGCCCCTGTACTCCTCCTGAGCTACTAAACAAACTGATTGATATGAGTCTCCCCTGGTTAATTTTCTTCCGTAATGGTGGCAACTTGCAGCTGAGGCCATATGATGTTACAAAATTATTTATGCAATGTTAGCCACTTTTTTGGACTCCAGATCCATTTTACTTTCCGAGAATGCAAATGAGGGTGAAAACTCTGCTAGCTGGGGACAGATCCCCAAGMCCCAGTCACTTTCTACAACCACGTGAACTACTAATTTTTCTTTTGTAAACATAATGGATTCCCATGAAATACTGAGCTTTCTAACAAAGTTATTAAATGGAGGAAGCCAACTATAGCAGTTATATTTCCTTTTCTTTTAATTTTGGCTTCAAACTTATGCAGGAATACATCATTTTAATAATTTATTTCGCTGGTATAGCTTAATTCATTTCAGGGATGTGCCCTATTATATTTCTGCAGAGCAAAATCTCCTTAGATCTTTGTAGTTGATAAGACATTCATTTACTTTCCTTTTAAAAATATTGTGTGCCTGAAACACGTTGTACGTGTTTCTTCCTTTTTATCTGAAGTGAAATGTGCCTCCATCACAAACCTGAAACAATGCTTATAGTAATTTACTGGGAATAGTATAATGTATTATCAGGAAGAACTGTACCTTTGAAAAAGTTTAAAAGTTAAGTATATTTAATGATGCCTAACATATTTTATTGGCTGTGTTTAACAAAAGGCACTAGGCTGCAGTTGTTTTTGACAAGCATGAAAACATCACAGCATGAGACTGCAAAAGGAATTATGTAGAGAAATTACAAGTGATCCATCTCTCAATGAATTATCCACCTCAATAGCCTGCAGAACTCAGCTACCAATTAACACCTACTTTATTACATGTTGGGATGTACTTAATAACTTTCATGTGTTTATGCACTATTACCTTGACTGATGCCTCTTGTACAATTAGGCATAATTGGCATATCAATATGCAAAAGTTAAAAGGATTAACCCTCTTAAAACTAATGAGCATTTCTGTATCCAGCTGCTAAATGAGACAAAATTAGCATTTTTCACTTTTGGGCAGGATTTTATCATGCAGTTTCTCATTGTTGATATTACCTTGTTACATAACTTTAGTTTGGGGGATAGGATGCCGGACTGTTACAGAGCAAGGGCTCTAAAAAGTTAAATTGGACATAAATATTCAGTGCTGCATTCCAATAACCATAGCAGGTACAAAATATGTTCAGTGGTTGAGAGCTGAAAAGTTGCTTTGTGTTGCATTTATTTAGTAGCTAATTATATAAAAGTGGAATTTTACTGAGTATATGTCATTTTACCAAGCAAACTTGGCTCCGATATAATAGGTTGAAAGCTTGCCATGCTACTAATTTCCTTTCTATTTCAATTCTTTTCATCTCTTTTTACTGTGCAGAATTTTCTGACTAGATATTGACAGACTGAAAGTATTTTGGCATATTTACTTAAATAAGCCTCTTAAAGTTGTTTGCTAAAGCCAGACTAAAAGCAAAATTCTTAAGGATCCAACATCCAAGGGTTTTCAAATGTATGCTTAAAATGCAGTGTGATTCCAGTGTAAAAGACCACTGAAGTATCTGTATCAATTGCACATTGGCGTATCTGATTCTCYGCATATTATTTGTGAAGGATTCAAGGAAAAGGAATGGGGCCTTTGTTTGTTGAAGGGTTTTGGAAAAAGCAGTGTTCGGCTGATATGTACATTTAGCAATCCTGTTCTGTAACTCATGAAATACTCTTGCAGTGCACTTCTATWCGCAGCCTTCACTTTTGCTTTTTAAAGGCACGCAGCCTGCTGCTAAAAGCTACGTGCACTAGTATGCCAAGCAATGCTGATTATTTTGTGCTAGAACATTAAAAAAAAACAAAACAAAATTATCTTCTTTATTTTTCTATTATCTCAGCAGTCTCCCCCTGTTTAGATGTTTGACAGAGTCTATAAGGTATCCGCCAATTGTGCCTATTTTCTGTTTCACATTGACTGAATATTTTTGTCCTGTCGTTGGAGAGATTTTTCTTTTAAACACTAGAGATAGCCAAATAAGGGAATTTGTATTACTCTTTGGCTGCACATATTAGGTATGTCTACTACACTATATGTTCTATTAATAAATGGGTCAAATCCTCTTTACCCAAATTATGCAAAACCTCTTGGCTTCAATGGATTAAGGTAATCAGCATTTGGCACATTTTGAACAATCAATAGAAAATTTTATTTCAAAAACACATTTGAAAAAATAACACTCAGAATTTAAATGCAAAAAAAMCAGACACAGATCTACAAAGATCATTAGTGATTTATAGAGAAGAAAATTTGTAATTTTCTCTAAGGGATTTGCGGTGTTGTAAAGCATTTGCGATGACGCTTGTCAGCACACCTGGGGCTATACTTTTGAAGGTGGACAGATTATTTTCTATAGTGTGACAAAGAGGGATGCGCATCAGACATCAGTAGGGCCATATGCACTCGTGCATTTTATAGTAGTAAAGATGCAAATGTGGAATACAGAAACCGATGTAAAAGCTAAATGTAGATTCTTGTGGGTTTTAGTTATTTATTTATGGCGGAAATGCTTGCGCCTGGTGCAAAGGTTGAAACTGGTATTAAAGTACATTTAAAGAGCACAAATAATGAAGCAGTGCACAAATTATGGTAAGCAAGGATTCTTTCTGTGCTTAATGTTAGTATCTGAATAAGCAACGTACATGGACAATTCTCCATTTTGATCTCTTAGACCCCATGGAAGTGCACATTGCTTCATTCAGAACAACTTGAAACAATGAAAAGTGTTTTTTTAATCAGTGTTGATATTTAGAAACAGAAAGTATCTCAACATTCCAAAATGTTAATGTATTAGAGCTTCTCCTGATTAAACAGGCTGGTAGGGTTATTTGTCTCCCTAATACCTTATCAGAGAAGCAGGAAGCAATCTTCTTTTGTTTCTTACTCCTGTAATCACAGAACACTTGCCAAAGTTATGGCTAGCCAAAAAAATAGAAATAAAATTGCCAAAAATATAAGCCTTCTGTTTAGCAGAGTTTTTGAGCCATATTTTGAAATTGCAAGGCTTGAACATGTTTACTTCAAATCAAGCTTATAGTCAAGTTTGAGGCTTTGTTTGTATGGATTGTCCTGAAGTAGGTCCTGATATTTAATTAAAATGACACTAAATCACATTGAATTGATAAGACTTGGCATCTCAAACAAAGGTAATTGCCCGTATTGGTTTTGTATAAAAATAGAGCTGCTTGGAAAATGTGCAGCCAACACAGACTGTCAACTCCATTTATAGATCAATATGTGAAAACCATTGATCAGGCAGGCATGTGTAACAGTAACACTTTGCATTTATTTGTTGTTTTTATACCATGTTAAGGCTTACAGGATTATCGGCTTCCAAAATATTTTGACTTCCTCATAAATATGTTATCTGTTTAATGTTAATTACAAGACAGACTACAGCCCTCCCTTAGACTATTTTCAGTTTCAGCGCTATGGGTAGTTTTAGTTGGAAATGGATTATTTCATTTTCTGAGAGATCATCAGAGCTTCCTTTAGAGAATAGTTTATTGGGGGAAAGTCTTTGAGGATTCTGTTTTTCTCACTTTTTTTTTTTTTTTTAATTTCCTGGAGGGAAAAAAAAAAAGTAAAAAAAGAAAAACAGATCTCGACAAAAAATTACCAAAAGTGTACCTTTCACGGCTGTGTATATTTGAGGAGGAACGTGTATAATATTTCATTTATTGTCTTCTAAAAGTGGCTGCCCACTCTTTATTCTCCACAGATTTTATTCTCGCACAGCAGTTTGTTATATATGTATCTACTTTTATCTATAAGGGAACAGCTGTGAGCCCTTCAAGTTGTTGCACAAATCATATATTAGTATTGGGAGAGAGCTAGAAAAATATAGGAGCTGCATATGACAAATGTGGTAATTGTTAGCAAATGTGAGCTTGTAGTGATGATCGCTGTGTTTCACCAAGTATATAAAAGGAATAGGTTCCAGGGAAAGCTGCATGTCTACAAGACAAGTCTAGTCTTATTTCTTGAATGTAAATATTGTGCAAAAAAAGAGAGAAATCATAAATAGGGGGAAAAAAAAAATGTGTTGAGTAACATTAGTCATTCTCCTTTCTAGTGCAGGAAAATGAAAAATGAAATGAGTCATATGCGTCTTCCCTGGCTGTGTTTTCTAAGTCTTGATGTGCTCTGTGGTGTTTACTGGGCTTGCAGAGGGGCGCGTGCCGTCCTCGCTGCCGTTCCTCTCCACGGCTGGTTATTTAGGCACGTTTCCCCCGGAGCGGAGGAGCCCCCAAAGCCTCTGCTGCAGAGCCCGGGCAGAGCCCTCCCAAAAGGACTTTCACCATCTGGTGTGGGCCACTGCATGGGGAGATGCCACACAGACCATAAACTGCTTTGACTTGGAGGCCAGAAGTAGATTATTAATATATTAGAGTATTTTAGGGTTTGATTTGCCTTCAGTAAGCAATCCAGTTCAACTGAGCAATTTAACTTGCCTCCTCACCCTTTTCAAGGTCAGCTGTTTGATGCCAGGCATTCCTGCCAGTCACAAGGCTCAGAAGGAAGCCTTTTGTTTTTCCAAAAATGATTTCCACTTTTTTTTTCTTAAATATATATGCACCCTGCAAAAACCATTCTTGATGTGTGTTTGCACTATAGCACTACAACTGAAATAATGTKGGTTAAAAAGGCAGAAGTTAATTTTATTGTTAAACTCCCCATTTATTTCTACTCCAGGCATTTTCACTGCAACATTTTAGCTGCAGAGCTTGATAGGCAACATCATAATGAGATCATAGGGAAAAAAAAAAAAAAAGAAGAAGAAATAACCAGCACCTATTTCTTCTTAAAAGCTTGGCTAAATTCATTTCAGCTATGTTAAGGGAGCAGTGAATGTAACTGGCTTGGCTTCCTTGTTAAACGGAAGTTCAGACAAGATATTATATGGGTTGGAATTGCTGATTTTGACTTTTACTCAGTGTGACACAAGGATAGAAAAAAGGTTCAAAAACCTCTAGTATTTTTTTTTTCTTTGCAATCTTACATTATCTCATGCTGTGAAAATCTTTACTCTATTTACCAAGCACAAATTAGTCTTGCCAAAGGTTCTGAAAGTTTACTACTTCGGCTTAGATCCCGAAACTTCAAAGAGAGATGCAACTCCACAAATTAGTGTATGTGCTCTGCCATGGCTATTTTAACTTGAACTCAACTAAATTCGTTTATAATTTAGTACTGATTGAACACCACCATAAATGTGCATGGGATACATTTTTTAAAGTTAGTCCTCTGATTACTAATTTGAATAAAAAACCCTAACCTTGTTAGCATCTGGACTTATTTCCATAATAACAACCCCTTCAGAACCTACAAAGTAATGAATAATTGACAACAAATGAAATGTTTTGATAGTTGTCGGCACAAAGCATGTTTAATGTTTTGTGTTGCTTCCTAGCTAATTATGTAGATGACACATTTGTCAGACCTTGACTGCCATTAGAAACGTGTTTCCAGAGGGGAGAAAAACAGGCTATTCATAGAGTAATTAACTAGAATGCTCAATGACCTGTGAGAGATTCAAATGGCTGCCAGTTCAGACATTGTTTTGTTACAGAAGCAGAGGGGTAATTAAAATTCCAAATTACAGTGCTATGATGAAGCATTTGTTTGTTGACAGTATACTCTTACTCTAGTTTGTTAATTCTTTTTTAAATTGCTTCTAATCCATTTTATAGCTTTAGGAGTTCCGTCTTTGAATTTACTGACAACTAATATTATAGCAAATTGTTCTTCAGTGGAGTACTGCAGGCTTGGCAGTTTCATGGGAGCACAAGGTGGGTGGGATAGAATAGCTGTTTCTTTCCCTAAACTGACATGCCATGTGCTGTCATCGAGACGCGGCTAACGCGGCACATCTTGTGAAATGATATGTTCGTAATTCTGCGTTAGGGAAGATGTCTAGTTATGGGAGGAAATGATTCAGATAAAGTAATAATAATCAGACAAATTGTGTAAGGTGTCCTAAAACGTTAGGGGGAAAGCCCTAACAGGGCTCGGGTGATGGCGGCGAGCTGTTAGGTAGGCACTTCAGAAAGCCGAGCTCTGGTCAAAAAGCGAGAATTGGAGGACAGTCGTCGGCTGGAAGAAATCAAGCACAAAATGTGAAGAGCAGGGGGTTCCTCGAGACGAGACCGCGTCTTTGCCAAAACCCTTTGTAGGCAGTAATGGAGGCGACAGGCAAAGATGGCTTTCCGGTATACACAGGGGTGGTTTGCAAGTCCAGAGTGCTAAAGTTCTCCAAACAATGAATTAAGTGCAAGCCCGAGCGAAATATTTATTTACTTTGCCAAAAGTGAGAACCGGGTTTTGTTAAGGAGATCTGACAGAAGTAACATGGTGTTTGACGCAGGAGAGCTGACAGCGGCATGGAGTGAGCGCTGATTATCCTGAAGACACTGTCAGCTAGGATTGATTTCCACTTTCTCCGTTTATGTAACGGCTCCTGTAATACAGCTGACCCCAAATCACGTTACCTTGTCATTTCTCTGCATGGATCAAGAAGAGATGAGCTGAAAATAGCTAGGCACTGACCTTGAACTTGCCAGAAAAGTGAGAAGTGACAGTGGGGCTTGGGGTTTTTAATATTTTTTTTTTATTATTTTTCATTTTTTCTCCCCCTGCACAAAGCTGACGGCGAATGCTCTGTGTTTGCAGCAGCACAAGGGGGCAGAGCGGGACTGGAGATTACAGGTGATGCCGGCGCTCGCAGCTGATGCTACAGAAGCACAAGTCCATGTGCCAAATAGCTGGGCTGTGCCCTTCTTGAAGTCTTTTATTTTTTTCCTGTTTTGTCCCCTTTCTTAAAAAAAATAAAATAAAAAAAAAAAAAAAATTACTTTATAGCCAGAGAGTTGCTGACTCCAAAACCTTGATGTGCCCATGATGAGCTGCCGGAAAATACGACTATTTTGAAGATGTCTGCTTAATATTGAGCTATTTTCCTCACCAAATCTATGGCAAAGAGGTTTTGGCACCTTCTCAGTGAGCGTTTCCCTGTTATTTTCCTGCCAAAGGAGGAAGATGCTCATATTATCCTTAATAGATCTGTTTGCAGTTTGGGGGAGAAACGGAGCAGTATCCACACACTGCTAAAAAACCCTGTGTATAAATCACTTCTGGGGGGCATGCAGAGAGGATGGAATTGAAAGGAGGATTGGGAAATCTACGAGACATCACCACGGTTGTCACTCATCGAGGTGGCCTGGCCAGGCCCTGGTGCCTCTCAGCCACCCCAATGTTTCTCTGCCACCCACCCCTCACTCCTCGGTAATAAATTGACCCCAAACTGGTGATTTTTGGTGTGAGGCAGAAGTGCTGTTAGCAGTCAGGACCTGCAGCTGCCCTGAGGTGCGGCACTGCCCGTCTCCTGTCGTGTGCTGAGGAAGGAAAACACACCTTTCTTCTGCTTATGAACCCCTTTTTTTCCTTCTTTTTCCCTACAAGAAAGGCAGGTGAGCAAAGCGGGGTTACTCCCAATCCATCAGGAAAGGYGGCGGAGGCCTCTGGTGGCCCTGGAAAGCATGGAGTGTGAGGAGAGCGCGGTGCCTCACCGCTCCTCCTTCCCGAGTTGTTCCCTCTCTCCCGACRGAAACCTGTGGTAAAACATGTGGTAATACCAGGTTTTAAACCCCTGGGTTAAGCCTACAACATCTGCGAGGAGGAAGGTGCCTGGGTGCTGAGGGAGGCACTGAGGAAAGGGGGAAACCTCCTCCCAAACCTCCGGTGTTTCCACCAAAATAGGGCCCCATCATGGATGGAGGGGGTGTTGAAAGCGGAGGGAGCTGCAGTGGCACTGCCCACCTTTCAGTGCAGCCCAAAGTGCCCCAAAAAGAGATTCAGTAACAAAATTTGCTGAGATAATTCTCACTATTTCAGAGGTTTCTGCCAGAAACACCCCGTGCGACGCCTTGGTGGCTTCGCGTGGCGCTGAGGTCACCCTCTGCTGGCTGCAGCCTGGCCCGGGCCCCGCGCCCTTGCCTTTATCCTCTGCACTGAACTGTCCATCCCCAGATGCCCTGTTTTGGCTCCGTTATGCTTCTTCAAGGCCCTGCATGCCTTATGGTGTATATTTTGAAAAACGCACATAAAAATATTACTTAAAAGAGGCTCTCTGGTCGTGCATATCGGTGGTCGCTGTGGCAAGGAGCTTAAGCCGTGGAATTACATCCCTCTCGCTATGTTTATTAAATAATGTATTGCAGCTGAACTGTGGCATTTAGCATGCATTCCAAACGCCCTAAGATCTGAAATATGTAGGTACTGAAACTGAGATGATATCAAAGGTCCCGTAGCTAGTCCTGGGCACCTGACCTGCACAGCTCCCCACAGGGGAAAAGTAAGCTCCATTTCTTGAAATTTCCAATGAGAAGGGACATGTGTCTCCTTGCATTGAGTTATATTATATCACATCATGTGACACAAAATAACCCAATGCAACATGACAGGAGAGGTAAAGAACCAGGATTTTTTTTTTTTTTTTTCTGTTTTAATACTGCAGCAAAATAATTGCATTGCTAACATAAGGAAATGGAGACAAGATTATTCTGTGCGTGCCCTAAATACATGCACTGTTGCACAATATAGAGGCGTGCTCACCAAATGTTGCTTAATATATTGGGAAGAGATTTTAAAACAGACATGAGTGTGTCCTTGTTAGGCAGTGTGCTTATTCTTAGAGAAATAGTTGACAGCAAAAATACTCCTACCCTTAATCAGATGAAATTCCCTTTGAAATCAGTGGTTCTTCTGCAGGAGATGTAAGGGCAGGATCAGACCCAGCAATGTTGGCATGGTAATATTTTATTTTTTGTTTGATTTCTTGTTTAGTAAGGGTCAGATCCTTAATGCAAGTGGGCCTTGATCATCTATGGTTTTGTATTTATGGATGTGCTCACTACGATTTCACATCCATATYGAGAATGGAGTTCAGATCTTCCCCCTGAAAGTGCCTGAGGCTCTATAATGTGAGTTAAAGAGGGAACTTAATTTTTGCAGTCTGTGAAAAGTGCCCAAATTATTGCATTTTCTTTATGGTTCAGAGACCAATAACACAAATTTATGCTTGTTACATTAAGACAGTACTGAATGAGGCTAAACTTTTAAAAAGGTTAAGCCTTTCTTATGATGCTTTTAAGGTCTATCATTGTGCTCTGCACCCTGAAAATGGAAATCCAACGGAAAGTTGCTTTTAGGAATACAGCAGAAACCCAAATAAGGCAAAAAACATGCCATCCCTTCCATTCTCTGTATCTTCCTCCACTTTTGGAACCAAATTTGAAAGGCTGTGAAATACTCCATCCCATTTTCCCTCACATTCCTTTCCCAGAACACCGTAAGAAAAATTGTTTTCCTGGATATTTCATGCCTGGCCAGAAACGAAAGTACTGCAGCTGTGATGAGAGAATCTGTTCTCATGACATTTCTAGCCCCAAGGCAGGTAGAAAACCCAGACAAGCATCCAAACTTTTCTACATTTGTTTGAACCAAACCTGAGTTTTGGACCAACCGAGCTTCAGATGAGCGGTTCTTAAGAGCTCATTCTTCTTGATTGTGATTCTGAAGTCAGATTTTTACTTTATAACCTCATTACACACACAAAAACCCCAATGTTTAAAAATTAAAGTGCCAGGTGCCATCTCTTTTCAGTAGCTGGCTACTTCAACTTTGAGCTTTCCATTTTTTATCAGCGAATGATAAAGTGAAAATTCAGTGTTCCCAGTTTAGATCTTTCTCAAAATTAAAATATAAATCTACAGTGGCCACCTGTAAGCACTAAAACCTGAAGACATTTGGACACAAGTTAAACACATTGTTTAAAAAACTGCCAATTGGTTGCGTCAGTTTTTAAGAATACATTTGTGGTGAAGAACTGAAAAACACTAAGTTTGTTTTAACCTTTTCAGGGTGGATATTCTTTTTTGTTTGTTTTGWTTTGATCACGAAATTGAAGCGCTGGGAAGAGCACCAATGTGGTTGCAGGGCTGCAGATGAGCTGTTGAAGGAAACTAAGGATGGGGCTACCATAGAAATGTGGAAGGCATGAGAACTTTGGGCAGTGGTTGCAAAAGGGAGGGATTTGGGTGCAGGAGGGCCCAAAAGGGTGGGAAGAGTAAATTTGCTGCAGCTTTGGGTGATCAGGGCCCTGATGACTGCCCTGGGTGGAGAGACTGAAGCAGCAGAGCCTGGGTTTGAGGAAGGACTGGTTTTCTGATGCTCTTGTTGTAGTCTCCTTATGGGGCAAGTTAGGAAAAAAWTCCTCATTTATTCTGTGGCGTGGTTGCAATGTTCAGGTAGGTGTTACTGGTTTCCTACGTGCATCCTCTCTCTTGTGGGCTAAGCAAAGYGGGGAGGCAGAAAGGAGGGTGGGCTTGTACATATATTGTCGCTACAGTATCTGTAATTGTGCTAGATTTGGCTCTGGCTCCTAATCCTCTGGTCTTGTGGGTCGTTTGAGGCTTATGATGAGCTAAATGAGAGAGGCATACTAGTATACTGGGAATGTGTTACACATGCGCACACCAGTTCATTAAGACCTGCCATCGTTGCCCAAGGATCTCTTTTGTTTTTATTTTTCTTCATGTAAATTCTTTCACAATTTGATGGTGCATGAGCCTGATTGCTTGAAAATTTACCTTTAAAATATTTTCCATTTATCACTCAGTTTCCTTACCTAGAAAATCCCAGTGCAGTCACTGCTAATGTTTGATAAGATTTGTACCTGGTAGATTCTAAATTACATTAATGCATAAAGCCAGCAATGCCAGGCTCCCTATTGTTACAGTTATTAAAGCTGTAACTGAAATGATATCTTTCATATTGATCTTCAGCTAGCAGCTCTTATCCAGAAGCTTTGTTTCACATTAAAGACACTAATGATTGTCTCCATGAAATGAGCAGCTTAATAGTTAGAAAAAGTTAAATGGGAAAAAGAAGGGAAAAAAAAAAAAAAAAAGAAACAACTTTGATAGTCACCTTTGATAGCTCTTCGTTCCAACATCTCTCATAGCCACAAAGTGCAAGCCAAGCATTAATAGACCTTTTAATAAGATGACTTAAAAGAAATCAATGGGATTTCTCACAAAGCCTAATTTCCAGCAAGATATTTTATTTAAATGTTTGTATTCCTTTTGAGCAGCTCATGTCCTCCTGTAGCTGCCAGATTTTTTTTTTTTTTTTTTTTTCTGGAATTTCTCGGCATATCTACTTATGAATTTCACTTTTTATTTTAAAGGGTTATTTTTAGTTTAATAATGTATCAAGAATTTTACAAAAAGAGGAAAATACTCCTTTATTGTTCCCTGGCTGGCACAATTACCTGTATTTTTAGAGACAACAACAAAGTACCTACTGTATTGTTAGAAATAATACTAATTGAGTGTATTTTCAGGGCTATCATAGGTGCTGTTTTTTCTTCCTGGACTGTTAGAAATTATTCTCTTTGCCCATTGTCAGGGGAAAGTGGTATATCCTATCACTACTGCTCTCCATCTGCAATTGTGATAAATATATCTGCAAGACCTGAGGCTTTGACAAAGGTTGAGGTTTGTCAGAGAAGGGAATATTATTGCACTTGCTTTTTTCTYTAGTGCTGGGATTTCTGGGTAGGTTTTCTGTTAGTTTTTAGTTTGCTTGTTTGTTTTGGCTTAGGGTGAAGAGCAGCTGCTGGATTTCTTTTAGGATTTAACTAGATTTTTCTTTTTCTCTTTTTTGGCAACGACAGCTAGAATGCAAGATAGGTATTTTTCATGAGTTCATGCAGCACAAGCGGAGAAATACATCTGAAATTTTTATGTTCTCTGAGGTCATCTACTGTAATTGGTATGTGACATCCATTTAAAGACAGATATCAAAGGGAAGGAGACTTCCAATCATTAGTGGCAAAACAACAAATTGCCTCTACAATAGAACAGAAAACACAAGTCGTTTATTCTTTTATGTAAGCAGGTGTATAGTATGCTGGCAAGTCAGATTATGAGATACCAAATTAATTTGTGCTAGAGACTATAGTTTGGCAGGAAAGATACCCTGTGTATTTACTGTGCAGGAGCTTTTTTCCTGATAAGCTGTAGTCAATCTACAGTAATGATGAAGTACAGTGCTTTTTGKGTAAGGTGTCCATGTGAGAGCCAATGGACTTGAAAAGAGAGAAGGAAGAGGAAGGGAAAAGATTCGTATTAAGGGGGAAAAACATGAAGAAAAACAGGAAAACATTGGGCTATGCTGAGATCTGTAGCCACAAAACATCCTTTTTCCTCATGTGCCCTCTGAATATTTAGCCCTTTTTTCTGCTGTATTTTTCATGGATGCCAATGGAAGAGCCTGGATTAAGCTAATGCAGGGACATGTTTTGTCCACTTACTATTTATTACAATTTTAGTTCCAGGTTTCAAAAACAATTAGGGAAACTGCTTAATAGGAAAATGACTCTAATTACTTGTTAATTGAGGTTATCTGCTCCACATTATTCAAAACGTAAATTGTGTTGACACTTGTACCCAGAAATGATTACTTAATAAACAGACTGAAGATGCAGCTTGAATCCAAGCACCCCCCAAAACGCAGCATTTTATTTATCCACTCCGATTTGGCCAGCTAAAGGGCATTAAAAGCTTTGTCTGTTTTAAGCTTATGGTTAAAACACGCTAGTTTAGTAGGATTACTTGCATGTCAAACAGTAAAAAGAAAACCAAATAATGAAATGTAGAAGTTTTCTAAGCCTATGCTCCTGATGTTGAGGTAGTGCCTGCTGGGGAGGACGCAGCAGTTTGGGGATACCTCCCGTATGAGCAGAGGATGATTGAGCTGACCCAGCTACCTCGTTTACGAATCGAGCATCTGGAGCCAAATAAACTGATACATTAATAATTGTCTTATTAGTATTTACTCTTCTGCTTAGCCAGAATCTGATTTTGGGGGGAGCTGCAAAAAAAAAAAAAAAAAGGAGGATTACTAGAGGGGTTCTGAATAAAACTATATATTTTTTCTAGATAAAGTACCTCTATAGTGTGAGAGTAACAATAAGAAAGATTTGCTTGTGTTAGGAAAGATCCCTATGTGTTAGCATGCTTTGGGTTCACTACTTTCATTACGTGTATATACATTATATTCCTCTCCGTCTCTCTCTTTTTCTTTTTCTTCCTTTTTTTAATCTGATGTCTTGAATTAGATATCATTAGCAATTCAGTTAACCTGAAATCTAGGGCCATGATTCTGTGTAATCGATTAATGTAGGAACACCTCTTAGAAAGATTTTTTTTGCTTGTCTATTTCTTTCTTTTTTTCCCCAAAATATGGGTTATAATCACTGYGAGTTTCTTGAAAAATAAATATTTTCTGTTATAAACGTTTTTAAAGACAATGAGGGGGTGGAGAAGTAACGTTTTGAACTAGCCAGGTGGCAAGGAAACCCATTGTCGAGAGAGATATATGCATTTAACATTGAAATTGTTTCTTCATTGAAATAAAAGGAAGGTCCCAGTTTGAGCAGGGAAGCACGATTTCAGCCTTGAATTTCACCACCTCCTAAATGTAGATTTGGGACTATAAATCACTGAGGCTTTCTGGATATGTAAACCTCTGTTCTTGTTGCTGTACTTATAAAGAGGGGGGACAAGAAATCATTTGTGGGGTGGAGGAAAAATAGTTTGGCAGATAGAACTGTTTGCACAATTCTCAGGATCATTTATTCCTTAATATGCAAGCTTTAGGGATTTTTTTTCAATTTTATTTTCCTGAGCTGAATACTTTTTAAGATTTTTCTTTTTTAACACTTCTGGTTTTACTAAAGAATGGAAGGTTGCAAAGCCCACAAGGATGGAAGTTTGAGAGTTGTGTTTGTGCCCATTAATTTTCCCTTCTATGATATTTTCCCATTTTCACTCTGTTTGACATTGAGTCTTAGCTTTGTTCCTGACTTGTAGCCTATGGCGGTGGAATGGGGAGATGAGACATCACTGAGATGTAGAGCACACATAAAAAGAGAAGATGTGTAAAAACTGAAATGACATGGCAGCTGAAGCAGCTTGTTGCTCAGCTTGGTTGCATGTTTGAGTGGAGAAAGCGAGGTAAATTGTGATATGTAAGAGAATAACACTCGACAGGGTGTATGGTTGTAAGGTATATAGATGCTCAATCATGTTGTGAGGCAGAAGGCTAAAGGACAAGCGCCTTCAGTGTCCTCACAGTCTGTAGATATCCGCATGACCTACAAAACAGAGGGTGTTAAGACAGAAAAATATCACTTACAAAGCATATGTAAGCAATTTTAAGACTAGAAAAGTCTATATATGAGAGATGTCTTGGACAACCTATTAATCTTTTAGTAGTTATTAAAAAAAAAAAATAAGTCCCCCCTAAAAGCACCCCCTCGTATTGTCGTGCACTTCTGCCTGTATTTCTGTGATAAATGCATGAATTCGCACAGTGCTGTGGATACAAACAACCATTTACACTCCCCACTGGCCATAACAAACCTACTGGAATTACGTGTATCGTTATGCTATTTTCTCTGAATATTTCCATCAGACTCTAGGTGCATGTGTGTGTATGACCAGGTTTGTGTAAGAAGTCTGACAATCTACATATTTGGACTAGATTTTTTTTACATCAGGCTCCTTTTGTAGTATTTTGAATATTTCAGCTGTGAAGGGAATGCTCTTTGTGTACTGCCATTTAAACAGTGCTCTGAATAAACATCCTAAAATGTTTTAGTTTTGATACTTCTAGATCCACATAGAAAATAGTTTGCAAATTAGTTTCTATGGCAATGCATAATAAATTTCTGAAAGAAATTTAATTTAGGGAAATTTATATTCTGCTCTATTCCATATTAGCATGCATATGCTTAAAACTAAATATATAGGCAGATATATTAAAAATAGGCATGACAATGCCAAATTGCTTCTGCCTTTCTGCAGTTATATACACCTGTAAAAATGAGATATAAATTACTTCATTTTTGATTTGGCAACTTTCCTTGCAGATAAAGAAATGATTGTACAAAATGCAGTGCCCTAAAAAAATCATTATTTTAGCATGTGGAAATTGTAGATTCTAGTTAGATCTGTTTTAGAAGACATTGTGGGAATGCATTCGTCATTTTATATATCTGTAATCACTCAATCTAGGTATTACAAACTGAGATATGTTGATCAATTTTTTTTTTTTTGTAGTAGCACTCACTATAGAACAAGATTGGAAAAAAAATTGAATTGTGCCTTACAGTGATTAATATGTTAGAAAAATTCTGAAAAATTTAAGCAAATTTAGATAACTGTAATGGTAGGGCCCTAGAGTTCTCTGAGGTGATCTTTGCAGCTTGATTTCAGTTTTAAATAAAACTTGGATTGCCATGGAATTTATAAAAAGCTTAGAAAGGGATCTCTGTGCCCAAATTTTTAAAGGGAAAAGTCTCAAATAGTTCGTCGGCAGCTTAGCCTTAGAAAGCCAACTAACAGAAAGGCTGTTCTAATTAAAAAGACAGAAATTTAGGTATATAAAAATTCACATTAATATATAAATATCATGATTTAATGAAAAAGAAAATTTTGAAAAATACGTTATTTGAAGTTTTGTTGAAAAAGGCCACCATATTCATGACATATACCCAAACTTGGTAAGTCACTTGACTTAATAGTTTGTGATGTTCTGATTAAATATTAGCTATGTGCTCTATCAGTAAAGCCCACGTTAAATGGATTAAGACCTGATTAATTTACACATCTCAGAGTATAGTCTCTAGAGAATCATCATCAACTGGGTGGATTTTTAGCGCTGTTCTCTAGGGACCAGCAGCGAGCTTGAGACTAATCACTCTTTTTACTGATGATAGAGAAGTAAATATTTCTAATATAATTTTAAAATATGTCAAAGATAGATGGTCTGGCAAATAATCTAGAGAAGGGCAGTTGTAGAGAGTGATCAGGGTTGCTGAAAGTAAAGATGGAGATTAGCAAAAGTGTGAATATTACTGAAGGTTGGGAATAATATCTTGCCAGTATTAAGTCCTACAGGCTTCACTTTAAGAAAAGAAATTTCTGAAAGATATTGAAAGGAAAATTGATTGTGCACTTACCTACATACAGACACAATGTTGGGCATCAAAGATTTTTTTTAATGTAGCAGGAAAAAGTTAATAAGATGAAGTCTTTTAACCTTGGAAGTGAAAAATTAAAATGAGAATTAAAATATGTTTTATAAAGACTAGAGATAAGTTATTAAGAGAGTTGGTGAATTTACCATTTCTTTAGGCCTTAAATAAAAGAATGCATTTTCTTTAAGCAGAAATTTCCTAACTCCAAGGCAGTTTTGATGAAATTTTCAGGCCTGTGGTCGATAGATCAGAGTGGTTGATTACTTCTGACTTCAMACTCTCTGATGCTCCAAAATATTGAGAAGGTTTAGGCAGCACTCGTAATTTTCCTGATGGACTGGAAAAAGAGTGATTTCAAGGATGATTGGAATTGAGGCCACAGTGTTGGGCAGGTTTGGTTAGATGCAGCCAAATGCACCTAAAATATTAGCACAGAATGGGACTTTTTAGAGACGTAACCTCACCACGGTTTACCCAGCTCCCATCCTCTGTAACCTGCTAACTATCTGTCAAACACTGCCACAAATGAAGTTCAGTGAATTTGGAAAGATTAAAGAAGAGGAAATGATAGAAATGATAGGTAGAGTTTATCCTTATCTTAGGGTAAACTTATCCTAAAATTAGTCTTTACTAAGAAGGATCTTCCTCAGCAAAGTTTCAAGTAAAAAGTCCTTCTCCCTTCGCTATAGAAATATTTATTTATGTCCTTGTTGTGCTTATTCATTTTTTTTGAGGGTTTTGATCTTCATTTTCAAGTCAGATAGGTGACTTCCTTGACAGCACGTTCAGCTTATCGTGTTTATAAACTGTGAGTGTTTCCAACAGTGGTTGATGCTTGTTTTGTTGAGGGTTTTCTATTATATGTAAGGTAGGTTCCCTATCAGGACAAAATGAGGAAAATCAAATCAGTGGCAGTTTCCAGTCTGTCTAGACACTTCAGAGGTTTCAAACAGGATAATTCCATTTCTTCTTTATCTACTGTATTAACGTTATGGGATCTGCTGTCCATGTAATGACAAAAGAATGAAGGCAGGYGATTGTGTGTTTAGGTCAGAAATARGCACTTTCTTATATGCTGTCTTAAATRTATGAACTAATTTCTGGCTTAGTACAACCAGCAGAAGAAAAATGTATTGCTCAATGTTTCTTTGCCTAGGATAGCACAAATAATAAAATAGTGCTCGGGGATATGAACAGTAGTAATGTTTTGCATTGATAGTTCTCTGCCAAAACATGAGTGGGTGACACTCTTTTTTTCAGTCAAGGCAGCAAAGAACCAAATCAGGAGCCCTAAACAGCAATCAAGTTTAAGGAATAAATTTGATAATATAAAGGGCTTTTTTTTTTTTTTTTTTTTTTTTTTATGGCACTTGAATCTATCAGGAAGTTTTAGTACGAGTGCCAGAATATCCTTTTCTTGAGGTGTGTGAGAGGAAGGTAAATTGTACATAGAGTATCTCAGAGCTAGCCAACAATATCAGCAATCACTACTTTTCTGTTTGGTTTACTACAATGTTAGAGTAGATATAAAACTGAAAATATAAAGGAAATTTAAACTTTTAAATATTTTCACCTTTTCTAGCAGAATATCATCATGCCAAATAGTCTTTCACTAACTGACCTTTGTAAAATCATYCATTTGCTTCAAAAGCTGTTAAATAGCTTTTCTTGACAGGCAGTTACTTCTCTGCCTGTCRTTTTTCTTTCACATTAGTGATTTTAATGGCACCTGGGAAAATCTGTTTGAGAGTTTGGTTTCCTCTTTCTTTTCCCCTGAACCCCTGCACAGCTCTAATCAGCAATGTTGACTTTCTGAGACATTCCAGGACCAAGATGAAGCGACTGCAGAACAACAACAACAACAAAAATCCCTGATACAGAAGCTTCCTCAGGTTATTATTGCAAAGGGAAGGGGGAGCAGGTGGCAAGCTAGATGGCCATCTAGATATTATCAAGTTGACAGGTATCCAAGTGATTCTGTATTATATTATACAGTCTCTAATTGTCGTCTCTAAGTAGTTTTTAATAAGATCTATATTTAGCGGTGGGGTTTTCAGTCGTGACCTGTGTTAGAAGATATTCTTTCCAATCACATTAAGAACATATTTTGTCAGTGAAAATATCTATACTTACAAAACAAGGTATTTTCTATTGCAATTCCATTATTTTACTTCTGTGTTCCATGGARTCATCAACCTAATGGTTAGAAATGGAAAGACCTACCAAAATACTCGTTTTTGTTTTTCCTAAGCTAGCTAATCTTGGAACTGAGAACAAAACAGTTATTATTCAGTTTCTCTTTTCATGCTGGACATTCATAGAGACTTGTTTGGCTGATGTTCCAGCGGAATCTAATTTCATTAGGGAGCCAGGACTTTTCCGGCACGGCTCCTGYGCAACTTGGACGCAGCGGTTTGACAATATGTGCAGACCAGAGCAGATCAAGCAGTCGCACACGACTGACTCCGCTGAGCACACCCAAAGACAAGACTGATGCCTAGGCACCGATCACCGTTCTCTAGGGTCAGCCCAGCTCTCAAAGCCAGTCACCCCAGAGTAAGCACTAAGTTAGACACAGCTTAAATGTGCCCTCAAGCACACGCGGCCGCTGCTGCTAGATCAGAGCCCCGAGCCAGGCTGCACATCCAGCCTTACTCTTGCTTTTGTATCTCTTTCCAGCCTGCTAACAAGCATTTGTGACCATCCGAATGGCATTTGGGTGCCCCCTGCGAGGGAGAGCAGGGCTTTAAAAAAGAAAAGGAAATTGCTATAATAATTTAGCAAATATTTTCTTTGGTATTTTTAATTCATTTTATTAATTCTCTGTAAGAGTTTCTAATTGTGCTAGCTTCTTCGCCAGAAAGCTGAGAGGAGCTAGGGGTCCTGGACTACTCCTTTGGAAATATTCTCTACTGGTATCTCTTTAATCTTTGTTTTCTGTGCTTGGAAAAGTTTCAGGCCGCTAGTCAAAGATTAGAAAATAAAGTATGAACCTTTTCTTTTGAATCTCATAAATTGTATGAGGGATACCTGAGAGCGCTGTGCGTAGTCAGTACAAATACATTTATAAATACATAAAATGTTCAAATAATTTAAATTTTAAATAAAACATAATTTTCACGATAATTTTGTTTGTATTTGTAAATTATCAAGTACTTCGCTATTTAACATTATAATTTATCTACTGGTCAATTGTTAATCGAACCTTTTTGGGGAAGAAAATATTTTAATTTTAGTATTGCTGCTGTTTCCTGTGATATCTGCATTGTGGTTGTCTTTTTTTTTCACTTAAAGCAGATACAGAAACTTTTCTTCTCTGCTAATTTTTATAAAAATTRTTATATAGCTTATTACTCACTATGTCTTGAGATATTATCTGTCAGGACAATGGCCCAATTTAAGGTAGCTCTTTGTTTAARCAACTTCTGTTTACCCTCCACCTTTGCTTATTGGTGCCATTTATTTCCAGGGAATATCTTATGCGGTGATTTATATATGGAACGTGCCTTGCTGGTGTAAAACTTTAGAAAGATTGGGTCGGCTTCACATTTCTTTCAGCATGACCTTCCTTGGTCACTTCATACTCTGTAGCCACTGAGGGATGTGTCTGAGCTAGACTTAAACCGAGTTGGGTTTTGGAGCTGTCTAGCACTGGGAAACAACATCAGCTGCTCTGTGTCCTCCTTCAGGAAGCTGCAGCTTCCCTGGTAGAGCCAGTGCTATTGAAGGCAACTCAGGAAGCCTTCTACTGCACTTAGCAATGTTAAATGGGAATCTTTGTGATTTCTTTGTATATTTGCCTTTTTTTTTTCTTTAGTGTTTTTCCCCTTTGTATTTCTGGCACACAGATGTCCACAGGTGTTATTAAGTGTAGGGTAGCATGTGGTGTCCATGCTTCAGTGCTATCGCAGAGGAAGGACTTCCTACAGGAAAAAAATGATCACTTTCAGTGCTTTGCAGGCTGCCCATCTAAGCCCATCATTGCCTGGCATCTCCACACTAAGGGCAAGGATCCAGCGAACTTGTGAGTGGGCACCATGCCATCTGAACAGATGGGCATGGAAGTAGGCAGCCAGTAGACCATGTATGTGCATCAACTGTGGGTGTTGAGGGCAAGATTCCCAGTGGAGAGTGTCCAAACAGCTGTCTGGCCTGAGCCAACATGCCTACGACCAAGCGAAAGTGCCATCCCTAAATCCTGCTGAGTTGGATTAACCTTCAAAAATAAAAATTGCTTCTGCAGTAGCATAAGGTGAGGTTTTGGCTTGTTTAAATGCGGGAGAAAGTATTAGGCAGGCAAGATAGGGATACGTTAATGTAGCCTCCGCTAGAGAGGACTGTGCAGTCGCCTAGGAGTATCAGCAGCACTTTATTGCAAGGTATTTATATAGTATATAGGAACTGATGACTTACAGGAGTGTGACATCGATGTTAATTAGGCTGTTTCTGTTATGATGGTCCTTTCAGAAAAGACTGAGCTTTTGACTGCATTCTGATTGTAGTGTATGTGCTAGATGCAATTTTGTAAAGGCATTTTTTCTTTTGTTTTTGCACATTTATTAAATTTTAATGGTTTTTTGACTGCCCCTCTACCCTAGGGATACTCTTTTGGGGCACAGTATCAGGTCAGAGTTGTTGACACAGTAGCTGTCAACCAAGTTTCCTCATATGTTTTCTTTATTTTTCTAAGATCCAAAGGGGAAATGAAGAGTATCTATCATTGCTCTCTGTCTTCATTAACTTTGATTTCTACCTTTTATAGACATAACATCAAGGAATACATTTTTGCACACTTACATAGCAGTGGCAAAGAATATTGAAATACTGATGTCTGTTGCATTTTTTGCTCCTTCTTTAAAAGCTTCTTATTGTTATTCCTCTGTCATCTAAACGCCTGTAGTAGTGTTAAGGTTAATATATAGTAATACTGTGGTTAACTAGAAGCACCAACTACATTGAAATAGAAAAATCTGAATAAGAAAATTACCAATGTGGTTTTCCTTTTTATATTTATTTATTTATTGCTAGTTGACTAGTGTCACCACGTGCATATAGCTGTATTTGTTAGGTATTACAGGCTAGAAAAAATCAAGTACAAATGCATAACCCTCTCTGCCTCTCTCCTCCTTCAATCCTCTTCACTAGAAATGTATTTTTTTATTCTGAAATRAATGAGGATTATATTTGATGCATTTAAAGGTTATTGAAGCTTTGATACCAAGTTTCAGTTTGATTTCCAGCTGGAATGGAAAACCTGAGGATTATAGGCAAACCATTGGTGCCTTTGTGATGTCTCAGCCTCCAGGGTCAGGATCTTAGTGATCCACCATCACGTTTAGAGCAGCCTTAGGATTTCTCTAACTTCCATGGGTGGTAAGAACCTTTGTAGCTGTTTCTCCTGTTCTAGTTACGGTTTTGGCAGATCTCCTACTCCTGAAAAGGCTAAAGATGAAGCCAACGATATCAGCTGGGACTCCCTCAAAGGAAGGATCACTTGGACAAGTATCAAAGACCATTTGAGTAGCTAGAGAGGAACAAAAGACCCCCCACTCCAGGGAAAATCTGCTCCTCAGCATGCCATTAATGTAGAGAAATATCTTCTGCCTGATACCGGCGTCTGTAAGAGCTCTTGGGCTTATCCCTGGAGTTAAAATATCAGTGACCACAAATCTCTCCAAGCATTTTGTGAAAGATGCCATAGCTTCAAACAGACCTTGCTTTGTAATCAAACTCCTAACCGTTTCTTCTCTGATCAGAGTCTGTCTTAATTACTGGCTGCAATTTAACCCAGAATCTGAGTAATTACTTTGCTCTTATACCTTCTGCATGAAACAGCTGAATAAATCTAGTTATATTCTCATTAAAACAATTGTGACGTTGGTCAGCAGTAAGTTCTGAAGCTGGAGAGGACGCTCGTGTGATTGAATGGCCTTCCTATAAAATACCTGTGTTGTAGACTCGAGTGTGAAGGGGGATCCGCATGTGTGGGAAAGGTGTAAGGGATTCTGATTTATACGGGAGCAGGAGGTCAAGGGAAGCAGAACTGTTGTGATTATTTGCACAGACTTTGGAGATCTGAACAGAATGTAGGAGCCTATGTGCTCACGTGGAGACATGTAGAGGGAATACAACATAGTCCTGCGGGTTTTCTTTTTGTTTTTTCTTTTCATTGCCTTCAGACTGCGGGCTCTGCTGAGAGTATGCAATATGTAGCATAGTCAAACCTGTAAGGAGTGTGAAGTGGTTTTCTTATTAAATGATCCATGGAGAGATTATCTGGTCTGCAGCCAGTGCACAAAAGCTCCATCCATTGGATCTGATGCAGCTCTCCTGAGGACAGGGTTAGCAAAGCGAGTCAGACACAGAGAGTCCTCTCAGAGGAGGACGCTGGTGGCTATGGCTGCAGGCAGGAGCCCACTCCTCCCCACAGGAGCTTTCTCTGGGGCTGCATGGGCACTTTCTGCTTCGTTGTTTCACTATCTAACCCGCCCCAGGTTTTGGGCTGGCAGGAGAGGAGCACGCCGGCTTCTCTTTGACAGACTCCATTTTTGAAGAGGAGCAGAACCGTGCTTATCTGCTGAAATGGCCAAGGAACATATCCACGGAGGAAGCCCAAGGAATTTTCTCAGTCTTTCGCAGCAGAAAAGACACCATATCGTATCAGAGTTGTTTCCAAATAGTATCTACAGATAATGAGGGACCTGGATCTCTAAAACAGAACAAATCACTTAAAGCACAGCAGTGAATGAAATGATACAGGATTTTCTCTTCTCTTGACATAGACTAGGTGTCATTCAAGAGATGGTGCTATAAGAAATGCAGCAATGTGTTTTGGTTAAGCATCTCTGAGCAGTTGCAGGCTGTCACCGCTGTATCGGAGCGACTGGGAATGAAACGAGCACAGGCACCATTAAATCAGGTATCACCCCTCCGTCGTCAAGAGAAGGCTTTTCACAGAAGTTTATGTGACTAGTTTGTACTTTATTGCAAACTTTCAAGCTGCCACCAGAAAGTTCGATCCTATAAAGAATTGAGTGTTCTGGCCATGATCCAGAAAACCACTTAAGGACATTCCAAAGTGCTTTGCTGGATGAGGTCCAGAGCTGAGCAATGCTCAGGAGCAAGCTCTCCACAGTAGGGGCCTTCTCTGCTTTTTTTTTTATTATTTTTTTTTATTTTTTTTTGTATTTATGAAGGAATCCCCATGATACTTTATTGCAGTCTGAGTATGATGAAATGAAACAATAGATGAGACTCCTAAAAGGAACAGACAAAACATGAAGAGAGTGAGAATAGCTCTGTAGAAATCTAATGAAAGCTCCTGCGAGAACCTCCTCTTTGGTGGAGCAGGGCAGTGATTTACTGGGGAACCAGCAGGTAAAATTTGTCTTGGTGGTAATTCAAGTTCCCTGTGAAAAATTCAGTTTCACAAGGTGCTGTTGGTTGGATCAAACAGTGCTTTTCTCAGGCTACTGGTGTTTTTTGGGGATAATTAATCTATGATGAATTAGATATTTAGAATTAAATGGTGAATTAGATGATTAAAATGATCTGTGGTGAGAAGATTATTTAATATTATTTAAGAATCTTTTCCCTTTTTGTGTCACGAAGAAAGTTCTTAAGTATTATTGTAACTGTTGAGGGATAAAGTGAATTCAGGAGAACATTTTAGGCAGGACACTATAGGTTGCACTCAAACAGCCTGTCTGGTCTTTCTGAGAAGTGGCAGTTGGTTTTGTTGAAATCAAAGAAGAAATATGATTCTTTTGACGAAGTAGGTCAGAAATACATTTCTAATGGACAATAAAATCCAAATCAGTCCTTGAAGTCCCTTTTCAAATCAACGCCTTCCTATGCGAAGAGACTAACAGTGAGTTAGCAGGGACGTGTTGAATTCCTCCCAAAAGAGGGATGATTTAATGAACAAATGGGAGCACAAAAGAAATGAAATTAGAAATCRGGGTATTGTATTTTACTCCATCAGCCTTAAAATAGCAGTTGTGAGATGGTTGCTCCTTCACTTTGGGGTGCCGGGGCTCTGCCTTTGTACAACATACGATGACGGTTTAGAGCTTGGATGCAAGAATAGCTCTGGTAGGAGATAGATACCCCTTAGCTAAGGAAGAGGGGGAGCAGCTGAGGCTGAGTTTAACAGGACCAGACTTGCCCCCAGACTTGCAAGCGCTCGCAGAGCGGATTTTTAATGCTGCAGGTGACATTGTTGCTGACTGAAGAATGTTCATCAGATCAGAAATCTGCTGATGAGCTGACTTTCCTAAAAAAGGAGTCTCACAAACTTCCCTTATAAATCTCTGCCTTTCATGCCATGCTGTGAGGTGAGCTAGAGGACTTGTGACAGATATTATTTAGGTTTTGCTTTAGTTTGTTAGGGTAATTGAATGGAGCTTGAATCTTGAAAGATCTCTTTATGGTCTGTCCATTAAATCTACATGAAAGAATGAAAATACTCAAGCATGAATTTCCCYTTAAATGTTTGCATAACTCAAAAATATACCCTTGAAAATAGTTAGCTTTCCTATAAATTTGTAGCTTTGCTGCATTAAGGGAATAATGAGGATTTATTTATAAATAGGAGTATATTAACAGAACCTGCAAGAATCTGTTACTGCGAAACTGAATATTMCACAAAGGAAGTGCCATGGCTAACTCATTCAGTGGTTTGGATATTCTTAGCAAATTTTTATAAGCACTAACAAAATTTAAGGCCTAAAAAAATAGTCTTCACTATTGTTGCAAGGTTTTCTTCAAGCTATTTGGATTCCATTTTTGAAAACTTAATTTCTAAACTAAAAGATTGCTAGAAGTGMGTGTGAATTTTGTTGCAGTTTCCATTAATTCCATTTGTAAGTCAAGCATGGCTTGAAATGGTTTTTTTCCAGGAAAGCATGATTTTTTCGACTGTGGATTATGGTTATAATTGTGTGACCAGATTCAGATTTGGGAGCTCCAGGATTTCCTTGTGTGAGTTTACCTTCTAGCTGAGCAATGATGTTTGATGCAATTTCTTTTATCTTGCTCTCTAAGAGAAGCATTTAGCATTTTAGCAAAATTGCAAAAGAATCATGTTAAATAACCAGGTAAGAGGCCCATTTTTCTGGTTGTGCCTTCACAGATTTCCCTTAAATTTCTCCTTTGCGTACAGGGAAGACTTTCTAAAGCACATAAAGCATCTGTAACTGGAATTTAATTCGCATTCTCTCTTCATGTTTCCTGGAAATCTCACAATTGTCTCTTTTATTATACTACCACTAATAATTTGCTAGTATGACTAAAACAGTACCTTTTTTACTGCCTCCTTCCTCCATTTGATAGTGGATGGATTTAGTGCCTATGAGGGATCCTTTTTAGAATGTATAAAATTGAGAGCGTTTCTCTTTCTGAGGCTCTGATCGCTGAACCTAAGACTAGACCAGACTGAAAGCTCCGATCACTGCTCTGCACTTCACAGAGCTGCTCGTAGGGCCCCCAACAGACACATACGGTTCCGGGAGATACTAGCTGCATGTTAAAATAGATATTGTGCAGTAGTGGTGTGTCTTGTTCTTTAACKTGGAGGAGTGAATGATATATTTTAAAAAGCATCAGGGGGTGATGTGCTTTGCTGTGTGTTAAAGAATAATTAGAATGGGAGATCTGGGTAAGAAAGACTTTCTATGAACTAGACCTGAATAGTTTAGTGTTATGCCTTACGTGCTGTAGGACCCTCAGAGTTGTTGAGTAGCGAAGATAAAGTAAAAAAGATAAATTGAATTAATTTATTTTGAATTTATATACATGCCTCTGCTTGCATTAATATTAAGTTCCATCCAGAATCTAAACAGAGATTGTAATCTTAGAAGTTCTCTCAATAGCATCAGCAAATCATTCTTGTTTACCCTACATGCTAATAAAACAGGAACATGACACTCCTGAAAACAAGATTGCAAAATACAGAAAATGTGGTCTGACATTTTTTTTCTCCCCARAGGAGGGACTGCCACTAACTAAAGTATTTCTTATGAAAGCTCGATTGCTTAAGATGCAGAATATTAAGAGAGAAAAACACTTTAGGACACAGCCATGTCACCAGCTGTTACTCACCCTTAATGAAATTGTTAAGTGATATTCTTCATAAATAGGTCAGAGAAACTTTTGAATTGTGAAGAATGTTTTATCTCGTTCTTTGAAATGTTTGTATTAAATTTAGAACGGGTAATTCATTAAGCTCATTAGCTCTGACTAGGAGAGAAGAGCAAAATATCTAGAATATAGATTTCAAGGCTTACAAATGTTACTGCTTACAAATAAACATGAAAGCAATGTGTGGAGAAAAAATATGGGATCATAATATGTTTAACTGTTTTTTGAGCGTAGCCCTCTGGATTAATTAAGAACATTTTATATATTCAGACACTTAAATATAAACAGAATACATTATGACTTTGTTAGCTGTGTTTTAATAGGAAAAAGGGAATGCATTATGATGAATACAGTGAAAACCAGATGAAATCATATTTTTATTTTTTATTATTTTGTTTGCTTCAGTTAGGAGAAGCATCTATCACTGCATATTGAACGACCCCAACTCCAAAACTGTATAATTTCTGCTTCCAGTTGATGTAAAAAATCTACAAAAAAAACCTCAAGGAAAAGAGAGAGGAAAAAAAAAGTGTACAAACTTTGGGGCGACCTGTTTTTAGTTGCAGGCTTGTAAGGGTGCTGCACCTTTTTAACCTAGGCAGTTTTGGTACCTTCAACAATTTTCCCGAGGTCAGTTGCAGATAGTTATATAGTCTTCCCCCTTTGCAGATAGTTATACAGGCTTCCCSCTGAAAGAGGGGAAATCATGGGAATCAAGGACCTGGTCTTTGGGAAACATGGTGGAATGAGAGTCCAATATTTTTGCAGTCTTTCAGTCATGGAGAGTTTGGAATATCTTTAAAGCATTTTAAATATGCTACGTACATTCAGTTCCATTCTCACTCATGTTCTAGCTGCTGGTTCTGTCAGTGGTTCGGGGTTGTAATGAACACCTCATCATTCCCCTCGTTCCTCGTCTGTAGAATGGGCACAGCAGCACTTAGCTGACCAAAGACTTTGAGGTTCTTGCTGCAGATGAGGTAATTCCAAATGACTGTTAGCAAWCGTTTAATTTGTAGTTTAATTTGCCAAGTTTACATTACAAAGAAACTCGTAGSTGCTAGAGGTCTTCGGAGCCTATGAGTGGTACCTCCTATGTATAGGGCTCAGAGGGGAGCCAGCTCTCACAGAAATTGGTGCTAAAACAAGATGGATTTTCAAAGCTACCTACCTCCATGTGCCTGCTGTATGTGTCTGGTGGTCCCTCTTTCTCTGCAAAGCATTTGAAACCTCTCTAAACTTAAATCCTTGTATTTTTTTTTAGGTAAATCGTCACAGAAGAAATCATTCCCAACATAACTTAACACTTGCAGACATCATTAGTACGCAGGACCACACGGTAAGCAGTTGCTCTATAGAACTGATAAATCACTCTTGGCATTTTAAATGTTTTTAATGTRTATGTTACATGTGCTTTCTTAAAAATAAATATGCGAGTCTTTGGATGCCTCGAGACATTAAGGGATTTGAGGGAGTTTTATTAACACAAAGAATGATTTTGGGACCTACAAAGCAATTTATATAGCTTGACTTTTCTGTGATACAGGACTGACGTTTCATCGGTATTAATACTTGGTGTAAAGAAATGTAACCATGTCTTTATCCTTGCTAATGTGTTTTTAATATTTATTTTTGTAAGTAAAACTGATCATTAAATTTCTTACCATTTCTTTGCCCCCCTAAGAATTTAGCGGGGAGGGAGAAGAGTGCATTTTATCTGTTAAAATAAAATGAATGAAATAAAAGAATCCATCAAAGAGATGTGGTACTTTTCAAAAAAAAAAAAAAAAAAAAAAAAAGAAAAAAAAAAGGAAAAAATAGGTTTTGAATCTCTGAAAACCTTTTGTAGAGAAAATTATGGCACTGAGAAAGGTAGGTAATTATAAGATAATTATTTGCAATATAGGAATAATTATTTTTCCTTATACTATTTAAATAGCGCATATAAGTTTTTTTGTTTACTAAAACCAGATAAAAATACAAATATATATGTTTTCATACTCTTTTATTTTTTATCTTTTATATTTATTATGAGAGATTTAATTCTCTCATAAATTACAAATTTTAAAAAATCCAATAGCTCCGTTCTGTTTTTTCTATGCTAATTCTTCCAGGGTATTTTGGGTCATTTTCTTAACCTTCCTTCTGTTGAAAAGGTTCAGTAAGGGCAGCAGCTCGGCAAGAAATGATGATATTTATTGAGACAGAAAGAAGAGAACATATTGTTAGGATATATTTGGTATGCTTTTTAATATCATCCATTTGCAGAAGGACTGAAAGTAAATTCTGACCTGTTTTGGAAGTATTTTCTTGAAAACACATTCAATAGAAAGGCAAATACTGATAGATGTGAAATCAGGGCGCATTTAGCTCTCCATACAGAGAAGAAGTAAATATTCATTTGAACCTTGAAATCCTTTTCATTTGTCTTTGTAATAAAGTTTTTTTATTATTATAATCATTCCCTGAATATTCTTCATACTATCTTAAAAAAACACTATGTACACTATTAATTAAAAAAAAACTTTACCAAAGACTAAGTTTACAGTAATTCAATGTATGTGATGTATACRAAGTTACTTTATTTAGCACTAAGAGAGTGTTCATATTATCTGAAGATCTTGCAGCTTTTAGCTGTTTAATTTAAAACAAATGCTTTAGCCACTTGAGATATGCAATTTAAAGTAGGATATGTTAGATAGCCAAGATTTGGTAGTGGATTTGATGTTCCAGCTCAAGACCATTATATATTTGCATCTGGAAACACATCCCATTTTTAACTTCACAAAATATGAGCTTAGAGATGATTCAGATCTAATATTGAAAATCACGTTTGCCTTTAGTTTTGGATTGGTTATAATAACAGTCTGGGAAGAATGATTGGTAAACTTAGAAAGGATCAGATTTTGGGTCTGATTCAAAGAAGCAATCAACAGCTTGAATTTCCAGCCAGTGCTCCTCCTGATTTCGGTTTCCAGATGGATGGAAATATTTAAAGAATAACCTTTTTTCGTGTTATTTGGCATCTCTGGCCCTGGCCAAGCATCAAAAGTATTATACCACAAGAATGAAGGTTTAGAAAGGGGGAAAAAATACTCAAARKTKKTTTTTTTTTTTTTTTTTTTTTTTTTTTTAATGCAGCTTAGAAGTAGTAGAGATCAGGTTTTGGTCTTATTTTAGCTCTAATAATTCACTCATCTATTACTAGATAAATCAGGACATTACTCTGCCCAGTAATCCCTCCATACTTTCTCCCTGGGTTTTCTATGCARTGATATGCATGACAGGGATTTGCGTGAGATAAGTACAAATTATGGAATACACACACACAAATCCCCAYGCTCCCACCCGAGAATGTCACCTGCAGCGTGCCCACAAACCAACAGACTTTTCCATAGGCACCGAGAGGTGAGCACTGTGCATTTTGTGATACGCTGTAAACCTGCAACAGACAAAATCTGTGATAAATGATTGCTAACGATGATAATATCAACCCAAGATATTCTGTGCAATCAAGTAACAAGCATCTTTACATGAAAGAATACGCTGAGTATTAAAATACATCTTGTTGCTATTTAATAACTTTGCAAATGGCAAAATTTTATTGTAACTATTATGAAATCACCTGTGACACAACTAAGAAGACCGTGTGGTCAAATAATCCTGGTCAGGTCCTGATTCTRATTTGAAAGGGACAACCAGCCCTCCAAATTTCCAAATTCCATTATATTTTTTTCTTGCTTCGGTTTCTGCAGGAACATAAGGGATGTTTTGGTAGCCTGTATAGAACCATATATCTAAGGTAGAGAGTATTATTTTCCTGGTTTAAGAAAAGTGTGTCCAGATATGTGGAGTGCAAGTCAAGGATTTCCTTCTCACATGCTAAAACTCCAGTGAAAATGTTGGTATGTTTGGCTGCAGCAACCGGTTGCAGGTTGTGTCAGAAGAGTCCTTCCCTTTCCTGTTGTATCGGGACAAACCACTAGGTTTTKGGGTTTTGTAAAAAATAAATAAATAAATAGCAGAGTAGGTGATTTACCAAGCTGTTGTACTATCGCCAGGGTGGACACATCTGGGTTTGTATAGAAAATAAAGACTTTGGGATTTTGAGATGCTGCATTTTGAGATGCTGTATTTTGCTTTGTTTATAATTCCAGGTTAAGATTGCCTGGCAGTAATTGACATAAACACTCACTATGCTTYTCTGCACGATACAGTGAGATAATTTAGTTTCACGAGCAATGTGAAGACAGGTTCTCCCAGCACCCGAATGCAAGCTCTGCAATGAAGGGYGGCCCTTGAAGGGCTGCAAGTGGCAGGTTCCTCACGACCATATCGCGACCCAATACCATGTAAAACATGAAGCCTCCTGGCATCTCGCACAGCCCTTCATTTAGTGTGGGCGCAAAGCAAAATAAGGCGCTTGAACGTGTCCTGTTGCACCAATATTTGATGTTTTGATTTGATACCGGTTGTCCCTGAAAGTGTTGGGTGTAAAATGTAAGRATTAAGAGGTTTGCACAGAAACGTGGTGTACCCTTCACAGCTAATATGTAAGCAGAGTCCAATGACTCAGTGGATTAATATATRGATACTTTGAAATTATGAATTCAGAGTGTAATTACCTTTTTGTTCTTTTTATTTTTTAATATWTTTAACTTTTTTATTGTTTGCGTTAACATATGTTTCTGCTAAGGCAGCAAATGGGATATTAAACTTTTTTTCCAAAGTTAATTCTGTTTACTAATTGACTTTAAAAGTAGTCCAGATATTTTCAAAAGAACTGGCAGGAACAGAAAGAATAGATGACTAAACTAAGAATTAGTGATTAAATGTCCTGAAATTACATTAGCTAGATGCAGACTCTTCTAGCATGTACTAACTGAATAGATTAATTCAAATGAATAAATGATATGATTATGATTTTTTTTTTTTTTTGACTTTTAGGTAGTGGAGAAAGAAGGATATCTTCTGAAGGCTAAAATAGCAGATGGTGGCAAGAAATTAAGGTATTATATTTCAGTGTTACCTTACTAGTTGTAAAATTAAGAATTTGTGTATTGTTGTCATTGCTTATAGACAAAATACATTCGTTAGAATATTAAGAAAATATGATTTAACTTTTGGAGTATTATGGCCTGCCAGGTCCAGAAACCAAGTGATATTGTCTAATGGCCTCTTCAGCCCTGGCCTCTCTGTTATAAATCCTATGTGCATGCCAGCATGAAGGCACCAGGCAAACCAAAAATATGTGTTTTAAATGGGAACATTTTGGGTGGTGGGTGTTTCTGAAGGTTCAAAGATAAGAGATAGGTGCCTGCCACGTGGTGATGCCAGATGTACAGATAGACAAGGTTATCTAAAGCTGTCAGCACTCAYTCGCTCAGCCCTGGTTTTGTTGAAACCAATCTGAGTCTTTACTCTGACTTTTTTGGAAGGACTCACTACAGTCTGGTGCATTTAGGTGTCTCTAAAGCATAACAGTAAAAGCAGTAAAAGAGAATATTACAGCTGTATTTTAGCTTTCTAGTWTTAGCATCGTCTAAGCAGAGGTTGGCTTTGGGTAGAGACTAGGCTCCTGAATGGCATTAATGGGCAATTTCTGCAATAGAAATGCCTAAATTATTTACCTCCCAATCATAAAGTTACAAACACAAGTTCAGGACAGTAGTGACATAAAAAGGAGATATTTTTTCATTTATATTTTTAAATAGGACTAAGTAGTGTAATACGTTTTCAAATAGCCTCAGAAATTGTGAGCACCATTGATGKTAATGGTGTGCTGCCATCAGGTGTTCACTTGGTAGAATGCAAATACATTAGTAACGAAGTATTTGCTTTATTGCTTCTTGATACAATCTGCAAATGTCAGATTTCGGTGGTTGAGAGTATGTTTTGGCAATAATTTCAAGGTTTCATCTCYAGAAGGGTTCATGCAATAAACTTGGTAATTCGAGCTGGGTATTTGCTGTGTACTGATATTTATTTGTCTTTATACATACAAAAGATAGGCAGTAGTGATTTATCCACTCTGTATGCATTGTATGACTTCTCCCTTTGCTTGCCTAAACATGATATTCATTACTTGGAAGTGATTTTTTTTTTTTTTTTTTTAGTAATGTTGGTAACCATATGGAGAGAAAAAAAAAGAGATATTGCTAAGCAGGCTTTTCTTGAAAATTTTGACTCTTTGTATGTGTCCAGTGAAATATGATGAATGCCCAAAACAGAGACTAATACACTTAAAACATTGTTTTAAATATTTTTATTTATTTAAGATCTGATTGACAACTTTATGGATCTCTCACTGAAAAATGTTTGAAAAAAAAAAATATGTTCTGAGTGTTCCTGAGTGTTTCTGGTTCATAAATTAGATTGTCATTGCATGACAGTTTAAAAGTAGGACTCTCAAACTGTGGTGATCAACTAGATTCACATACAAAAGCACCAAGATTATATTTTTACCTGAAACTTATAGGAAATGAAGTTTTTAATATTTCTGGCCTAAGTTATTTATTCAATTCCTCTGTTCTCTTTAGTTTTCAGCAAAGATGAACCATAAAAYTCAAATGAAATTCAGAAAAACATTGTCTTTCCTGATATTAARAGTATAAGCTTAGATAACTGAGTTTTTGTTCAATCTCAAGTTGAAAATCATGCACTTTCATGTTTAGCAATATTTCTTTTTTTCTTTTTTTTAGCTGTCCCCTAAGGATTTTAATGTATACCTTAGTGAATCCTGTTACCTATGTTATCCAACCTAGGAAAATCTGTTTAAACTTACGCTTTTCTGCATTAAGAAGAGGCTATTTTTTTGGAGGAGAAAGGGAAAGAACTGAAAAGTTGTACTTACCAATAAAAACTTGTATTCACTGCCTTCATGATGATCCTGAGCTACAGTACGCATCTCCTAAAGGATACTGTAAGGAATAACTAAATACAGTGGTGGAACTGTTTTTCATGTGGACATGCACAATCTGTGGTTATGACCATCTTTTATGGTAGCTAAGAATATAAATTTACAKTTGTAATAAATTCAGCTGAAATTTTCAGTGACTTACAATCACTCATCTTCTGGGGGAATTATTTGTCAGCGATTATCATATATTTTTTTTCTAAAATTCTACTGTTTTTTATCTTTTTGTCTCATTTTCTCATCAATATGAAAAGCAGTCCTATTTTCTTCAAACATATTAATCTCATTCGTGGAGTTGCTTAATTTTATCAGGTGCAGACTGGGTTTTAAGGATAATCATCACTTCACTTTGCATGAAATGCTCGCCACACTAAAGTGAATATATGTTTCTATGCAAATGTCAGGAATGTTAGAGATTCACCTGTAATATTAGTGATAGTGCTTCAGCTCGTGACTCCAACATGTTGAACAGGAAAGTCATTAATAGGAAGGCTGCCTATTATTATGCCTGCTGATAGGATATCGAGGGGAGCAGAGCTTTGAGGTGGAGCTGGAAGTGAGTGTCCCCAAAACAGGCTTTAAAACTAGAGAAAACAAAAACATCGACAAAAAACAAATCTGAAATGTTTAGGTTTGCAAATTGTGTTTGCGTAAAGGAAATAAACAGGGGGGTTATCTGCAGTCCTATAAATGGCACATGTTATGAGCCTAAAATCACAGAGTCAAACTTGAGACTTTTATCTTTTTTTATTTTTTATTTTTTATTTTTTTTTTTTTTGGTCCGATGAGCTTCATTTCTTTGTGATTATGTGGTGGTTTCAAACACTGCATATATTAATAGAGATATTAATATATATAATCTATATAACATGTTTTCTGTTACAGGACACGCTGTCTCACAATGGGGGACACACTGTTTCACATATTCATGTGTATTCTGATTTCTTYGCTCTATCCTCTGCAGTTTACCAGCGCTTTATTCTGAGTTTCTGCTGTTTTGTGCTTACGGAAATCTCTCTGAAATTGCATTCTTATCTTTATTTGTCTCCTACATGTATCTAATTTAGGGATAGGGAGAAAACATTTGGGCACTTCAAGTATAGACCCTTTCTAGAGCKCCGTATAGTCAAACTGAAGTTCCATCATCTTTGTATTTTCCACGTTGGTTCTTTAAAACTAGTTACTAAAACGACACCAGTCTATATATAGCTGCTCTGTTGAAATGCATTGCTGACACTGAGTTTGAGTTTGGAGCGTTTTCATTTCTGACGTGAAGGAGTTGAAAACACTTCTGCACATGGAGCCTCTTTCACTTCCTGGTTGCTTGCCTTGTTCATCTTTTTCTGTTTGTTATTTTTAGGAAAAACTGGTCCACCTCTTGGATTGTTCTTACTGCTCGGAAAATGGAATTCTACAAAGAATCCAAACAGCCCGCGCTGGCCAATCTGGTAGGCAATTAACCATCTCTTAATCTCAGCCGTTTCAGAATTGTTATTATAATATAAAAAGCTGGGAGCTTATATACAAAGATTCAGACTGTGCTGACAACTTTCCAAGATTTGAGTGCAGTTGTAGGAAAATGCCTTGATAAACTTTTAATCAGATATAGAGTGTGAGAAGAAATGGGACTTAGCATGTCCTTTATTAAGAGGTGCATTTTGAGGATAATTGCAAAGTGAGACAAATGGTGAGTGACTATCCAGTAATGTGAAGGTAACACTTTAAATTAAGGTGCCATTTATAAATGCTTTATTCTTATTTATGAAAATGATCACTAAATGCAGTCACTTCCTCAAATAATGTATTATAAAGTATGTGATAAAATGCATTAGTAATAAATGCTTAACAGATGATGCGATGAGAATCTGTTGCAAAGGATATTGTGAGACGTAAATTGTATTAAACCATGTATGTGCATCTTTAATACATGAATTTAAGTTGTTATCCACCATCCTATAAAGTGGCTTATACATTAATAAATAATAATAAACTATTTATAAATGGCACCTTAATATAGGGTGCTACCAAAGCAGCAAACAGTATAAGTTAGTAAAGTGATTTTTTTATCGTCGTATAAACGTGACATCTACCATATCCGGCTAACCTTCCTGAATATTTCCATGACTCCATCTAATGCAGCTAATGCAATTTCTGTAGCCTGTAGTTACTACAAAGTGAAATTTGCAGTACCTTTTTATTGTGCCCCAAGGAAAGGCCACTGATCTTAGTCTTCAGAGATGTGACAGCTCCACTGCACAAGCAGGAGCTGCACGGATCCCTTCAGTGCTCGTTACTGTAGAGTTTGAGCCTCGAAACCTTCGTGTGGGCAACAAAAGGGGAATTCAGTCAATGTGTGACACTGTGGGCAGCTAAGGGACAGGTTTGACAAAACCCTATTGTGAAAGGTTCCCAAGGCCTGATCAGACCTGCCACACCACATTGACATGATGGGTGGCCACGGAGGTGCTCTCTTTGGCAGGAGTCGCAAGCAATAAGCTAATTTGTGTGTGGCAGGTGATAAGAATCCTTTTTAGTTCTATATTCTTGATCTATCAATATAGTTGACCATAAACTTAGTGGGGCTTGTTTGTTTTTTTAAGAGTACCTTCTCATCTTGTTCTTTTTGGTAGTAAGGTGAGGCTTGCAAAAAGAAAAATAAAAAGGATGAAGCAGTAAAAGTAAATAAAGGATGGACACATTCTGTTCTTAAAATGTGCTGTCTGTCCTGTGCTTCTACCTGCTGAATGGGTATTGCAGTAGCAAAATCTGTATGTTCTGGAAGCCAGTTTTTACYATGTCTGCGAGTCACATCGAAGCAGCAAACACAGGCATTTGTTCTTCCTTGGGGCTGCACAAATTTCAAGCTGTCAAGAGTGTATTTTTAAAATAAACTGTGTTATCTTCTTTCAAAAAAAGCTTATAAAAATAAAGAACCTAAGATAAAGATGTATGCATGCAAAATTACCATCAAATGATGAGCTAGACATGGAAGGAAAGCCTTCACAGATGTTGCTAGTGCTCACGTGGAGGATCTGCTCCAGCGTCGTCGTGATTCTGCTGGCTGCAGCCTGCACAGCACAGGCCAGTGGGACACTCACTCCACTGGCACCTTGTGCCTTGCACACTCAGGCTTTGAGARCCATACGGGTGTTCAGGCCCTCATCTTTTGAATTTTGATGGAAGCTAAGATGTCAGGAACCTGTTAATGTGGGTAGAGACATTAGCTTTGTTTATAGATTCGTTTCTGATTTGACCCAGGACAGGGGAATCTCTTATTTTGCAAGCTATTCAAAGCTGCACCAGGAAAGTTTAGCAGTTTAGCTATTAATTTTGCATTTTATGAATTCTAGGGATTTGAAATTTGAATTTGGTGCTGTTTTATTAGCAGAACAAAAGTTGGCAAACTGGAAAAGAAACAAGTGTCCAGGCGCACAAGATTTTTGGTTTAATTTAATACTTCCACTTTTCAGGACATACTGCAGAAATGCACTTTGAGGTGAATGCTGAATTCCATTCATGGCACCTCTGTAGTAAAATAATAATTGGGAGTGAACAGCTAGATCCCTGGCGGACTTTAGGGATTATTTACAGCCTAGAAGACAACACTGTCCCTTGCTCTTKTCCACCTTTTTCCTCTCTTTTGGCCCTGCCATCCTGTGTGCACTGTGTGTCTTGTTTTGGCTGCTGTGTCTTCTCCTCTCTCCTTGCAAGGCACAGCCCAAACTCCAGAAGTTGGGGACCAGCATAAATTCAGCAGAGTGAATTTATCCATTTTACTCTGAGACTCCTTCACGTGGTTGAAACTCCTGGTAGTATATTAAGTATTTCAGCCCTTTCAATGGATGACTAGAGTAGACCTGCCTAGAAAACAGGGTTCTGGTGCAGAACTGAATCTATTTAGCTCAAAAACTGGCATGCATTATCAGAAATGATCTTCTGATAAGTCGRTCCTTCTCCCTTGTGACTCACTTCATCATGAGCATTCACATTGATGAAAAGGTCCATTGCCTTACAGCCATATTTTTCTTATTTTCAAAAGCCAGATTTAGTAGGGCAGATAGTTCACCAGCTTGCTGGAACTGCAGTTCCACATCCTGTCATCTCCCTGGCCTCATCCTCCCAGCTGTGCTGCCCTTTCTCCTTGTCCTATCCCTGGCACCTGCACATGTTAGTGTGACTTCCCTCTGTCTGACCAGACTGACCAGACATGAAATTCCCATCCTCTGGCTTCATGTAGGGCTTAGTGTTAGGAAGAATAAGGCCATTAGTCCAGYTTTTTGTTTCCTAAAATAAAAGGTTGTGGGGTTTTGTTTTGCTTTGTTTTGTTCTCTGCTAGGTCGGAATATTGGAATTGTGAACTTGAAGTTCAGTAGGCAAGAAAAATAGTTGAGGTTAAATTTCTGTCTATTGTGGTCAAATTATAGAATGATGAATAAATAAATAAGGAAAAAAGTTGGAGAAATGGGAATATCAGTACTAATAATGTCATAACCCAATTTCCTAACCCCAAATTTCACACATCAGAAAAAGCTAAACTGGCATGTTGATCTCATCTGATAAAGCAAAAGCAATGTTAGTGTCCTCTGTAAACCATTTACCCAGATATAATTTTGACAGTGGAAAAGAAATAATATAAAGGACTTCATTAAAAATCATTTGTTTACTGATCTTATTCAACTATATTTTCCTTCAGAAAAAGGGGAACTCAACCATTAATTAAATAATGCAATAAAGTCAATGTTCATTCACTATAATATGAATTATAACAAAGCATTTTTATTTATAGCAGGAAGATGATGTGACTTAGCCAAAAGATTAATGTACCTTTGTATTGTTAAGATATTAATTYATTGATTAATTATTAAATACTGTACATGAAGTTAAAATTTAAAATAATAAAGCATCATTATAAGACGAATGAAACTTCACAACAAAGGCAAAAGGGAGATGAGAGCATGTTCTGATCATCCCTCTTCTTTCCGATGAATTATATTTCAATATAATGTATACTCATATAGCATATGTACACACATATATTTATATAATATATGAATTAATTATATTCTCCAAAATCCATAGCAATATTCTTATTTCTAGGATTGGCATTAATCTAAAATCAGTTTTTGTTACACCTTTGTACAATGGTAAATACAAGACTCACTGTAATAACAACTTCCTATGGATTCARGTGGCGAAGTCGGGGATCCATAGCTTTTCTGATAAAGGTAGTGATTAGAATTATTAATAACAATAATTTGAGATAAATAGAGACCATGACCATTGGAATCACCAATAGGTGAAATTTAAAAAAATGTACTTGTTTACAAATATTACTGAAAATACAGGTCTGCTTCTCGTGTATCTATATTGGTATCTTTTGCTGCTGTTTGARCATTTATAGTTATGCTTTTGGTGCCTTCTATGAAGGAAAAAAAGAATATAATGTTTTTTAATTAAGGACATTGTGATCTAGAGTGATCACCGCTCTCTTATTACTTTCCAGAATTAAATTCTATTATCACCGGTCTTTGTGAGCATGAAAAAACGGCCTGTTTATTCAACAGAGGTTATTTTAACCTCAGGTTATTAGCCCATCTGCAAAGTAATTTAGTGAGTGAAAATGCCTCTGAAATCCATATTCATGTTTAGGAAGATTTCATTGTAACAGACACTTGTACCAATTTACAGCATAGCTCCCTCCAACAACGCTGGTATAACATATTTGCTCTGACTGGAAAACACACACCAAGGACAGGGGGAAGAGCACAGGCTTTCGTGGTAACCTTAACTTACTGCACTGCAGTGTCCCCAAATGTTTGGGCTAGGATGAACTTGCACGTGTCTTTTGTTGCATTTGCRCAGAGCCTGTTTGTCCCTGTTGCTCCAAGCTCTCGGTGGTGGAGGAGCCCAGGGGCTCTTGCAGAGCTGCTGTCTGCCTATCTTCCTGCTACCCCGAATTCATAGAACCATAGAACGCTTAAGGTCGGAAGGGACCTTTAGAGATAGTCTAGTCCATCTCCCCTGCACGTGTATGGTCACCTAGAACATGTGGCACAGGGCTGCGTCCAAGTGGGTTCTGGAGCTGTCCAGAGAAGGAGATTCCACAACCTTTCTAGGCAGCCTGTTCCAGGGCTCTGTCACACTCACTGTCAAKAATTGTTTCCTTAAGTTGCTGTGGAACTTTTGATGCCTCAGCTTGTGGCCATTTCCTCTAGTCCTATCGCTGTCCACCACTGAAAAGAGGCCGCCTCCCTCCTCCTCACTGCCTCCCTTGAGGTATTTATACACGCTGATCAGGTCCCCCCTCAGCCTCCTCTTCTCCAGGCTGAACAGGCCCAGCTCTCTCAGCCTTTGCTCATAGGGCAGATGTTCCAGGCCCCTGATCATCCTGGTAGCCCTGCGCTGGACTCTCTCCAGCAGCTCCACATCCCTCTTGTACTGGGGAGCCCAGAACTGGACGCAGTACTCCAGATGTGGCCTCACCAGGGCTGAGTAGAGGGGATGATCACTTCCCTCGACCTGCTGGAGATGCTTTTCTTAATGCACCCCAGGATCCCGTTGGCCTTCTTGGCCACCAGGGCACACTGCTGYCTCATGGTCAACTTGTCATCCCAGGTGACTAGTTTGCCTCCTGTCCTCCCTGTGGTGGGAGAGCAGCGCGCTCTCGTCCACACCTTCAGCCACAGGAGCAGGGAGCGCTTGCACCGACCTAGCTTGCCAAAACGAAAGGCTAAACCAGCTGGGTACATGGTAGGYGCCAGAGCCACCCAGGTCCTTTGTTACCTGCGTTTTTGTAGAACGCTAGAATTAAAGCTTTTTGTAATCCTGACTCAACTCTCTTTACTTGATCACTTTTGCTTAACAAATAATAACTGATTTAACTTGGCAACAGCCTTGTAAAGCTGACCCTGGGTGCTGTAGTTTTGATTTGTTATTAAAGTTTCAAAATGTTATATTTCTTGTCAGAGGCCAGACAGGAAGTCTAGGGCAGAACTGGGAAAAGAAAGAATCCTAAACCCAGCTCTTCTAGTGGTTTAGCCACAAGAACATCCTTCTGTTTGGAATAATGTATTATATTTTTCCAATTTAAAAAAAAAAATGTAAAAATGAGAACAAAGGCCTACAGGGCTGTCRGCTTTAGAGGAGCTGAACCATGGTGGGTTTATGGTTTGGCAAATAAAGAATATAATTACAACTCTGGGACTCAAAAATGCCAGAAACTATGGCTGCAAATGACTTGACCAGGATTTTATACTCTGCTTCTTTTAACCTAAATAGATCCTTTCTGCCCATCAAAAGCACTCTGGAGAACAGACTTTTTTATTTTTTTTTATTTTATTTTTTTATTTTTACTTTAGCCTTTAGTAACAGCATCAGAGAAATTCAATGAGCAATCTTTGGAAAGCTGATTATGTGGTTGATGCTGGATTGGCCATCATAACTTCTGCTGTTAAGTCTGTTTTCTGTTTTCTTTATCACCGATGTCATTTTTTTTTAAGGTAAAATGACTCAAGAACAATACAGCAAAAAAGATGCCCCCAGCTTCTTTAATTACATTATGTGGATATTACTCCATATCTTACCCCAAAAGGGACCTATTAGTGCTATATGTTGTTAGCAGCAGTAGGCTGGTTTCCTTGTTGCCTGGGATGTACAGTAACCTGATCTGTAAAGGTTAGTCTAAACTAGAAAGGCTTCGCCAGACCTGCTGCATGGGCAAAGGCCCTAGAGAAACAGTTTAGATGGCAAAYGAGGATTGTTTTGCTCTAAACCAACTCCCAGCAACATAAAGGGTCCTGGCCAACAAATCTGCTGTCTGTATTATTTGCATCCATATGAAGTATCTGGGCAGGTAGAGCTGCATTTAGGRATGTGAGATTGTCTATCATGGACTGAAGGAGCAACCTTGGGAGTGGAGAGCAACCCTATAGGCCTAGGCTCTTCCCAACATTGCATGTGCCCTCAAAGCTGGTTTTAGGAGCTTCAATTGATAACTGGCTTGGAGAAAGAAGTGGGTCTGTCTGAAAGGGTGATGCAAGCTCTTGTTTGCCTTTTTTTGTCCTTTCCATCTTTATCAGTTTAAAATTGTAGGTGAATCAGCCACAAAAATGTACCTTTTAAACACAATAGCTCTTCAAGATGTTTTGGCAAAGTAAGCAGTTAAGAAACTCACCTGATGTGTATGCATTTGTTTTGATCTATTGTTTAAGTGTGATATATCTGTCTGTTTTTAAGCAATCTTATTGTATTTAAAATTATGTGTCTAATAWACAAACTTTACTCCTAAATTAACATACTTCAGTAAGTCTGGCAGTGAGTAACGATCTCTTCTAGAGAAATTCCCAGCAGCAGCACTACAATACTGTGTCATCTGATCTGTTTTGATCTTTATCTGAGAACATTCGCCATTTCTGAAAAGTCATATTCATGGTTATTTTTTTCCTTTCCAGAAACCGGGATATAAACCTGAATGTGTGGATTTGCGTGGTGCTCGCATCGAGTGGACCCCAGAGAAATCCAGCAGAAAGAATGTCTTTCAGGTAAGAGGCAGTGCATGCATTCCACTGCTCATTTGAGGATATGGTCTCTTAAGCTAAGAGGTGGATTTTATTTCCTTCATAGGATGTTTTAATAACTACAGGCTGATTTAATACAGCATTTTTTCTTACCAATATAGGAGTGTAACATTTTATCAAGAATYGGTTTACTATTTTTCCAAGAGACAGATTTCTGATGACTGAATCTCCTTAAACACTTGAGAACCTGTTGATTTATTGATTAATGTTCTATATTCGATTTGTTTTTAAAACTTAGTAGGTAATTGCTTTGGGTTCAGGCCTAGAATCTTGACCTAAGGAACTTCCATAAACACAAATTCTTCAAAATGCTTATACAAGCATTGCTCCAACGTAGTGTGGTTACTGTGTTTATTTTTATTGCTGTTAAGGGTGCTCRGATGGTGATGACCTAGGTTCATTTCTGGAAGGGGAGGGGACGACTGAAAACGTCTACCTCTGTCACGACCAAAATAGAAGGATGTGTATTTCTCATATGTTTATCCTTTGTTGATGGATAATAACGTTATTTAATTATTTCATCTAAATTCCATTGTATTGAATGTGAGGATCAAGGCCTTAAAGGATGAAAGGATGAAGAAAGCATTATTGTGGGGTTAACATTCCAGCATCTAGAGGCTAAAAATTTTTATTGCAACATTTTTAATCTTTGGACATAACCCAGCTCCCACGAATATCAGTGGAAATGCCTTTTTTTTTTTTTTTTCTGGTTGGTTGTTTCACTAGAAGTTGCATTAAGCCACATGAAAGCAATATTTCCAATGAATTATTTGAGTTGCTACGCAGAGGTCTAGCATAAAGAATATTTAACAATATAAGCCTCCCTTTGCTGGTGAAGGCCAGAGAGATGCAGGAGGGAATATGCCAAGTACAAGGTATCTTTATTAGTTAGTCCYTTTGCATTATCCCCAGCTGGAACACACTGGAAGAACCACCAGTTTGTTCTTAATCATGTCTGAGTCTGAGGCTGTAAAAATACAAACAAACAAAAAAATCTCCAAACCAAGGAGCCTGTCTGTGGCTCCTTGGCCAACTGGGTATTTACCAAGACTTTTTCAAGGTTTATTTTTCTAGATATGTTTTTAAAGAACATGCAATATTTAGAAGTATTCCCTGGCTTCAAGTCAGTGAGACTTATGCTTCTATCCCCACCCCCACATCCTTTAGGTTGTCTTGAAACAACACTTGGAGCTTTGTCATTTCCTAGGTATTTTTAGAATAAATATTTTGGTTTTGCTGTCAATCTTCAGCTTTTTCACTTGGAAGGTGATTAAATATAACCTTAGCCTTCAGTCCTGCAACCYCTTGTGCACACTGACAGATCTTCTGAGCTTTTAGGGTTTATTTCTCATCTTGCATTAGGTAAAATTTCTATTTGGAAGTGCATATTAGAACGGTGATTCATTGAAGCAATTCTATTTCCAGTGTAAAGAAAATGAAACYGTATGCTATTGATTTACCAAAACTGGTTGTATGAAGACTTTGCAATATATTTTCTTCTCACTTCTATTAGTGTGAGGTGTAACTCCACTGAATCAGAATAACGTGAGAAAGGAAACTCATGGGCTACTGTTTGAACCCATTAAAGTGTGTCTTCATCAAGCCAATGAGTGGGAGAGACATTAAGAAATAAAGCATGGGAGGAAGGACATATGTTAAGACACATTTTGAGAAGGGATGGAGCATTGTTTAGACAGAGAGCTACATGAACATGATGCCAGATGGCAAGAGTGAAAGAGGCGAAGACTTTGGCATCAATAGTGGTGACATTTTGGGAAAGGAAAGGACTGAAGACGACTGGTGCTACATGAGGAGGTAGAGTGGGAAGGGGAATAGAGAGGGAGAGAGAGCACAGATTTATGAGATAGTCTGGAGAGGTTCCAAGACGAGCTCTAAAGCTAGGAGGTCAGTTTGTACCTGGATCCACAGTATTTCAGGAAACTCTTCTGATGCACTACTCATTTGTGTACATGGATGGGAACTGATGTATAAATATATTGTTCACAGAGTGTGCTGTTTCTTTTTTTTTTTTTTTTTCCTTTGAAATCTAAATATAGATGGTTTGCACTGCAGTTGATTAGATATATTAGCTGCTAAACTCTGAAATGATCAGAAATGAGTATGTTTGGAGGTCTTCCAAACCCGCTTGGATGCGGCCCTGTGTCCCGTGCTCTGGGTGTCCCTGCCCACGCAGGGGGTTGGACTAGATGGTCTCTAGAGGCCCCTGCCAACCTCAACCGTTCTGGGATTCTGTTTATGTCTTCAAGGCATGGTTGGTGGGGTCTTGTTTCTTCAGTTTCTAAATAGTAAAACATTCTTTCTGGTTCAAACAGAATGCTTCCTTTCTGCTAATGTGTTGTGCCAGAACTCGATGCAGAATTTTGAGTTTGATTTAGCCTGGGTGCTCAAATCGAGTTCATGAATTACAGATTAGAAATAGAAAATGACTATTGAGATTTTGGTTTGACGAGAACRCAGGGAATCTTGAGTTTAAAATCTAAGCATGTGACAGTTAACGGATCGTAACAAGAAGATGGAGTATAGGAGTATCACGAAGTAAATTAATTGGAAACATGATCGATGCAGGGAATAAAAAGAGGAAACTGCAAGTAAATGACATTCAGGCAGGAAGATTTGGGTTTCTGGTCTTGATCATGAGGTTTTCAGCAGCGTTACTCCATTCATTTTAATTGAGCTACTCTGTTTAACAGGATAAGTCTGATCTGTCTCACATAATATCCAATTTGTGCATGCAACCTATTTCAACTCCTCTTGAACGTTGTTTTTTTTCTCTAGGTTTTCTTTAACACTGCCTTAAAATACATACATTTTACAAAATACAGCAGTCTGTTTTTCCTTCATTTACTTTATTTATGATATTGCCAGCACTGAGGAGAAGAATTGGTTTGCAACAGCTTCAGACAATGTGGGGAAAGGGAGCCGTTTGCTGTGAGCTACCGCCCTGTTTGTTCTCTCTGGCTAAGTGACATGATACACTAGGTCTTCATCAGAGGACTGGTGAATAAAAGAAGATTTATGTTCAAATCACATGCTTTAAATATTTCTGCTAAGTGCTAGTTTGCTCTTTGGTGTTTAGCCTGAAATTTAAAGCACTGAGGATTAAAAGGATTACAACATAATCTTAAATAATCCTAAGTGTCATTTACAGAGAGATGGTTGTAATAACTAAATAAAACCATGTTAAGGGATGGCAGTGTTGTCAGTCAGCAACTGGAACAGAAACTGTGCCTATGTCACTCTCYTCTTTCCTTTATTTAGTTCAATTTTATATGGAATAGATGGGTTTTGGTTGGAGTTAGAAATGAGGAAAATAACAACATGATGCCTGCTTTGTGGGCAGTACTAATCTGGTGGCTAAGACATTGGTAATGAGATTAGTTTACATATTTTCTCGATAATCAATGTCTTCTGCTTCTAGTAAACTTTTCATTTGGAGATTATTCCTTCCCCTGTTTTTCTCACTTTTAAGTCAAGAAGCCCTTTTTTAAATATCAAAATCTGGAAGTCATTCTTCTGACCTATGGCTGCTCCGTTCAGGGGCTTCAGTAGCACAAAAGCTCTTAGACGGAGAGTACTTCCTTTTCGGGAAGATCCAAAAATAATCCTTTTGCATGATTCCAGAAAGAAAAGGGGGGTAAACAAAATCCCAAAGTCACCAGCAGCATGCTCATGAATCGGTGAAGCAGATTTGTTCTCTTCCTAGCACTATTCATTTAATTATCACACTTTAAAAAAAAAAAAAAATTACTATGTCTTATGTGATACGTTTTCCCCCTTTGCCAAGTTCAGCGGGTTTCCAGGGTGGGATTTCTGGAGCCTGATGCCCTGGCTCTTGCCACAGTTTGAGTGTGATGGTGCTTCTCTCAGCAAACAGTAGCCGTTTGGGGTTACTGATTCATGTACAAATAAGTATTGTAAATATATTCTTGTGTCCCCTAATGAGATACTCGGTGTTCCAACAGTGTGACACTTGAAAGTACAACTGCACCTACGCCTAACATGGAACAATTTATTTTGCAGCAATTTCATGCATGCTGTATGTATTTCAAAACATTTATGATACTGATTATGATACCCTTATCCCTGAAGTTTCTCATGCTTTAAAAACATGACCTGAATGACAAATTCTTTTGTTCCATCTACTGTGGGCTCACTATAGGATCTCAATCCTCCCCAACATGGTTTAAGCTCCCACTTTTTTGCCATGGCAGAATTGTTTTCTTTTTTTGTGATCTCTGTAGAGGAATCACTGAGAGTGCCATGTGGAGTATTTTGGAAATGCCTAAGGAATCTGCCTGTCTTTTCATGTTTTTAAGTGGAAAGACTGCACAGGGCAGACAAATCTGAGGAAGAGCTTGCGCTGGGATGGAGAAGGATCTTCTGCAAGTCATTCTGGTTAGACACTTTGGTCTGTGCTCTGAAAGGGCCCGAAAACCGTTTTGTGTCTTCAGGCGTTAAGTACTTTTCTCTGCAGTTTGACACTAACCTTTCCAAGCTTTGGATTAGCTTTGCAATAGAATGAGCTGCACCTGCTTTAGAATCTGCAGAGTATTTTGTCCACTCCTGCAGTTACTACTGGGTTTCTGGTTTAATTTCTTTCTCAGGGATCTGAATTTACTATTGCTTAATTAAGAAACATAGTCACATCATACAATTAGTGATGGTGTCAGCAAGAGTTACCCTAAATAATAAACTTATACTTAGTTAAAAGTGGGCACAAGAAATCCCCACTTCTTAGCGTTGTTTGTGTGTTTTCAGGAGTGAGTTCTCCTATTGGAGAGCAGGGTGGTGTGGCTTCCTCTTTGTACTGGATTTTAAGTTTTCTCACTGTCTTTTATTGACTTTGCCATGTAAATCACTACTAGAATATTCAGTGAAAACTCAAGCATGGGTGCACACAAACTCCTGTTTTCTCCATCTATCCACTCTTGTCTTTTGTACCAAAGTACAGAAAGAAATGTAAACACAGTAATTTTATTGAACCTACCTGCCTTTGTTCTTAGTTTGTTACACTTTTTGTAGCCAATTTATGCTTCCTATGTGATAAACCACATCCAAAAAGCAGAATCACAGCTGTGACTAGTGAATACTTATATATACAAATTTATATTGATTTTGCCATTCTGGAAGCTGATTGTTATTCTGCTTTTACAATGTTGTAACTACGTGGATGTTTTTGCAATAACTTCTGTATCTGTTGAAAAACAAACCATTTATTTATTAATTGCCCTGTTATCTTTTAATTTCTTTAAACCAATGAATCAAACTATCACTATGAAATGATATTTATAAGTTTATTGCCTTGTTATTTTGAGGACCCAAATTTTCCAAGGTATCAAATGCTTTGGATTACAACGATTCCTTTTGGTCTGTGCTACGGTAGTAGTGTGTTTGTGCCAGGAAAATTCCATCGGAATCTCTTGCAAGGCATGGCATTAGAGCTATGTTTTCAATGCATTCCTGCATGCATATTTATTTTTGATTGTGGATTAAAATAGTAGGGGAGATGCAGATAGTGTAAGAACAGAAGCGGTCTTGCTTATGAGGGAAAGGCCTGTAGAAAACGCACGATGCACTGAGGAGCTGCTATAAAGGTTACTTTCCAAAAACAACCCCAGTAAGAGCAATAACGGCTTCCTTAGGCGACCGACGTGTGGGAGATGTGAGCGTCGATCCGCACGGGCCTTTCAGAGGTGCTTAGGAAGCCACAGGAACCACCTCGCTCCCGACAGCAGCGCCGCAGTCATCACATCCGCACGTGTTCCATGTCCATCAGCAAGGAGAAGATTTATTTTGAGCCAGAAGCGTTTGCCGCGTTACCGCAATACAGCGGTTAATGCTGCCTGTGAAATAACATTCTCGGGGACGGATGGAGGCAGAGAAGGGCCTGGAGGAAGGGCCTGCGGGGCGGGAGGGCCGCGGCGGGCCTGGCGGCCGGCGGCTGCATTATTCATAAACATATTGCTGCCATCTCGTGGGCGCTGCCGGCCCGGCTGCCTCCGGCCCCGCGTTCTCCCGATGGATGAGGCTCCCGCGGGAGCTCTGCCCGTCCCCGGAGGTCGGAGCTTCTCCCTCAGCCTCTCCTTTACTGCTGGAATKGGAGCAGGTTTTAAGCTGCTCCTCGCGGGCCTAGCCGAGCGGGGCGTCCTTTTAGCACTTGTCTTAGCYGGTCGCTCAGTGAGGTAATGTCTGATTTGGAAAGGAATGCAGCTGTTGTAAACCTGTAATCTGTAAATTATTCATACAGTGGTGGTTTTATGTTTGAAAATGGCGATTATCTCCCGATCAGCAGCACTGGTAGCGAAATGGCAAACGGATCCGTCAGTACACGTTGATTCCAAAAGCTAAAACACCTACTGAGAATCACTGCTACAGCCCCCATTTTGTGGCCTTGGGAAAGACGGGGTGCTCTGCAGCGAGGCCTCGATGTATCCATAAAATGGGGAAAATTATGTTTGTGCAGACCTCAGCAAGTAGGAGTGGGAAGGGAGTACTGATATTCTTCCTTTCTTCCTCTTTGATTTTGAGAGTTTAGGTTTTGGCGATTCTCTTTTGTGAAAACAGGTAAATTAAAAGCATTGGGACTTTTGCAGCCCTCTTACACTAAGTTAATATTCAAAAAAAAAAAAAAAATCCTCTTGATACATGCCCGGGTGTTGCACACACTCCCTTAATTTTTCAAACTCCTGAAAAACAAAGAGAAAAACTAATCCTAAGTGATAATCAATCCTGTTTGGTGCTGGTGTTTCTGCATTCAGGCCCTACATTTTCTGAAATCCTGGCTACTGTGTTACTCCATTTCAGTGCTCCTGTTTAAGGAGGGAGATGGATATTTAAAGTTGTGGATGTGGAGACTCACCAGTGTGTGCGCAGGATGCCAGGTGCTACCCTAGGGATCCATGGATTTGCGTAGGCATCCACGGATTTACACGGGAGTGATTTATGCTGCCAGCTTCCTTTTGGGAAAGGATGAAGTTAGAGGTGTCAAGTGTTAAATGGACAATAACCTGCAATTTGGGTGCCACGGGAAAAGCGCAAATCGTGACCTGCCCTCTCTTTGGGAAATAGGTCTGTCTTCAGCAGAGCAGCAATCCTTAGACCACTGATGGCAAGAGGAGCCCTTTAGATGTGGCAGTGCAGTCCCAGCCAGCCTGAGAAGACCTTTAAGGTAGTTTTCAGACGGTACAAATGACAGGAAAACCTTGGAAAGTGTTTTCCACATGGACCCTTGCTTTGGAAACCTGGTCTTCAAAGTTTATTGGKTTTTTTTTAAGGATAATAGAGTCTTTTGTGGAGTTGTTAAAGGTTTGAGTTTTGCTGCAGAGGCTGAAATGATTTAATTTTGCTGCATTTTTTATCAAATTAAGAAAAAAGATGCCTTTTGTCTGAGTTAGAGTGAAAAAATCCTAAGTATTTATTTCACATAGACACGTTTGTTGACCAAAAATCATATAAACTGGAATAACAGTGTTTTGAGCTATAGTTTTTCTCAATATAAGAAACATTTGCCTAATTGATTCATCATGAGGAGGGGGAGGAAAGTGAACCTAGAAGGTTCTGGTGCACTCTGCAGAAATGAATGTGGACATCAGTCAGTAACTTTATTTTTTTTAAACTTTTCTGGGCAAATATTTTCTTTGGCCTACAAAGTTGCAAAGAGGAGATAAGGCTACCTTATCACTTCTTTAAAAATGGAGTATCTAACTTCCTTTACTACAGTATTTTAACACCTAAAATCCACAGAACATTGCTCAGTATCCCTTTACTATGCTTTTTTCTTTTGGTCATGTTTATTAGGAATTTGTTGCAGTTTAAAATGTTGGCACATTTGAAATTTGGGATGTGATTAGAGTCTACATGTAAAATTTTACTTCAGAATTGAAGTAAATTTTACTTCAAAATTGAACTTCAGAATATTTCTTCATCATGGAAAGGGCACATTTATACAAATGTATGTCCAAATTTATGAAACAGGGAGCCTATTGCCACGATTTTGTAAAGTAAGAGAATTATTGTTATTTTCTATTATTTGTCCATAGCCATCACTAGGTGGAGGCATACTTTACATATTCTGTTAGATGTGTCAGCGGGCATGGGCTGAGATGAATTGCATCGATACTGCACATTTCGGTGAATAATTTTCTTCCACCGGAACCGTCTGAAAAAACCTGTTGCCACCAAATGCCGACCTTTCGGACAGAGCAAGCAGCCCTGTGTTTCAGCCCCTTTTGCTGCTGAGAAACTACAAAAAATGAGTATTTATTTTAACCCTGGGCTCTACTGAGAGCTCTCAAATTAAATTAAAAACAAGCCTGTACTTCACATGCAGTGAAGTTAAAAGGCGACTGAGTGTCATGGAGCAAGAGATGAGAACAGGCGATACCTGCCCATTTCCACCACATTTAGGCAATGTGGGATGGGTTGAATCTCCTCCTCTCTCCCCTTTTCCACRGTGGTAGCGTTGCCTGTTCACACTCAGATACATCCTCATGGAGCAGAACTGGCTGTTTCCTGGGAATCTGAGTGCTGTATTGTGACTCCTTGCAGTTGGTTGTATCCTCGGGCTCTTACCGTGGRAGTGACTGCAGGAAGAAGTGTCGCTGTATAAAGAATTTCGGTTTAGTCGGAAAACGCTGCCCACCTTTTGGAGTAAAACACAGRCTCTGTTTTAAGCATCCTGAGGAAAGTGGGAGGGGGGGGATACATTTTTACATCTCTGACACACAACATGTTTTGCAGACTGGTGTCATTGCCGTTGAGAGAGATTTTTCTGTGCTTTGTTGCTACTCAGCCCCAAATTGGTGCAATTGCCCCTTGTCACCCACGTTGTCCCCTTTAAGGCCAGGCTCGCTCCTCATGCAGGGTTTATCCTGGCAAAAGTGCCTGGATCCTTGATTTCCTTGGAGAACTGCAAGAATATAACAAAGCAGCTGAAATGTGCCCCCTCTCCTTATTTTGAGTTGTTGCTGTTATTGTTGTTTGCTGCTTTTTTGGGTAGTGGTTTGGAATCACACTTTTAATAATTATATTCGCAATCTCAAATTAAATAACCATTTTGTTTAGTGCTAACAGACTCGCCAACCAGCATTCAGGAGAGGAAGTCCATCAATTTATCAGCCTGTAGAAAATAATTATAGCAATATTTTGAAATACATTGGTTATAGTTTTGATTTATAGAATGTAAATCATCACTTTTGATTCTTCTGCTTTTTTTTTTTGCCTTTTTTTTTTGTCTGTTTTCTTTTTGCTGTTATTTCATTTTTATTTTTTTTCAGCTCAGTCTCTTGAATAGGAGTCCCTCAAGCCAAGCTGTTAGTCCTGGGAAATGCTGTAGCGGTATGTGAGTGGCATTTGAAAAATGCTCACCTTCCGAGGAAAGGCAGGAAAATCCTGTCAAGCGGACTGATGGGAATTCCCAAGTTTGGAAATACAAGTTGGGCTGGGAAACAATGGCAGGGCGACGTGGCGTAGGGTGTTGCTGCAGGGAAAAGGATCAGGTTTTCAACATTGGATGCATTTTTCTCCCCTCTGTTTTTTTTTTTTTTTCATCCGTGTTGTGGAAACCAGTACTCTACATAATCAGGAAAAAGTGCAAAGGAAGGAATAAGAGAAAAGAATGTCTGCTGGAATCATAATATAGAATTTGCCAGTGTTAGAAGAGTGTGAAGAAATACAGTAAAATTGAATGTAAACAAAGAAATGGGGGAAAATAAATGTGCGAGTGGAGCACTGTGYCCAGGGAGTAGGAAGAATGTAATCCAATAGTAAAATATAAAAGGAAGGGAAGCCAATTTTTTTTTCCTTCAAATATTCAGGAATGATTTAGATGTGGAAAGGTGAAGGATCTGACCAAGGGTCAGAATATCACAAAGGTGGAAAAAAAAAAATATATATATATATAATATATATATATATTATATTTTATATATATATATAAAAAATAGTACCTGCCTTGATATATATATATATCAAGGCAGGTACTATTTTTTAATTTTTATTATTATTTCCTCTCCTGATATTTCAGGACCCTTCTGTGCTCACCACCATCATTTCTGCAGGCACCGCCTCGCTCTGCCCTGTGCCTTTTTACCTTTCTCTTGTTTCCCATCGCTTTTACCCTCAGTTTTACATTTTTGTGTTTTAAAAAAATATTCTAAGTCAATTTTTTCCCTCCTGCTCTCAGTGTGGTGACAGTGCATCCTGATGGAAAGATAATAATGCCCAAGGAGGTTTTCTTTTATGAATTCTGCTGGTGTAACTTTCACATGCACAAATATATCATCTTGATTTCTAGCTCTGGGTCATTTCATTGCTCTTGTATGTCTTGCTATGAGATGTTTCCTGTAATTAAAAGATTAGGTTAAATAGATTATTTGTGCTGCCCTGTCTACATAAATGCTCCGTTTCTATGCCTCCAGATACTGGCTTTTGTATTTTAAGGCAGGGTGGTGGTACATGAAGTTGCATCGTGCCTTCTTTGTCTTTAAGATGCTGACTTAGGGTAGCAGGAGCAACCAGACGAGACGTTTACTGCCAGGCTTTGCAGGGTCACTGAATTAACAGGGGCCGATAAGACAAGTTCCAAATAAGAGCTTTAATCGTTTCTAAAGTCTTTAATTAATGGACGATTTTTGAGGGGCAGCAAGTGAGGAGGCATAATAAATGCTTAATGTTGGTATTGAGGGAACTGTGTGATTTAAGGTGTTTTCTAATATAAAACAGACGTAAMCCTCATGAGCTCCGAGCACCCAAGCTTGGTCCAGGACATCCCCATCCCTCTGGATGGGGATCCCATGGATTCCCGTGTCCAGTGGACATCTGTGTTTCCCTRTGGGCCACTCTGGTCACATGGTGAGTTTAGAAAGGCAGGAAGAGTTGAGAAAACTGCTTTTATCTTGTTGCTTCAGCTCAATAGATCTTTGGTCTGAAGTGCTCCGCTGTGCYGGGCTGTTCCACTTGAGCCACCTTTGGCCGTTGTTAGTGTAGTAATGGCCTCGTTATCAGCTGGTGGGAATTAATTTCCTCATGTTAGGAGGGAGAAGTGGCTGTACCAGAGGAGCGGGAAACGCGGTGCCGACTGCYCCGCGTAACCGGCCCCTGGAGTCGCTGATGGGAGCTCATGTGAGCAACCCAACCCGCTCCAACCTGCAGCATCACTTCTAATTAAAATAGCATGCTATTAGAATAGTAAAGATGTATTTATGTAGTGTCCAGACCCCTTGGCTGCCCACAGAATGGAACTGGAAACAGCAGTTAGGGCTGCAACATTGGTTTAYAAGTCCCTGAGCTAATAATGGGAAATAATAAAGAGGAAGATTATAATATATTGTTTACCACCTATGAAGGGAGCAAAATATTTCCTTAAAGGTGGTTGATCCCAGGGGAATAACAAATAAATAAATAAAAAGTACTTTTAGAGGTTGCTCTTGTAGCTTAAAGATTTGAGGACATACAGATCTATGGAAAATAGGTGATAACAGAGGGCAAAACAAGCATCCCTGAAAGGACTCAGTCTTTGGGAGGTGTGTTGTGTCAGGGTGCTAGTTTTCCTTTTTTTAAAAAAAAAAAAAAAAAAAAAACAAAAAAAAAAACTTGTAGTTCTACCTATCTAAGTTTTCCTTCACACTGTATGTCTTCACTTAATATCCACAAACCTCTTAAGACAAGTATATATAATGTGTCCATTTATTATCTCTAAGGATGGTTAGTGCACTAGGCCGGGCTTGCAGGGATTCACATTTTCTTTCCAGCTCTGTGATATGTAGAGAAGAATGTGCTTATAATCAATCAAGGCAAATTAATTGGAAATGGGAATAATAATATAGCAATGGTTAATATATTTGTCAGCTCAGCTGCAATGTTTTTGGGTTTGTGTTTGACTCGCTGACCATGTACCTGACATGCAAAGCAGTTCTTTTTGTGAATTTGATGTATGCAAAATTGATAATACAGTTATTTTAAATGCTAATTATATCCAACAACGTAATTAAAGATTTCAGAGACACTTCAGCCTCTGAAAATGCCATTTAATAGTTGAGGGGTTGGTTCTGTTCAGCTTCTAGTCTTTTGGAGAGCAACTGTACCAATACAATGAGACACGCAATCACTTCGTTTGGACAAACTCTCACTTTGTTACTTTTTGCTCATAAATGCAGTTAAGAACTTCTTTTGTACTTCTTTGAGTGTTAATTGATGTAAACAAAGTCTGCATTTTATCTAATCCCATTGAAGCTTGTTAAATTTAGAGATGTGCCAAATTATTCCAAAGCAGGTTGTAAAGTAAGTGAACCATTAGATCCACTGGCTCGCAGATAGCATGTACAATGTGGGTTCTGTTTSCTGTTTTTTCAGTCAGAACTTTCCAATCACATTTTTTTTTTTTTTGCATCTTTTATTCTATGTTTAGTCAATCTGTACAGCAGCAGTATATTACAAGCAGCGGGGCTGAGCTGTGTTGAGCGTGGCGGGAACTAATTCTGGAAAAGTCCRGATACATGCTTGTAATTAGACCTCATAGTCTGCTCTTCCAGTGTTTTCAATTTCGCCTTGCAAAAGTACTTACTATCTCAGGTTCCAGGATATTATTTTAGCCATGGCAATCTAATACATAAGGCATCGTGCTGGTYTCAGCTAAGGTAGAAGCATAGAGTGAGCACCAAGGTGTCACTTCCATGAACTGGTTGCATGAAACTGAGAAAGGAAAGTTCATCCTTGGCTGTCTCCACCTGCCAACTAGCTCTGATACCATAAGCTGTAAAAATCCTATTCTTCATTGGTAGGTGTTATTTCAAGCAAAGTTTTGTATGTATCTTCCCTCCTAGGATGAGACATTGATGCTCTCATGGTCAAGAAAGGTGGGTCTAGAGAAGTGACTAGTGACTGATGTTTTCTGGACCTTGAGACCTGCCTAGCTAGATCCATATAGGCATTTAGGTATCTATTTAGGAATTGCGTTCATAAAAACCTTATGGACTGTTAGTGACTTTAACGTGCATGGATTTCTTCCAAGCAAAAATGTCTTATGGACATTGTTTTATTGGGATGAAGCTCAGCTCATCTGGTGATGCACATTATACAAAGCAGATTTGAAAAGTCAGTGTCTATAGATGTTTCTCTATCTTATCTTTCATAATTCTCTGTTTTTTTCTAGCTGCCAGCACCATAGTATCTAATCCTTCTAGCAAACAGGTGGCTCTTGCAGCATGCTTTACAATCAGTCAGATTTTGGCTCAGTCTAATTTGCTTAATCATATTAATTAATTACTTTTGTAAATGTCAGAAAAGTTCAGTGCACATTTTACTTTTTAAAAAGATTTCTGAAGATCTTTCTAGTAAATATGTAACTTTCAAATATCTGCAGTATTCCTACTGAAACTGCAGAGCATAAGTTACTTGGTTTATTCAGTRCAAGTGCAAATAAGCTATTGAACTTCCTCAGGCTTTTATTTCACTTCACAAATTGACTTAAATTTCTATGAATTTATTTCCTATTTTCCTAACTATTTAATCAGGTGAGGCCAACCAGTTTCAGCCTAAGACCTTTCCTAATTAGCCACCTATGTTATTAKACACAGCATGACATTGTTGCATTTGACATACTCCCTGACTGGAGGAGGTTACATTTTTGTGGCAGATAAAAACTATAGAATAGAAACGGTCTCTTTTGCACAAATACCTTCTGTTTATGAACTGGGACTGACTTCTGAGCGAGGTTTCTTCAAGTATTAGCAACCCCAAAAGTCAACTTGCAAGCAGGAAATTAAAAAGGTTGCATACCTCCCAAAGGTGGAACTCATATTTCTCTCGTGAAGTCTCTCTTGACCAGTGCTATTTGATAGCAAAAGTGATTGCATTATAGTCTTGACTTAATCTGTAATCCTAAGGAGAGGACAAAGGTTGATAGTTTGGCACAGCACTATTTATCTGCTCTTATACCTATATTGGCCTGCAGTTGGCTGGTAAGAAAGAGAGCTCAAAGCCTAGGTGGTGGCTTTAGTGACAGTGAAAATAGGTGACATTCTGAAAATAAAAATCCTGACACTACACAGAGGTCTACAAGAACTGAATTGCAGCAAGGTGAACTGAAGGAAAACAAATGTTTTTACCCCAAGAAACCTTGGGGGAGAATCACTTCAAATAAAGCCTAATTGACTAACAAATYTACAAATGGTGCCTTTCCATACATCTGACCATTTTGTGCATTTACCATAATTTTTCTGCTGACATGTTTTCTGACTAATGGCATCCGAAGTGTTCGGTCTCCTCTGCCAGTGTGGGGGTAGCCAGCATGCTCCAGATGTGCACTGCAAGATCCCTGTCCTGCAGCGRTAAGTCCTTCTGTTCCCATCTGCAGCACCGTTTAACTTTGAGCAGACAGTTTTCCATGCTGACAATTTCTCCTTTCCTTCGTCATCCTCCTTAATCCGGAAGTATTAGACTCACAAACTAAAAAAGTACCTTCTGCCACATAAGGTGCCCAGATTGGGCCTTAGCTCACCTCTTCCCGGGAGATGCTTTTTGGGGAATTGCGGTTGGAAATGCAGGATTCAGAAAGGAGAGTGCTCAATATCTGTCATAGAGTTAATAGCAGCAAGTATTTAGCCCAACATTTCCATCATCATCAGGTCTAATTCTGCACCACGGATGGTGATATCTAAAAAGCAGTCTTAAAATGTAAGCCCTTAAAGGTTTAATTGCTCCGTGCATGCTTCTGCTGCCCTGGTGTTATTAATACTGCTTAAGCTTCCAGCCTGCATAGGATCTTCTAATTTTCCAACGCTGCAGAGCTGTCAGGCATTATATAGAGAAAAATTAAGCAGAACACGAGCATAAGGGCTTGTTTTAATTGTCTGTGAATTTTCCTCTCTGATTTTGAGAGATGCTTGCGTGTGGCACTCTCACAGTGAAACGAAAATGAAGGTTAACCCCAAACATGGCCTTGTTCACTTCAGGGGTCACTAAATCTCACCAGTCCTTCAGGGAGCGTGGGGTAAATTTGAGCAGAAGAAGGCAGATTTTGTGTGGATCGGGACCAATTGATGTTTTTTGGCAGAAACAATAGCAAACATATTACGCTGTGTTTTTATGTTTGTTTCCTCACACTGTGTGGTTTTGTCTGGTTTCTCTGCAAGCAAGGTTCAAGCTGGCGAGCCACTCGGTTTCCTTTTGATTTCTTTGTTGTTCGCTTATTGGAATTTGAGATTGGAAGCAGATACAGTGGATGTAGATCCAAGCGAGCCAAAGTGTTTTCAGTCTGCCTGTGCAGCCCTGAAAGCTCCAGTCATTGAATTTTATATAGCAGTGATACTAAGCTAATTCTTCCAACTCTTTTGGAATGTGTATTTCCATTAGGATGGATGCATTCACATAAAGTAGTTATTTTAATATTCTTCTGAACTGGAATGCAATTACTCACCCAAATTAGCCTTTTAAAATATTTACTAAAGGGGTTATGACATTCTGATCCTTCACAAGGGTATGGTCAAAAACTAGAAGTTTATCAAGATTCAAGATGTAAGCACATGAAGTGGAGTATAAACACCGGTTATGTATACTCCATCTACATCAATAATATTTTAAAAAGCTAATCAGTATAATATTACTTGACAGACTAGCACGAGATAAACTAATATTTTCAGTTCAATTGCATAAAGGCAGCTTAAGAATAGGACTTACCATTTTACTGTACATTTTATTCTCTATGAAAAAAACATGTGGAGGCAGGGTAAGAAATGATAATCCAGCATAAAACTATACAAATATACAAACTCTATCCAAACGCTCTAGGCAAACCGACACGGTAGTGCAAAAAAAAAAAATACTCAACTGCTCGCTAGCACGTTCTCAGGATGCAAAGTTAATTTTTATTTTATTTTTTAGTGTTTAAATATTTTCAATGCCTGCAGGTGGGTCGAGGCATAGCACCGGGGCACCAGTGCCTTTAGGCTTGGAGCTCTCCTGCAGCATGTAGCTTCCATGTGCCCACTGAGCAGGATTGCCCAAGCACCACGAAACGTTTTGCTCATGTCCAAGGGCTGCTCCTTGTGGGGCTAGGAGCGCTCTGGGACTCAGGGGGTTCTGGAGGACTTTCCCSCTCCTGTCAACCTGCCCATCTGCCCCCTTTCCACGCCGTGCAGCTCCTGAGGCTGAACTGYTCTCTCCTGCATAGCACAACATGAAGTCGCTTGGGAGGCAACATCTTTTAAGACAGCAAGACCATTGTGAAACCCCCCAACCCCACCCAATGTTCCTTCCTCTCAGTTCCTCTGGAGCTCATCAGAGGACACAGCCTTTTTTATGCTCATGTCTTAGTATGAACTTCTCAACAAGGCACACGTTAGTATCAAGGGATGCTTCTTTCTGCGACTACCTGAAAGGGGAAGCCACTTCCCTCTGTTGCTTTTCCTGTGTCTTCCCATTCTCAACCTCTTATTGAGGTCAACTTGCAAACTGAGGTTGAGAACTTAGGAGTTTTGATAGATGATGTTTGGACRTTTTTGCTTATGGCATTCTGTTCGTTCTTTCACTTCAGATGCACCCGGTTCTCCTTCCGTCCCTTCCTGCCATCCCCTTTCCATGCAGCAAGTGCAGTCTCAGCCTCCTGGGGGATTCGGGAGCGCTCCTCGATGCGTGCAGGTGCTCAAAGGGAACAGAACGATTCCTAGCCATGGTCATTCCTCCTTGCAGTGTGTTTGCTCATGCCACGGTCACTCACCCTGCTCAAAGCCCTTGTGCTTCTGCTGGCTCCTGCGACCCCGATACCTGACTCGGGGAGCTGTGAACGTACCCGTAGGCAACATGTCTTGGAGAGCAAAAGCTGCAAGGAGATCTTTGTTCTTGTGCTCAGTACAGATTCAACTGGAAATGTGCATTAGCTCTGTTATGGAGCTGCTCTTCCATCTTATTTCATTTACTTTCCTTGATTTATGGCAATTTGGAAATGTTACATGGGTTCTTTTGTACTGAAAAACATGTAATCCTCAGAAATGTTAAAAAACGAAACTTGCCTAAAACTGTTGTACTTAATTTTCCTGCATAGATTAGCACATCCAACAAATTGTAAAATCAACATTATTTTCTCAACAGAAATGGTTTAGATAAAGGGCAGAAACAAAGAAACTACATTGGGTGCATTAGGATGTGAGTGAGTTAAAGAGTCTTTGATAGCGGTTACTCTGCTAGTCCAAATAACGACTAATTCCCATGGCAATCCTTATGCTCTGTGCCATACGGACCCCTCCGCTCCTACTTAAAATCACTGGTGGCAGATATACATTGCAAGCAGATGCCAGGTGCACGTATCGTTTGAAACAGTGCTTAGGAAAACAAGGCTGCTGCGCTTTGGAGGGGAGCAGAACAATTGCATGGAAGGATGGACCCAGTGGTCCCACCAGAGAGCACCCGTATGTGATACCTCCTCATGGCAGGAGGAGCAGAGGCAGAAGGAGGAGGAGAAGCCTGGCTTGGGGCTGGGCACCAATCACCCTCCCCAGGTGCAGGCCTTGTGTGACAGCCACACACCTTGGTCCCAAAACATGAGGATCGATCAAGATGAGCTGCCTCCCTTTTGCTTCCAGCTGCTAGGCAATRAGTTTACAGTTCCAGCTATGAGGTGGTGCCTGGGTGTCCCCTCTGGAGCACTGTTGAGGGAAGATTTTCTGGACTTCTTTTCACACCCAGAGAGGAATAACGCTCTTTTTTTTTTTTGAGCTGACTTCTGTGTTAGGTTCTTCTYGTTCTTCTTCTGGAACTTTTGGTTCTGTGCAGCCCACTCGTCTCTCACCAGATCATGGTCTCAAGTAGTAGTGCAGACTGTTTCTAGTATGAGCTGCCATTGGCTGTTATTACTAATAATACCAATAACAGTAGTCAGCAGCCTCCTGCTACGCAGGTATAACCACTGCAGTGTCAAGGGAGGGAAATTATGACTAGGGACCCCATGGCAATTCTTCTAGTGTCGTGAGATCTTTATTCATGAGTCATGGTCAAGAACTTGCCAACGCTAACAATGTGAACATACTGCGGAAAGCACGTTTTCTCTCTTAAAATGCAAAGTTTCCATGTACTGACCTTTGAAAGAGGAAGGCCTACCATGACCCAGTAATTATTCAGATCTATATCTTTAGGGCATCAAAATATTTTAAAATCTTGTATTTCCTCCAGCTGCCTAGCCCTCTGTCTGGCACCTTGATCCTACATTTTTATTCTTTCTGCTGCTGCTGCCCTACTGGACCTCTCAGAATTGGGCCAGCTCTGTGCTCTCCTCCAACTGTTCTTTCACACTTCATACAGCTCCAAGCTACCATTAATTAGTAGACATCTCCTTCTGAAGTCCCTTTTTTCTCTCTGTTGGTGCATGAAGATATATCTTCATGCATGCATATATATTCATATTTATATATTTACTTCTCACCAAATTAATAGTTTATTCCTATTGATCGTGGTCATTGTGGGGCAGTGAAATCTGTCTTGGTGTCACTGAACATGGTTAAAAACAGAAAGCTTCCAGAAAATGTTTATGCAACCACAGGCAAAAGGGTGTTTTATTTCTGGCAGTTTAGCTGTATGGAATAGCCGTGCTCAGTCAAGCCCTACCCGTACCACTGTTGTTTGCAACAGCCCTTCCAATTATTTTTTTTAGCCAATCCCATTATTTGTATTTCAAATTTCTTTTTTTCTTTTATGAGTTCCAAAGCAAATATGATGTTAATATCTTCAATATGTTGCAGAAGATTAATCCATATCCCTGTTTTTGGTTATTTTGGTTTGYTTGTTTTCTGTTTTAACTTCTGGGTGAAGCACAACAGACACCCCTGGATAATTTGCACTATTAATCTCTCTTCTAATGCTGTACTGCACGAAAGAAAATGCTTGGGCTCACGGCTTTGTGCATAGGCTAAAGCTCACTGTGAAAACCTCAGCCTTCTTTTCACAAACCTTGAAGACATTTGTCAGTGTTATGTGTATTCAAACCCTTAGGATTCTTTTCTCTGTGTCCCCCAGGACAATAYGGGACATTTTCCATGTATATCTTAGTGGGATTGTTCAGCACCGTATCCATTCCATCTACCTCCAACTTCACCTGAAGGGCAAAATCCTTAAGATCTTGACACAATACTGATAAATACATGGAATTATTAAAGTTGCCATCTCAGCAGAATAGGATTGCTGCTGCCTTTGTTCTCAGGGGAATACATATTTCACCTAGTAGCAAGACACCCAACTGCTGCTACAATCAAAACTCTCTGAAATGCCTTTAAGCTAATCATCTTTGAACATAAGCCTTTGTTGTTAAATCAGGGACCTTCTAGATGCAAAGCACAGAAACCTTTTTTGTTTTTCTCCCCACCTTGCACAAAACAGCTTTAAGCCTGTCACCGTTGACAGTAAGGTTCAGTGATCTGTCAACATTCGCCCCGATAAAGACGGTGAGAGAAATCCGGGGCTCTGGAGAGTTCAGCAGAGACCAAACAGTATGTTTGCAAAAGAGCATTTTTATATGTTTTCTTGTGACAGCACTGCTTTAACAGAAAATAGTTGGAGTGTGCCAAAAAAGGGGGAAAAAGTAGGAAAAAAAAAAAAAGGAAAAAAGAGAGTAGTGGTAAGTTAGGCTAGCATGACATGATGGATCTGGGCTATGACAAACAGAATTGGAAAGAACCTTCCCTGGGGACCAACTATACCAGGTTTGCTGAATTGTATTCCTTGATTTCTTACTGTGCAACAGTGCTTTTTAGTGTTAGATTGACTAGGCTTCAGAATATTTTTAAAATTGTACAAATCAAAATCCATGTAGCTTAAAAATGAAAGATGTAAAAGGTTTAGGAGTTTGATGCATTGAAAGGCATTCTGTATTCCCTCATGTGAGTATTAAATGTACACTTTGTCTGTTTGATGAATTTTAAATCTCTGYGGATTGCAACCTGCACTGCAGTGGTTTAGGGGGAGCATAAGCCCAGGCTGAAGAAATGTGAGAAGGATGTGCAGGGCTGAGGCTTCAAACGGGACTGTTCTTTGCCTGTTCTGTTGCACCTAAGTGTTGCACAACATGCCTAATCCGTTGTACAGAGAATTAAAGAAGAACCAGCAGAAAAAAATTGTCTTCCTTCCAAAAGCCTTCCACTTGGAGCGTGACTTCTGCAGGAACTACTCCTGATAACGTTACATGCAGAGGGRCTTCTATCTTGTTGAAATTTCAGTGCAATATGAAAAATCAGGGAAATATTTACAAAGAAATGCAAGGAAGGCTGAATTCTGCCTTCTAACGATCAAAATCTCTCCTTCGCAGCTGAATTGCTGTGAATGAGATCATGAGGGTGAAGGAGGGAAGAAGAGCCCAAGCCTTTCTGCAAACCTGGATTTGTTCAAATGAATCAAATTTGATCCTGTTTCCTCCCTTATCCTAAAAGGCTCTCCCTTCTTTCTGCTGGCATATGTGAAATGTCATCATAGTTCCTGGTCACTTGAGCTTCTGGGCATCAGATTTGGAAATCTTTCAGGATTTTGAGAAGGAGAGGGGCATGAGTGGCCCTCAGGCAAAGCTCTTGTGATCATGTAGACACCTAACAGTAAGTGTGTGACTGAGATCAAGCGAGGAGTGCAAAGGATTAGTAGGAAGGGAAGAGCTTGTCCTGGCAGGATGTAGGAAGTGTTGCAAGATCATGATGAACGTGTACAAGACTTTTGTTTTTCCAACCTGATTGTGAATGCAAACTGATTAATCCAAGATGTCCATGTGGGAAGAGGATTCAYGGGCAGGCCCTGGTTTTAGGTGACTTGTGTGAGATAGGAGCACTCATGTGTGCTCRAATGCACAGGTAGCATCACGCAGTTGAAGCAGCCACAATGGGGAAGCTTTTCCTTCCCGTCTTACAGGGTATATAGGAGTGAACCAGMAGGAGTTTTTAGGGAACATAAAATCTGCCACCTTGCAGCGTGTGTCATCTGAGGTCACCCGTGGGGCTGTACGTGAGTCCTGGGCTCTGCGGAGGGAGAGCAGCGCTGTCGCCGTTGCTTTGACTCGCGTTTCCAGTCACGGTGCTGACCCCTGTCAGGTTTCCACCGCTGCCGAGCGGAGTGTTAAATTGCCAGGGAATATCGCAGGGCGCAGCAGGCGCTGCGAGCTACCTCTGCCTTGGAGAGCAGGCACCTGGCGAGAGAGGCAAGGGCTGGGGTCACAAACACCTCGGTGCTCCCTTTGCATGTGTTTAAACTGATCAATTTTAGAAATAATTTGCACTCTTCACCTGTCTACTGCACTGTTGCACTGTATACTGAGATTGCAAAGCATTTCCACAGGTAGGGGTAACGTTATCCAATATTCTCTTCAGTACAGGGCTTGCACAGAGATGTGCAGTAAAATCTGAACAGGACTAAATGTTGATGCAAGAGACAGTGCTCATGAATTCCATTGTCGAAAGTTTTGAGTGGTTGATCTGTACCTGTTTTTAATAAGTACAATGGTCAGTTCCAAAAATCTGTCAAAATGTTTCTCTTCTGTTTGACGCGTTTTTCTTTAAATTGCAGGAAGTTCTCTTCCACCTAGTGCGATATTCAGGTCTGCACAGAACTGAGTTTTGTGTTTGTAARTCATCTACACAGCGGTTCATTAATCGTCTGTGTAACGTAGGGTTTTACAAATGTAGTATACACAGCCAGCCGGACTTAGAGACTTCTAGCAGGCCAATGACACTCCAAAAATACTTTGCCATTATAACCTGRCACTACATTTTCTGTACAACAGAGGAGACTCATGAATACATTCAAGAGAAGTCAATAGCATGTGCAGCTATGGARAATTATTTAATTAAATCTGGAAGCTTTCGAGGAAGCCGTAAAAATGAGGTTAATATGTCAGACTAATAAATTCTATATAATTAGCTCCCCAAATATAGAAATTTCAGAATACGACACTAAACATATCACAGTACGGACATCAATTTATTTAATCTTAACATTGTTGCATTGTCTCCATGAACTTCCATTGGTGTCACAATAAGATTATTATGACAGCACCATTAAGCCCCATTCAAATGAATGGGGAATTAGTGTCATGATGGGAACAGCTGCAGCTAAGAGCTGCAGTCTACGATCAGTAGCTATTTTCAAAAAAAAAAAAAAAAATCACATATTTTGTTATTGCAACAATTATATTTTCTCTTTAGACACCTAGGTAATATAATGAAGAAGCCTATTTTTTTTTTTCAGGTCACGTTATAAAAGCAAACCACCAAACAGCAAAGCCCTAAGATAAGGGGCCATGTGAGTTGTTCCTCCAAATCTTCCCTACCTCAGTTCTCTCTGCAGCGATTTTACCGACCTATACAAAGCCATGCTAGAAAAAGAGCTATAATGCTCTGTTTTAAGGACTACTAGTTGAGACCCTGCGGGAAGCCTCTGTAGTCAAGAATCTCCATCCAACCTACACTGACCCCTTCCTCTCTCCCAGAGGCTCCGGTCTGGGTTTAGTCAATCACAGCAGCCTTGGTGAAGGTCAGAAGATGGAGACGGTGCTGGGGACAAGCAGCGAGCTACTTCTTTGGACCCATCCACCCTTATTGCCTTGCCACCCTTGGCTACCTGTAAGGCATCAGTCCCTCAGCCCTTCRTATCACTGCTCTGTCACTTTGAGCTCACATTTTCCTTAAAAGCACTGAGCTCCTGGCATTRCATATCACAACTTTTCTTAAATACTAATAGATTTAATAATGCATTCAGGATTTGTAGCTCTTACCAGGTTTTTCTTGCATATTAAACATTTAGTTCTCTACACAGTGAGAGTAAGRAAGCATATTTACATTTATGTTTATGTATTTTATATATATTCTATTTAATAGAAAATGAAAATACATTATTGATATATTGAAAAGTTTGGTTCTTCATGCAAAGATGCATGTCCTAAATGTATATGAACCATAATTCTCCATGCTTTGCAAGGCAGATTTAGATTAATATGCATGTTTCATGACCAGCCTAAAAGACTAGAAATATTTAATACTTTAAGCTCCAGGCTGGGGTGCTGCAGAGTGGTTGTTTTGACATCTATGTTGTTTTACAGTTAATGTTGTAATTATTGGAGTGAGATGGCAACCTTAGGGATTTTTAATGACTTTCCAGAGAAGTGATTGCTTTTCTTTTTCATAATGAAAACTTCAGCTGTGGAACCGACTTGTTTGACTTCTTTGCTACCTGTTTAATGGTTCTTATTGTGCCCTCGAGGACCCCAAACACGATCATGACACAGTGAAGTAGCAATATATAGTTTCACCATAAAACATTTTACTCCTTGTCCGAGCGCTATCGCGGTCACTCATCACTTGTCCGTATCCCGTCTCACACGCTCCAACCCGCTACAGCGTTCCCGAGTCCTGGACTTCAAATAGCTCAGATTGCACAAACCTGGGAGGTCAATTCATTCTCACTGCTGGCTCCTTCTGGCATTTTAATGGTCGCTCACATTAAGGGTAATGTGAGCCCTATAGTCCTATCCCTGGGCCTTCGGGAACAAGGGGTCTTTTGTGTAAAAGGACCGTAAGCACCTGTTGTAAACAAATTAAATACTGCTTTCAAAAATACAAATATCGTTATGTGCCAGTAGCGTGCCAATCACGTGGAGCCAGTTGGTGCAATAATGTACAATACAATATGTGCTCTAAATAGGTATACTGTGCATCTCTCGTGTGTACGTTCTGTGATGAAAAGGCATTTTGTTCAGGATACCTAGATTGAGTTTCTTGTAGGGCAGCTGCTTTAGAGGATATAAGATATTTTTCTCAACCACCTGTTTCCTTTCATTGTCTCAGCATTCGGGTTTGTTGGGCCAGCCCATGTGAACAGATAAGGCAGAGTTGCTGTATTTTGTTTATAAGGGCAGACTTGTTCATGCTCTTAAATATTAGTTGAAGGACTTCAACTGGGCAGCCCCATGCGAATTGGATGAAGCAGCTGCTTTTATTGTGGACTTCAGTTACTTGGGGCTTTATGTCTTGGCACACACCGTGAGGCTTTTTGTTATATATGTATTTTTTTTAACTTGCCTTTGCCAGGAGAAAAGAGTTAAACTAATTTTATCTTTTCAAACAGCTGCAGATCCAGAGAGGGAGGAAAGAAAAAAAAGAATCAGACCGTACAAGAGAGCAGTTTTCAGCATTGGTCTTGGAGGCMCTACCGTGTTTTGCGTAGTCTGTTACTCTGGACCAGTCTAAGACTGTTGATTTGATAGAATTTTCCATCCTGCTGTGCTGAATCCTCATGTAAGTTCTGTGGGAAGAGCAGAGCAAGTGCCGGGCTGGCCGGCTGGGTCTTGCGCTTCCCTGGTGCTCGTGCTCCCGCCTCCCGAACCTCAGCGGGGCCGAGAGGGAAGGGGACAGGGCGTTCAGAGGGCTGCACGGGCACCCGTGTGGCCGAGYACAGGCGTCCTGGTAGTTTTGATAAGTCAAAACATCCTCGTAAATGCCAAATTTTGAGTAATATCCTTAGATTATGAGACAGAGGGGAAGCTAAACCATATTTCCTTCTTGGTAGGGATATTAGGAAACATTCCAGTGGAATGTTGTAAGGCAAGGGAATTTCTAGGAATAAAATAGCCTTCGGACTCCAGTGAAAACAGTCCTGCTATGCACGCCATGATTTCAGTGTAAATAAGGAGGATTAAATGTCAGCTATATTTGTTTAAGTGTCATTTCCCTTAATTTACCCAGAATAATAAAATCTTGACARTCGGGCATTTAAAAATGGGAAAGTTGCAACATGATCGTGTTTATTTTTATAGCGATACCTGATCTCTGCCTATTGACATTGGTGATGACTTCTGAGTGAAGTCAGTTTTATTATCTTCTTTTAAAAAATAGCTATATTAATTCTGTCCTACCGTTTTTAATGTTTGAAAATCCCAAAGTGCCTCACTCTTCTGCTTATGATTCTTGATAAAATCATGCAAACACAGCCAGTTTGATGCTATTTTTTTGTTTACAGTATTGCTGTGTTGTTTTGGTTAACAGAATGAAAAACAGCACAGCTAGACCACAAGTAAAAATGTTTTATTCTTAGTTTGTTTCATCAATAAAAGCTGACATTTTTGCAAGAAAGATGTTATACTATTGGAATTAACTCTTAGTCAATTGTAAATAATTGTATTATATTGGTATGTTATCATGAAGATTAGAAATCATTTCCTACAGAATCATGTTCTTGCTTTCTCAGCACTGTTTCAATTGAAAGGAATTTGAATGAAGTGCATCTCATTACTAACATAAAGTAGATGGAGCTTGAATAATTTTTGTATTTATTTCCCATAGATAGCTATTACATTTCTTATCCTATCTATCCAAATTTTTTAAAAATAAATTATTTTAATCCTTTTTTTTTTTTTGGAGAGAAGCAATGAATTTGTTTTTGCAAAAGTAATACATCTGAATATACTGTAATATGCATAAAAATCTGTTAACACAGTTATTTATACAAAAAGTGTAGCTGCCTTACCTTTGATTTAATTTACATACTTTATTTGCCTTCTGACAAGTTCTTCCCTTGCCTTTTTTATTTATGTGCCAAAAATATGTCTTTTCAGATAAGTCAACTAAAACTTTAATGTATTGTATATTTTAAAACTACATAAAATGTTTTATGCATTCGCTAGTTTTTTCCCACAAGCATTTGTTAAAGGTGATGCTATATCAAGATTAGACATGTTTTACCACTGATAACAGCATAATGACATTGTATTTCTTAAATATTATGAGCAAATAGATGTGTTCTATTTTAAAGCCTAAGTTGACATTTAGGTTGAATTATCAAGCATAAAAAAAAAAAAGAAAAAAAATAAAGAAAAAAAAAAAGAATCTCTGTTACTCGAAGGCTAAAACTTTGGCAGCCTTCATTTGTTAAATATAAGAATTCAGGCCCACACCCTGAGAAAGAATTTGATGCCTTTACTTTAAGTATGTGAAAGATGTGAGCAACATAATTATTTTTCCATTCAAATGTGGAAAACAATAAAAGTTTCCCATATGTAGTTCATAGGCTGTAACTCATATCACTCAGCACTAAAGCAATAAGCAATAGAGTGTTGATACAAAGAGCTCAAACTCTGGAAATATCAACTTAACCCTTGCCTGCCTCTCTGCACTTTGCTACTGTAAACATGCCTTGAATTTACATAAGCCACCATTCATATTCCTGTGAGTTCATAATATAAATAATGCAGAAAAATCTCATTCACTTCCCTAAATTATGCTAGTCATTACAGATGATTCATGTGAGTATTAATCTCTTGCATGTGGCAGAAAACTAGGGAGGAGAAACTACCTATCATATCATTTGCAGTTAAGAACCTGCTGCACGTCTCTAAGCTTTGCTTGAAGTGCTTGTAGTAATTGCGTGTGCGTCTTGTAACTCTTGCAATCCAAGGAGCGAGGTGGGCTCCTCTGTGATTTTCTAGGAAAGGAAATTGGTGGCAATATGCTAAAGTTGCAAAGTGCTGGGGCCAGCACGCTGTCCTGCTGGACCGCAGGAGCATCGCCGGCTTCAGGGAATGCTCTGCCTTTGGAAACATCTTCAGATCTCCTCATTTGTTTCATCGGTGTTGTCTGATGAGCGGACGGGTTCGTCGGGCTTAAATATTTGTCTCCTGAGGAAAAATTTGGTGTAAATTGCTTTTCGCTCTCTCAAGGCCGGTGTGAAACTGCCTAATTTCTTTGYGTTTCTTACCTTGGCAAACTGTGGCCGCAGGGATGCTCAGATACCTCAAGGATTAGCTCTGGAATGCTGTGTTCTGGGTGGCGGATGCACCACCGTGTAGGCTACTGACAGGCTTCTATACATTCCCACAGTTTTGACTTTCCCATGTGCCCAATCTTCCCTGCAACCTCTGCACCGTTCCATCTGCCCTGAAAAGAAAAGGAGCAAAGGCAGATTTTTCAGGTTCAAATGCCCGGATTTGGGGTAAATGTGGGCTGGAGCCCCAGCTTTACCACACATGGCTCTGCCTGCCCTCCTATGTGGGGTTGCCCATCTCTGGGATGGCAGCAGACCATCCTGTGGGCTCTGGGCTTTATTCGGAGCTCCCAAGGGAAGTCTGAGGGGGTGGAAAGCACAACGGGGTGGCAACCTGGCTCTGTAGAGCCAAAGGGAAAGGTAGGGGGTAATCAGCCCTAAGGGCAGGTAGTGGGGAGAKCCACGATGGAGCCGTGCCCTGCAAGCACCCAGGGATGCTCAGAGCCACGCAGCTCACTGCAGAGCTCAGGGAAGGGCAGAAATACCCGCCTTGGAAAATATATTGCTGTCATTAGTCACAGATATTAGGARCCGGACGTTTATACCTGGTGTTCATTAATAGTTGATGGATATATATAATACATTGCTGGATAATTATATTTAAAACGCATTAAAATGTTCCCTCTTTCTGAAAGACAGTAGTGGCATAAAAATATTGGTTTTGCTATTAGCAAGTGTAAGCTATATGTTCTTTAAAATTAATCTCTGATCCCACTTCTTGTGCAGKGGTTGTGTAACGCTGACCATCCTGCCGTATTCCAGACTGCCTATTAGCTGAGGAGTATGCCAGCTTCTAATTAGAAGAGGAGAGAACATGAAAGTGGGGATTATTATAAAAAGACATGCCATTCATACTGCTATAAATACTATTGTGAGGAATCAGGCATGTGTACGATAGGTAGGACGTGGGGGTTTTGCTGTCGCTCAAGGCAGCAGCTCATAACATGCCCATTATTAAAAAGACCTTCGGGGAAAATGTAGGAGCTAGGTTACTGTAGGGACTGGATCTGGCTTTCCAGGTGGCCACCAGGACGGTGCTTTAAACATTCCCATCTCAAGTGTCTTGAGTATTTGAGTACTGGCATCTCAGAGGTAAAAGCAAGAAAACGATGCTGCTGTAGTTTTTATTTAAGCCGCTTCCTCGTGTTTTCTTGTCACACCGGGCTGAGGTCGGTTTCGAAAGCACTACGGTTTATTTGGGAGGGCTCTTAGCCCAATTATTTTATCGATTCGGTGGTATTATTCTTCACCACGAAGTTTTAAAAGATACAAAAGAAAAAAGCCTTGCTCAAATGTAGAAGTTATTTTTGCAGTAACGTATGTCATGATTTTTAAACATTCAGGCCTTTAAACTTTTTTTTTTTTTTTTTTTTTTTTTTAGTGTATGTTCTTGCCAATCCCAGCACAGTTCTACAAAGTAAAATATTTGGCAGTGAATTCATATTAACAGATGGAACAAGAAATTAACACGTTTTTGCTTCGCTAATTCACAGTTCTTTTAATACGCTAATTCTAAATCACCTGTTCTGACTTTGACAGGCTACAGACACCTGTTTGGGGTAATATTCCACAGCTAATTATTACATGAGAAACTCGGTTTCCAACAAAAGGGTTTCTGTGTGAAATTGTCATAGTTAACAAATTAGTAATACCAACTTTATACAAAAATAGCTTGCGGTTTTAATTTACATGTACTTAACCTTGCCTAAGGAACTAGGAGCAGGGAGATGGCGCAGGAGCAACATTCCTGCCTGGCGCCTTGCAGAGCCTGGGTTTAAGCCTGGATCCACTGCCCGGTTTAGGTCCTGATCCTTCCCATTGAGTGAGGACATCATCTGCAAGCTCGGAGGATGGTACAGGGAGTTTCTTCTCCTAAGGCGGAAACGGTGGCATTCCCAAATTTCTGGGGTCGGTGCAATTTGGAAACAGAGGAAGACAAAAGTCCTGGTCTCAGATGACGACTGCGTTGCAGCATAAAGACATTGCAGGGCTGTTAAACTTTTGAGTTTTTACTGCTTGCTTCTGCGCTTCTGCACATCAGATGTGGCAGCTTAGAAGTGAACTTCTTTCTAGAATATTTAAGTATTGCACCAAACGCTGGCAATGGAAAAATTTAATCCTAGCTAATTGAAAGTATGGGGAAAGTGTCTTTCTTTCTTTCTTTCTTTCTTTCTTTCTTTCTTTCTTTCTTTCTTTCTTTCTTTCTTTCTTTCTTTCTTTCTTTCTTTCTTTCAGAAAAAAATCATATTTTGTGCTTGCCTTTTTAGAAGTTTATTACATTTCTGTCATAGAGTCATCATATTCATAAATGAAAAAGGTGGAGTGAAGGAGAAGGGAAGCTATTCCATTCCACATTCTGTCCCTTTGGTATTTTGCTTTTCACACAGAAGACGGCAAAGTCGTTGTCTCCGATCACAGCAGTTCATCCATGTAGGAGCCAAGAGCCTTTTTTACAGTAGTGAAAGAACTGAATCCGCAGTGGGATTTAGGGGATGAGCAAGGTTGCTTAGGGGAACAGGATGAAGAWAGAGTATCTGAGAGGTGAGTGATGAGGTAGAGACAAAATAGAGCACCAGAGGGTCTTGCTGCAAACTACAGCACCTTGTAAAACATCTCTGGTGCTACCATGATCTCTGCCTCTGTGCTCTGCCTTCCTCCTCTTAAGTATTAAAACCCCCCAAAAATCTGAAGTCCTTAGTTCCTCTTGTGTTGGTTCYTCCTTAACTCACCTCTAGTTGTTTTATCAGGAGCTCACGGATGGTAATTATCTTTTATTGTTTACCTGTAAGATATAAATGACTTACTGTATTTCCTTTGTTTCCTCTACTTTTGATTCTTTTTTCCTCTTCTTTGATCGTTTTCCCACTTTTAATCCTCCTCCTCTTCTTGTARTTTTCAAATAACTTGTCAGATAATCTACTGTAAACCGTGATACAAATTACACAGTCTTACAAAATAACGTCTTTGTGGTCGGTCTAATGAAAATAACTCAAATAACAATCATCAATTTGCCATTTCCGATTCCCTTTGATGAGATAGGCTTCCTCCAGAGATGTGTGGCGACAAGAGTTGCTAGTGAACAAGGCAATGGCAGAGTCTACGTGCTTGGCATGGCCACTCTTGAGCATCTGGAGCCTCTGGAGTGGCAGGGTGTGTTATTGCCAGCTCAGGCTGACTGGAGCCTTCTTCTAGTTTCCCTCTTTTCTCAAGAGAAGGTGGGGGATGCCAGGATTTCACCTCTCCCAGGATTCTTCTCTGTTTGTGCCCCATACCTGCCCTACAGGTTCCACCAGGAATACAGATACATCTGATGGTTGATAAGCCAGAGATGGCTGGAAAAAATCCTGGAAAAACACTACACAGAATTACCACTCATTCTAATAAAATTATGGAAGTATTTTTAGTTAAAAAAAAAAATAGGTCCATGACGGCTCCATCTGCTGATTAAATTCAATTCAAATTAAATTCATTTACTCTTGCTGCACTGGTTCTAGTTCTCAAAAAGTTGATTAAAATTAAGCTGCCTACTACCTGGTACCTGATGGGARCGCAGTTTCTGTGATCATGTAGCTCCTCTGATTAGAGAGATTAATTTTATATTTAAAAAGTGTTAGTGACATAACCCTCAGTTTGAATGCCTCGTAGCATGAAAATGTKCCTTTAGTGACAACTGTAAGAGCTTAACAATTCTTTTAAGTAGATGGAGTCTAAAGTCTCCCACTCAGTCCCACACTGTATGGATTTATAAAAAGCAAGTTGGAATATTAAATTATCTGTCTATATTAATCTTCTGCAGCTTGTCAGAGCAGGTAGAATATCTGTTGCAGTTTTCTCTCTGTTTTCTGTAGAATAATAATTACTCAAATTGCTGTATCCCCCTCTGAGCTAATACTGCAATAAATTTTAAGCGAAGCATAAGGTAGCCCTTCGTAGCACCAACAACAGGGTTTGTGGAGGGTAGGTAGAGTTAGGACTTGCACCTGCACCTGGGGGGCTTGCTGCTTTTCTGCTGTATCTAGATGAATGTTATTTTATTGCTGATGTCTGTGTCCTTAAATGACTCGTAGTGTTTGACAGTAGTTTTCAGTTGTAGTTGCTGCATTCTGCTTTGTAAGACTTTGTTATTGCTTTAATCAGTTTCATTACACCTCGGTGTCTAGATCCTCTCCTTGTCAAAATGTCATAATAAGGCATTAACCATGGGAAGATGATATGCATCTTAAAGCAGTAGGATCTGGCATTGATGCTTAGAGATTTCTGCACTTCCACTGGTGTACTCACATGTTCTTGCTTTTTTTTCTYTCCGTTACTTATGCTGGACCTAAGCAGAACTCCATCTAGTTAAAGCCACGTAAGGGAATTTGTCTCTCCAATTAACCGTGGCTTTCCTCGGAGGCACAAGCAGCCTGTTTGTTCCATTCTTGCCTGTCCCACCCTGGGAAATGACAGGGCACAAACTAGGGAAAAGTCCCAAGGAATTGCAGCACAGAAATGGTACTTCTGCCCACCGTGGCTGGGAAAGAGCTACCGAGCCCGTTATTATATACTGTGTTTGATCTCCTTTCCTGCGACAGCTACATGATTGATAGAGAAAATTGTCAAGTCTGGGAGAACCTATTTTGTCTTTACATTATGCTGGAAGATTTTCAGCATATGTCTTATTAGTTGGAAATCACCAATTGAATATGGATTTATTTGTACGCCATCTGAACAATTTGACTGGCCAGATGTATGTTGTTTGATAGCCTTTTATATATCATTTTCAGAAGATATTCAGCAAGATTTTCTGTTATTGTGTGAAATAGCCCATTTTGTGGATAGCATTTCCTATTATTAGCATGTATGTTGAAGAGATTACCAAAGTGTAGCTGTGCAGAAGAGATAGGATATAAATGTCAGCCGCTACCTTGAGAGGTACAGTGGGAACTTGTGACGAAGTCACCATTTGTTTATTTTTGAACATCATAAACTTTGATGCTTTTTGAATGTCTTTTCATTCTGGCAGTGATCTTTACTTTAGGTGCTTAAAAGCTTCTTTGCTGCTTTGCTGCTCAGTAGTTTCAGTCATTCCTATCTTGTTAGTGTCAACATTATCATACACTGATAGGGTTTAAATTATTTGCAGACAGTTCAATCCTCTACCTTAACGCAAAGGTACTTCCAGCTTTTTGCTGTTTCCATATTAAAACGTATCTGAAAAGATAAATGAAATCTTATTTCTTATGCTGACTCAAACCATACAGTCCCTGCCAATCACTGTGTGATTTGGAAATGTGAATACAACTGCACAGCAATTCATTACTAAGAACAATATTTGCTTTAGCAATTTTTATTTTGGTTATCCTTTGGCACCCATGCTGTACATGAGTACCTCACATCTTCTGGATATTATGTGTTTAAAATACAGATTTGCTGTATTTACTGTTGAAAATCAACGGGGAGGCATTCCGAGAATACTTGCTGATTTCAGTGGCAGTTGCTATCATGAGGAATCTGGGTGTGATTTCTTACATGACAGGCATAGTGGACAGGAAGGAAGGAAACCTAAAAGTTGTCAAATTAGGTTCATATTAAAGCTTGATAAAATTTAGTTTTCTTGACCTGTTAACATCAAATATTATGGTATCACTACTTCTTTGTGCAAAAGCATTAATCAGAGTCCATGGAAAAGACTGGCCAAGTAAAGATCAGGTTCACCTAGATTTTAGGAAAAGCTGCAGTAGAATGAGATGTAAATTATTAAAAAGACCTTCAAGAGACACAAGATTAGCAAGCAGAAGCTCCGTCATTCCTCCAGCCGTCAGAGAAACCTGCTGTCTTCCAGGTACAAAGGTCCCATTTGAATCGGGACGCAGTGACGTGTGGGACGTACATTCAGCATCTCCAGCCACCAGATGGTAGGCTCTGCTTACTGGTTAAGTCTGCTCTAGTGTCTGGTCACCAGTTGGCAGAAACAGCAGTAGAGAAATTGCATCACCCTAGAGCCACAAAGCACAGTCTCTCCCCTGGATTTTGGTCTGAGTACACCCCTTCT
>NW_020455499.1:1728014-1773362 GCF_003342845.1 Nothoprocta perdicaria | reverse complement strand
CCTGTCAACATTACGCAGCATCTATAAATATTCTCAGATGTAGCCTGAGAAGGAAAGTATATTTTTATTAGGCTGTTTATTATGTGAGTGGAATTAGCAAGAGACAGTTGGTGTAGAAAATTAATGAACTAGAGTTTCATGGCTGGAATTTACTCCAACATGCCTTATGTTACCAGTAAAATTTGTTTGGGGAACCTCAACATACTCTTTAGGAGACATTTGTCCATTTTGCCAAATGATCACACAACTGAGCACTTTCTAATGGCATGCTCAGCTCTATTTTCAATTTTCCTTTCMTTGTGTAGAAACAAAATATACTGATAGAACACAAATGTTCGCGTTTGTAGAGGACGTTTTGTCAAAGCTGGTGAATCATTTCATGTGTGGGAGATACATGTATATGGTTTCGAGTCATACCAAATATTTTAAAAGAGCCAACAAGGACTAACTGGACAAACTCTCAGTGATTTTATGCCTAGGAGAGTATGAACTGTAAAAGACAGCTGAAAGCACTGGGGTTTGCAARGAGAGTAAAAAACATCTGTTAGAATTACTTTTCGCAGATTATACCCAGTCYAGATATTAATGAAGTGAGTTTGCACTGTGTTTCCAACTGAGCACATCCTTCATTTCCGTGAGCAAACCCGAGGTGTAGCAGAGCATCCATGGAAGGGCTGGCTACCATCTGCTACCAGGGAGAGAAGGGCCTGGAAAGAGGTTTGTCCCCAGTTACAGAGACATCCTCACTCTATCACTTAAGCGAGGTTTAAGTGTTGCTGCTGCTGCGTTCTCTGAAGTAGCAACCTTTACCATTTGATGCTCAGATTCACACTGAGCCATGAGACCTGGCCGGGTGGGAAGCTGGTTCCCTCTGAGCTACCTGGGAGGAGTTTCGCTGTGAAACGTGGTGCTAATGCTTGAACTTGCCAGTGGTTTTTAGGCAGAGTCTCTGACACACCAATTGCCAGCAGCCTGGTCCAAGTCCCATTTAAATGAATGGGACTTTTCTGTTGCTTTTTTGGTAGGCTTCAGCTCTGGCCTCGATTTCTGTAATGCCACTTGCCTGAGTGTCTTCCTAGCTCACAATACACTGCAGTGGCAATACCTGGTCCTCTGGGATCCATGGGGAATGGCCGAGGTGGAAAATGGAAAATCCAGAAACTATTTCTTGCAGCTCTTTATTTGCTTTTTTAGCCATGGATGGAACTCTTTGAGTTTCCCCCTGTCACTCGCAGCTCCTGTAAGCGAAGGTTTGCCAGGGCCGTGGTGCCTGTTCACCAGTGATGGTGCTTTGGGTGGTTATGGAGCAATATGGGTGGTTATGGAGCAATATGGAGCAATTCTGCTCCCTGCCCTCAGCTCTGCCCTCTTGGAGGCAGAGGAGGTACTGAAATTTCCAGACTGAATGACTGTAACAAAAGCGTTCCAGTTTTCAATGACAGCAAACATTAGTACTCCTTAATTAATACAATGGCCTGCGAGTATTTACAATTAGCAGGTTTAGCAGAATGCAGACATCCTTATATATCTTTGCAAGTACAATTTAGTTGTGATCTTTCAACCTCCCCTTGCAGCTCATGCGGACATGGGCTACTTTGTCTTCTAGGTCATTGAACAAATGAGTGCTGTCCTGGGGCCTGAAGCTCAAAGCACCAACTACAGATGGCTGGAGTAGGGCCCTGACTCCAAGGAGTAATAAWAATAATAATAAAAGTTTCACCTAATCTCTTTGACATGAAAAATTCAGCTGGACATCTCCTCAGAAAAGTCTGTCGTGACCTCTGGTACTTTCTTCTCAAGTCAGATGGCTGCAGAACAGCCCATCTTAACAAAAAGCTGCTTCTCCTGCTGCTTGTTCTGACTCTCCCAGGAAGTGCTATCAAGAGCTGTGCAAATTCGAGTGTGTGATTTGTTCAGAGCTAACTGAAGATTCTCAGCCCTATTGTCAAATCTGTTCCGGATTTAGTTAAGCTTTTTGTTGAATCCACATTTTTCAGCCCTAACCCTATGAATCAAAATATCAGAAACTGGATTTATAATCAACAGTTGTGGTGTGGAGTGTGCCCAGGGAAGCCTTATCTCTGTTATGCTATGAACCATGCAGCTAAGCTGGTCTGTAGGGAAAGTAACCGAGTTACTTGGTCACTGCAGGTTGCTTCCTTCCAGCGCTCATCAGGGAACCACCTAACGAGGCAGATATTAAACTACCTTTAACGGCTTCAGCTGGGGTGCTGGAAGCAGCAACAAGCCCATGCTGCCCCAGCTCCTTTCAACAATTGACTGAGAAATCATCAAATTCATCAAATCATCAACTGATGATTTCATCATCATTTCATCTTCATGTGTATGTACGTAGACGACCAGAGCCATGGCATGGATGGTGGCTTGGACACAGGAGCAACCAGCCTCTTCCTGTGACTATGCAAGAGCCCTGTTCATACAGTGACCTCTTATGGTCACATTATGGTTATGGGCACATTTCCACCTAATGCCAAGCTGATTCCTGCCTGATTCACACCAGTAAAGGTTTAATGTTTATGAAAGCCTATGAGGACATAAGGTTTAATATTTTGTGCACAAGTTCCCTGACACACATCAATTTGCAGAATTCGATGACTACCTTCCGGTTTATTTCATTCCATTTTATTTTGGATACCTGCATACATTACAGTACCCTGGAAGTCTTAAGAGAGTTTTTCTTGGCTACAGGAGCTAGCTATAGCAAGCGATGCCTTTAAGTACATTCCATGTTACATGAAACATATGTTTTTCGAAACCAGAACAGCACCAAAAAAATGAGGATGATTGAGATGTCATATCAAACACATAAAAGACAACAAATGAACATAAATAACGACTGGTTAATCTAGGGTATTTTTCTTCCATTTTGTTTTGCAATTCCAGCGATGTATGCCTAAGATAGATAGATTTGTAAATGAGCACGACTGTTTCAATTCTCCTTTTAGAGTATGTACCAGTACATTGTATAAACATGAGATTTTTATGCCATTTAGTGCTCCACCAAAGTAGCAGGGCATTAGRTTTTCATTCATTCATCTGAAAACAATTAGGAGAAAATGCCACTTATCTTAAATAGTATTTGTCAGATTTTCTTCATCGAACTTGGTAAATAYATATCTTCTGACATTTTGATGTATTATCATCAATCTAGGGTAAACCTAAGTGACTGGGCTTTGGCCCGTGAATAGCTTTTGTTGCTGGTATGGCATTAAAATATTGTGTGCTTTTTTAAAGATGATAATGAATATTCAAAATTAGAGTTATTCTGTATTGTACCCGCTGTAGGTCAGGTGTCGTAAGATCAAGAGAATGCTTAGTACTCAATCTAGAGGCTTTATACATGTTTCTGAATTGATTATTTTTGCGTAGTATATGCTCTGGAACTTCTGTAAAAGAAAAACATATATTCATTAATGTCAATTTTCTTTTGAAATGCAGTTAAAACGCAGATATTTTAATTGTGCGGAAGGATTCTTTGAGTTGATAGGTRGTTATAGACATTAATCCTTTCTTCCCAAATATTTCCTTTGAGCCAACCACCTACTAATTTATGTTTGTTCAGTCCCAAATCTTTGTGCACCTCTCAGTCTAGTCATCAGTAACACATTGCATTCCACCATCTAGAAGTATGTAACCTGTCACTGAATGTTGGCACCACCCAGGCCATGATTAGGGCTGCTATTTATAAGTTTTCCAAAGACTCTTAGATCCAGAGACCTAAGAAATGAGTCTTTGGGTAACATTTATAATTGCCAGGTCTTTTTCATAGTCGTGGATCTCTGGTTCAGCTACTTGCCCCATTTCTGGAAGTCACCTAACTCACCCGAAATTCTTGCCAACAGCTYGTGGGCTGTGGGATACAGGCTGAAAAAGCACCCAGTAGTTTCCATTCCCCATTGCCCTTCTCCAGCCAGCTGAGCTCTGTTCTTGGGCATCCTTTGGGCAGCTCCTGTTCTTGCTGCAGCACTGCCCTCAAATTAAAGTCCTCCTGACAGTGCTTTGCTGGGCGCTTATCACCTCGTGCTCATTAAGCTATGTGGTTAGAGAAATAAGCAGAAAGCTCTCAAACGTAAGCACAAAATGTCTCTGTGTTGAAGATGGTTGACCATGACAACACCTCACGCAGGTTTAGGGGGCTGTTTGTTCATATGATTTTCCTCACACCGTGGACATCTCATTGCAAGTCTCTGTAAAGATAGAGCCTCTCAGATAGGCTCCCAGGCGCTGCTATGGATTGTTTAGTGCAAACGTTGGGGAAGGCGGCAGCTTTGCATGTGCTCCCGTACGCACTCGTGGCTCTGCTGAGAAAAGGTAAGTGTGGATGAGCTGGTGAAGCAAAATTTCAAAGACCTGACCCCGCTTTCCTGACTCATTTGAAACTGGCAGTGAATTCAACACCGTTTTTTGTTTTAATAAAGAGTAGAATAATAGTGAGAGCTCCAGATTTTCTAAAAAAAAAAAAAAAAAAAAAAGGTTAATGTAGTGTCTGGAATCTGACCTCAGGTCTAAACTGTGATTCTAATGTTAATCATTATGAGACATAGCTTCACACCTCATAAATCCAGGCAGCCTATTTCTACTATCCAGTGCAATATTTAAAAAGAGAGCGGCTTCACAAAGACATGCATCACTATAGATTCCCTTTTTGCACTTTTTCAAATTATGTTGCTGCTTTATACAAACCACCTTTCATGAGCTGTCTGCCAGAAAGCTCTAAAAATAATAGCACAGACGCTTGCAACAACAAATTGGCTACCTCACTTTCAGGGAATCGAATGTTCAAATGAAAAGGTTTTTGCTTCCAAGTGTGTGAGGCATACCTTGAATATGTTACCAGGCTCAGATGCACTGCTTATAAAAATAAAATAAAAAAGGAAGATAAAGAACTTGTTTACATTCATTTGTGATTGCTATGTTTCTTTTATAAGATGTGCTGAAGTGAAGGACAAAAAGGAATAGTTTGAAATGCTTAGTAATTTTCCGTGGATATGGCTTTAAAATGCCTGTGGTTGTTTTTATGCTGAGACTGTAGTTTGTGCATTATCCGTATGTGTGGATGGCATTGCATGCATATAATGATGTAGGTTGTCTCTCTGATTTGAGGGGTTCAGGTTCATTCCCACCCAGAAGGGAGCAGGAGTGCTGTAGAAGGAGCAGAGCTTAGGGGTGGTAGCAGGTGTCTGTGATTTGCACAGAGCACTTGCTGTTCCCTTTTCTTTGTGACTGAGAGGGAGTCCTTTATTGTTGTGTTTCCTAAGGTTGGAAAGAAGGAGAGGGTGGTAGAGGRGAGCATTATTTGCCTTTGCCATAGGGGACAGGCCGCCCAGCTGAGTAGATCAGGTTAGGATCAGATTTTTTGACTGAACAGGCAGTGTAGTCCTCCAGTGAAGAAGGTGACTTGACAAGTCTGTCCTTTGTAAATATATTTAGGATAAATTCAAATATCTGAGAGCTCCTAAGACAGAATTCTCTGATCTCTGCTTRCATGACCCTTATACCTATCACATGGGTGAACCCAAAGTCCTGCAAAGTTCAGTGAAAATACCTGGGAAGAATCCAGTGAGTGCTGAAGTTGCCCAATGGTGCCTGTGACGTTGAACACCTCCTCCTAATGGCATTTGGTGGCCATACAGGCTATCCAAAACTGTGAAAACATCCAAACACATACAGCTTTTGTACTCACGGCTACTTCATTCAGGCATCAAATGCCTTCAAGTGGGCTATGAGGGCATCCTCATGTATTCATGAGGTCACTTTTCATAATCTCTTCACGTACGGTGCTTATGAGCTCTGCAGGCCACTCTCCTCAGGGAGCCAGAGGAGAACAGCTCAGAATGGATCAAAACTATGCAATCTTCTTTTAAACATCCATYTCCCAAACTTATTTTTTGTGGTTTCTCCCGAACTTCCTGAGACAAGTTCTTGCCRCTCCTCATCTCATGACAAAATGCAAATGTCAAATATTATTAGGTCTGTAGCATAAGTATTAATTTTTGGTTTTGTTAAGCAGTTTGTATAGGGAAATCTGGAGCATTTCCAGTCATCTTCACTATCATTTAGTTCTTAAAACCCAGAACAGACATTTAAGCCAAAAAACATTATATCTTGTCTGCAGATGCACAAGCAGCACCATCAGAAATGAATAGTTGTAGTCTTGAACTAGCGCCTCTATCAGATATAGACTCTGTATAATTAAATAAAAAAGCATTTTAACAAAATATTATGACATTTTAGGCATTCCTTTGTGAGTTAAGGAGTGAGCTGAAGAAAGAGGAAAGTCCAGAAGTGATTAGCGGTTGATGTTCATATGTAATTTCCAACACCTCTAATTTGATTTTTTTCTTCAGTGAAGGCTTTTCTCAGTGATGTGGTTTGTTGTTTCAGATACCTCCCAGCATCATTTTCAATGTCATTACAAGATGCAGGCTTGGCGGTTTGGCCACCTTAAAATACCAAACAGCCCATAAAAAAAAAAGAAAATGCAGCTCTTATGGCAATGCAGATAGCAGCATCGGTATTAGATTTGTAGCACTTTAATGCTGCCTTTTCAATATCTCAAGGCTGTTTCATGCAAATATTTAAGCTAGGTATTCTCACAAACAAGCAGACATAACATTTCAGTAACTTTGTTTTAAAAGAAAGACTTTTGAACATGCAGGAAATATTAGTACATCAAACAAAGTGAAAGACAAGGTAGTTTAACTTGTTGGTTTGTTTGCTGAAACTCTAAAGTAAATATACTGTAGCTAAAAGTGTTCCATTTTTATCTGCCTGCTGCAGTAATGGCTGTGTTACTTCAGGGCTTACACTTCAATAATTGATCAGGGTTTGTATAGCACCGGCTAAGAGCAAAAATAAGAGTGTTGCTTTGAACAAACTGCTGCAATGTTATAGCATTAGGCACAGAAACAAGATTCTGGAAATATAGATATATAAAAAACAGGAAAAAGATGGATAAGTTGGAGTGGTAAATACTGCTTCAGGCTAGAAAGTAATGAGAATTTTTCCATAGAGAGTTTTGACCTGCTATTCAAAAATTGTTTCTTGTCTTAATAAATCCTAAAAGTGTAATTTACTTGCAAAAGGGAAAGAACAAAGGCACCAAAATTCTTTTGATAACAACACTTGTTAAGGTTGATAAGTTGGGTTTCAAATGTGTGAAGAAAAATGTGTGACAGTTTGTTTTAAGGTGACAACCTAAGTGTTCAGATACTTCCATCTTGTGCTGCTTATAAAGCAGTACGCTAGTAAATGCTTTACACATGTATATTAGAAGTGGAAACAATAGATAGCATATCTTCCCATCAAATTTTGTGATGGTTTCTCTTTATTAATTTACAGAATCCCTGGTATAATTTGCCTATTAAATTAGAGTTGTTTCTGAACACACTCAGTAAAAAGCAAGATTACATATGTTTCTTTCTTTTTAACAATGAATTATTTTGAACCCTCACTTGGAAAGGATTTTCCATTGTTTTCATGGTTTTGTGTTGACTTCTGTAGACCTGTCTTTTCTCCTAAATAGAACAAGCGTAACAGATTTACAATAGTGCTAAAATACTAACAGTATGACAAAATATGAAAAAAAAATTCAAAAGATGTAAATGCCATCTTTGATCTGACCTTCTCAGAATGGATGCCTCCCAACTGGGTAATTTAAAACAGCAAAGGTATCGTAATGTATTTGGACTTCACAGATCAGCAAATATTTAAAATTTTGTAGCTAAATGATAGGAAATTTAATTTATGTGCACATAGACTTTGTGCACTGCAGTGCACAAAGCCAGCTAGGTGTGCAATTCTACCTGAAGGCATTTGCTGTTTTGCTACGTGCTCTGCAGTATTGGAAGTCTACAGGTTATTCTCAGATGTGCTCAGAAGTAAATATAGTGCTTATGACAAGATCCTAAAGTTTCAAAAGAACAGAGAAAAGGAACTAAGTCTTTGCAGTCTCCTCCTCGTCCCTTCATCTATAAAGCAGCAAATGAAAAAAAAAATTATATTAACTGGTTTCCAAACAGTGTAGGCAGGATTGCATGACATATGGCAGTTTGTTTTTACTGAGTACTTCACAATATTACATGGATATCCATTTGCAATGCAATACATCTTTGTACCAGGAAAAAAGAGTGCACTTCATGCACCACTCACCATCTGACCATGGTAGTTCCTAGGTACCTACCCCTCAGCGTTAGCGTTCTCAGACAGCGGCGCCCGCTGCTGCAGTCACTTGTCTGCTAAAAACAAAACCCCAAACCAAACAAACCCTTCTCTCTTGTTATTTTGAAGTGACGCCACTTCAGTGGCATTTAGCAAAAAACCTGCTCAGATGGCAGGGAAGTTGCTCCAGCGGAATTTGATCCAACGCCAATTGTATGGTATTAAGCCGCATTCCTATTGAGAATTTGTATTGACAATATATTGCTTCTTGTAAGAAATATTACTTTAGCAAGCAATGGGAAAAATTAGATGATGTTGGTCAAATTCTGATTAGCACCACCTTCCATAATGGTAATGCAAATGTAGTAGTTTTGTGATCCCCACATCTACCTAAGGATGTGTAGTAATTCAAAAGCTAGAACTCCTTGAAAACCCTGAAAATGGGTTCCTGTTCTGGAAAACTGTGGTTTATCTTGTCAGATCTGCTACTGTAGAACTCCTAAGCATAATAAAATCCCCTCCATTGTGTATATGATTATAAATAATTAAGTGTTCCCTATGATGGAAATACATATTCTGAYTCAACTAAGGATTTAAACTCCAAGTTTGAGACATCTAAGGCTAATGTTTTGTTTTGTCCCGTTTCCATTTCAATGGAATGTTATGTCTAACAATAGCAGGACTCAAGATGAAGAGCGGAAGCGACATTAGTTGCTGCCCACAAGGCCGGACTCTATATTTGGAGAGCCAAAAGTGCAGGAACYCATCATGTTGTAACAGAAGAAAGTGCTGTTTTCCTCCCCAAATCATCCTGCTCAGTTGCAGTGATACGTCARCGCTAGGGGATCTGCAGATCTGAGATTCTCCATCTCCTTTCAGAATTGACATGGGTAATAATGTTGCAAGTCATTGTTATTAGGTAATAATGCAATCTAAATTGCTTATGATTGAGACCTGAAAGRGGTAAATCAGTGACATCTTTTAGGACTCTCTTCTTGGATCCTTTTTACAATCAGGCAAGCAGTGCTTAATTGGCTGGTGTGGGTTTCACATTTCCTAAACTTTCATCACAAGCCTTTAAAAAGCACCTTCAGAGCACAAAAAAAAAAAATCCCCCCAAAAAAATCTAAAAATGCAGTTCTGTGTTATAGTCCTTTCTGAATTTGGGTCCTGAGTGTTACTTTGAGTGAAGATTTGCTGCTTTTACAACCGCTATTATCAGACCCTCCTCAAGGCTGTACTATTGTGTTAGGCTGTAATAGGCTTTCAAGTAACTTTTTTTCTTCTTCTTCTTTTAAACAATATAACATTAAGAACAACATACAAATCAGATATCATGCTGCAGTGTTTTAGACATATTAACCTATATTTTGCCTCTGAGGCCAGCGTACTTTCAGATGACAAAGACATAAAACTCTTGATTTTAGACAGAAAGAGGATACACGACAGGAATGCCAAGCAAACAGACCATATTTATTCAACCTGACTTTAAAACTCAATAAAATTGCAGCAGAATATATAACTAAAATTCACCAATAACCCTGAAAGTAGGTATATTTTTTTACCTGTATAGATAGAATTTATATTTCCATCTACAGCATAAAACATGAGGAACAGGTGGTGAAGGCTTTCAATGGTAAGAAGTGTTTCTAAATGGACTCTCCCAGAATGGTGTCCTATGAACTAGCAATTAAAAAATGAAACCTGATCAAATAATGGTCCCTGTAAGAGTTTTAATATCCCTCTAAGCTGAATTTGGCTGCACGGGCCAGAGGCTTTTGTAATAGCAAGACATATTCACAGGAGCCAAAGCTGCCCGCATAACACGGGGAATAAAACCAAGCAAAGTGACTATTTTTCCTGTGTGTTGTTTATCCAGTGTTAATAGATAAAACATGCCAGGCACTGCCAGGATACACATCTAGTGCCCAGGGACTTTCTTCACCCTGAGTAATTGCGGTCTGCAGAGAGCTGTATGTGTAAAGGAAGACAGAGGGAAAACTTGTACAATTAAAGACATCAGTCTTCTTAGCTGTACACTTTGGTTGTTTAAAAATCGTTTATTCTGGGCATACGTGTCAAATTTAGGGAAATGACACAGAGGAGTTTGTTAACAGAGAGAAAGAGATATAGAAGATGAGGGGGGAACAGAAAAGTTTGGAAACGAAGGAAGAGGCAGCAAGAAGATTTCTGGCTCCTCAGAAGAAGTCTTGGTAGAAAGAAGCAATATTACAGGCAAAAGAGTGCAAGATATTTCTGTGTTAAAATAAAAATGAGAGACTGTGAGTAATGGGAAGACAGAATAACGGAGCAGGAACGAGTGCTTGCAGGTATAGGAGTTGGGAAGGGYGAGGTGAGAAAGGTCCTGGATCTCTGCATGGGGAGGACACTGTGAAAGCCTGGGAGCTGCAGGTGTGGGCAGCAGGCGTGGGGGGAGATTCCAGCTCCTGGTGGGTTCTCATGATCAAGGCTCTTGCACTGAAGTTAGAACCCACTGGTAAAGGGTAGCGATACACACACAAGGCAGCAAAATCTTGTATGAGTTCTTGTATGGAGCTAAAAAGGCAGAAATCTGTATGGTGTGTCTATGTAATTAAACTATGTTTGGGCCTATTATACGGGAAAAAAATAGAAAATAATACAAAAATAGCAGGATTTTAGAATTTTTACTGTGTTTGAATAAGGCACTTCTAAGTTAAGAAATATCAGAACTGCACAAACTTAAATTAAAAAAAGCCACAATGAATGCGCGCGTACACACACACAGACACACACACACACACATATATAATATATATCTCATGATAGTCTTCAGTTAGGTGATGACATTCTGCCTTTTTCAGGAAGCTTCTCGATCTTTTCTTACACAGAGAAAAGTGTCTTTGGGATAAATCATGGATTTGACTTGTTTGCTGAGAGGCTCAAAGCCTCTTGGCCAGCAGGCTGCCGTCGCTGAGGTCCATCCGACTGGCCCCATGCAGCATTTCTGCTTTTATTTGCACAGTTTATCACACGGATGTGTGCGCTTCATTTTCTAGAGGAACGTGTTGCAGAACTTCTGGGGCTCACTGCTGTATCTCGAAGCAAAAGGAGTTATTTTGACCAAAAAAAAAAATAGTCTAACATTATTATTATTATTCTAAAACAACCCCTACAATCCAGCTTTTTTTTTTTTTTTTTTTTTTTTTTTTTTTTTTTTTTTGGTAGCTGCTATACCAAATTAGCTCATACTTTCGATGTTAATCTCTTCCTTCCTAAAATTCCCAATTGTGAAGATTTTCAACAGCGAGAATGCAACCCTCTTACTCTTTCTTTGGGTATTATAAATGAATTCGTTAAGAATCAAAACACTGTGAGTATTACAGAAAAAAAATGCAAATAAATTTGTAATTCAGAATTGGACCTAAATACTGTGCAATAATTAACAAGCGAGTAGTAGGAATTAAATGAAATTGATCAATTTTGCATCAAACAACCCAATCATTTTGTGCTTTGAATGAGGCAGGAGCCTATGGAAAAACTGGGTATACGGTCATGTGATTAAAGAAACAGGTATGCATTTGGGAAATGGATAATATTTATGCAGTCATTATTCAAACTTCAAAGTATTCAGCTTTCCAATTCCAATTCCAATTCCAATTCAACTTCCTAATGTTTGTGTTTTCTATATGTATCTGTAATGTGTAGTTAGTATCAGTTGTGTAGTAGTCAGCATTGCTTGCATATACATATCAGAGTGCTCTGTAAGGATCTTTCCTGTTTTTATGGAAGCCTTGTTTAGGCTTTGTCTGGTCGAAATGGGTTTTTCGGGGGAGATTTTTGGAGGAGGAAGATGCCAGGCATCTGTATAGTTCCATCCATGCAGTTGTTTAACATAGACACATTAAAAACTAATGTAAAATGTGGCAGGAACTATTTTCGAACGSTCATAAAATGCACTGAAGCAATTCCCTGTTTACATTACTGGTTCATACCTTCATTCTGCACAAGAGCAGCTCTATCAGTTCATCTGCTCTGGTGCAAATTCTACAGTCATCTTCATTTAGAAAGGCCTTGCATTTAAAATAAGGTACAAATAATCTATATCGAGCAGAAAAAGAGCAGTAAGTAGCGTAGAGTCCTAATATTGCCACAGTATTTTGTAAATTTGGGATTTACTGCCAAAAATGGTATGTACTGCATCAAGTACTGTTTTGTTTTGCTTCTTTTTTTTTTTTTCTCTTTTCTTTTTCTTCTTTTTTTTTTTCTTCTTTTTTCCCTAGGCTGGCCTTCTCTCTTTATTTGTATAAATAATTGAGGATGCAATTATTTACGGCTGCACATAAGGCTTCTAGATGTCTAACCATCTATCTGCGCCCACAGATCAGATAGTTTGTTATCCATATCCCTATTTGCACCTGCAAGTCATTGTGCTTGGAAATTAGCGCCTCGTCTACTCGTGTGCACTGGGTTAAAGCTGCTTTAAAAAGACACCCCATCCTGCAAAGTGAGCGCATGGGTACCTAACACCCCCGTTTTGAAGATTTCCTCCTGGAGAGAGTAATTCCTAGGCTCAGAATATTTGCTGCCATTTAAAATAGTCCAGGGTGAACCACCTTCTGACTCCTTTGAGCTCCGGGTGCAGAAGCTGGTGCAAAGTGGTTGGGTGGAAGCGCAGAATCCGTCCGATCACAGCRCTGGATGGGGTCGTTCCTGGCATGGGAAGCTGGAATATCTGCTGCTACGGTGCTGTTCTGGAGGAGCAAGCACAAAGCTCACACAGCTGATCAAGCCTTGCTTAAAACTGCACTTATTCATTATGGGAGACCCTTGCTTAAGCAGAGAGCGAGCACGGACTGTGGTCCCGATGTTTGATCTCRCTTAAACCTCATCCTCTCTTTTGGGTGTTTTCCTTTTGAATCATGCTGGTGCAGTCTGCTTCCCATTTCAGCTTGAAAAATGGTGCAGAAAAGGAGCGGGCTAACTTTAAACAAACTGCATTTTTCACAAATCAGGTTGTAAAGTTCACTGCCCTCCTTGTAACATTCTGCATTGAAGAAAAAAAAATAAAAATAAAAGGTTATCTAAAGGTGGATAGTATGGTAAGTCAGGCTTACAAATTACATTTTTCTGTAAACGCACCAGGGTTAGAAATACTGATTTGAGCTGTTCAAAATACTTTTGAATAGCCAACAAGAAATGATGTTTACCATTTTACAGACGCTGCAGATACTTTATTGTCTGAGTGGCTTCCATGCACTCCCATAAATTTAAATTGGATATTTGCTGTCCAAATTGACAGTGGGTGATTAAGCCAAAAATAAGAGCATTCACCTTTAAATTTTAGCTGTGGCATCCTGTTATATTCCCAACGTTATGTTACATTGCAGCAAGGCAGTCACATCAGACCAAAATTTTGATGGGTATAAAGCAGATCAAAAGGGTATAGTGATTTTGAAGTCAGTGACAATGGATGCTTCAATATTTGCACGTTTCCACTAAAGAGCCTTGCATTATTTTGTCAGGATGTTTCATTTTAGGGGTGTTCAGGAATGGTATTCCTTCTTTGATAGACCCCTTAAATTGTACAATTTAAGAAAACTGAATGAAAAAAAAAGATAAATTAAATGGGTAGAAATATTTTCAAATCAAAGAACAACTGACATATATAAAAATGATGTATGTTTCTTACATAGTCCACAGGGAGAATTCTGCAGGCTTGCTATGATCTCTACAATTTGCCTCCGGGCAAACGAGGCTTTGGGATATTCTATTATCCCTTTGGTCTGTTTATCATGGAAACTGATGTACAAATCGAAGGTTCTTTTGGACCTTTCCGTTCCGTTTTCCAGATCCGCTGCACGGGAACTTATCACCTGTCCTCACCTTCAGTGAAGTGCCTTGGAGAAGGTTCAGTGACCAATAATCAATTATTATTGAGAAGCAATCAATTGCTAATCTCCATAATTATGCACATCTAAACACTATGAACAAGAAAGAGAAACAAAGCTGCACTCCAAGCATTGCCTTGTTAGCAGTATTTTGTTAACACAGGCTCTAAAAAAAGCTGCCGCAGCTGGTAGCACAAATGTGTTTCCAGTATTCAGGCCATCAACGTGATTCGTCGCTAAATGTATAGAATCAGCTTCTTGCTAAAAACTACAATTACAGGTGATATACAGATTGAAATCACAGGGCTGGTTTGTCGAAGAAAATTGTCCTAATGATGGGTTTTCGGATCGGGAATGCAGCTCTTTTCTTCCTCTGTGATGGGTACTGAAGGCAGCTGCACCTGCCTCTGTGCTGTATTCTGCCGCACTTAATGATATCTGATGATATCATTAGGCAAAGTGTTCATAAACAGATGTTGAGCCTGTGCCTAAATGCTGTCAGATGAGCGGTTGCTGGCCTGAAACAGTATTATTTATATAGAACATTTACGTTTGTTATGTTAATAACCCCACTATTAGCTCTCTGGATGTTGCGATAGGAATGTAAATGTAGTTAATATGAATAACAACCTCTTTACTCTTTGTGCTGCAGTTGAGTATAACTTTTAGGCTTTTAGAGAGAAACAAAGATCCCCCCACCAAGTCCTTTTGACTTCATGATTTTTTTTGGCACCATTCGAAATTTTGATCAGCAGATAAATGGTAAGAATCTGTAGGACAGATGTTAAAGACTGGAATTTGTTTCTCTTAACACTTTGTGTTTTCAAGAAATTCTAGTATTTATGTGTTTTCTGGTAATTCCCGGACCCAGTTCATTACCCTAATATGTCAGAGTTTTGATTCTAGGCACTGAATTGACAAACACTCATTAAGAATAAAAATTWAAAAAAAGTATTAGAGCAACTAGAATTATGATCTGTATTTCTAAAGATTATGTTCTTTGATTGTTTAATTTATTCCACAACAATAASGAAATATCGGGGAGATCACTCAGTATTCATCTTTTTTTGCTTAATGTTTCAGCCTGGTGTTGTTTTAGCGATGCTTGAAATACTGCTTTACAATTGCTGAGGGTTTATTTAGCCAAAGTTGCATTTTATACCTCATAGTTAATTCATGTAGAGTAAGTTATGTAAATTTTGACAGTCATCAAAATGTGCAGTGTTTCTCTAAAATACAGCTTACTAGCGATAGCTCTGTTATAAAAATATCATTGGTGCCTTTATGATTTTATTTCATCTTTTAACTCTTTCTGAATACGATTCGGGAGTCGAGGTGGAGGGTGCGAGCGGATTCCTGTTGTTTGTTTCAATGGCAAATGATGACGGCATTTCTGCTTTTACATATATAAAGTACTATTAACTGCACCGCTATAGCTGTGCTTTGAAACTACAGGAAGCTGCTGTTTTCATTGTCTGTGGTAATGCTGTGATAGCCGTCCATGTGGCTGCAAACGTTAAGGATTAGCAGTGTCAGTGCGTGCCTGTAACATAAGGAAAGACACTGTTCCCCCCCTCGCCAACCCCCCGTGAATTCCTGCACGGTTTTGTTCACTTACCTCTGTAATTTGCAGGGCTCTCTTGTGCCTCGGTGTCTTCTCTGATGAGTTGCCTGCTCCATATAACACTGAAACTTATATTTAAAGGACAAATAAAGGTTTGGCTCCRGCTAGAAGAAGAAAGGAGGTAGGAAGTCCCAGGGTCTGGCTACCTAAAAGGACAATAAAAAGGCTAGCTAAGMCCTTTGAAGGGAATTTAAAGGAACCCTATTAAGGGAATTGCCTGCTTGGGAAGGCAGGGGATGCTTGTGGAGGAATACAAGGAATAATATGAGCATTTGGAACTGTTCTTAAAGAAGAACACAGCTTTTCTTAGGTAGCATGCCACCAGACCTCTCACATAGGAGCCCAACCCTACAGCGGCATTTGACCATCTGTGTTTCTCTGCGAGGTAAAAAGAAAATTGTGGTCATCTCAGCTTCTCAAAACCTTAGCAAATCTGCTTTTGGATGTTTAAATTTTGTTTTCCAGAGGAATTGGCAATCRTTGAAATGTTAAAATGTGCTTATTGTGTGCTGGAGCTTAGTTGTGGTCCTAGGAATTGAGGTACCCTTGCAACGAGCAAGGGAGGGATTATAAGAAAAGAAAGGCAGAGCTTCCCTGGTTTGGGGAGGCTGGTTTGAGAAGGGCTGGGGGTTAAACACTGTGAAGTTTTTGTTTTTGTTTTTTAATAAAAGTTTCTTTGGCCCCGTGTGCAAAGATTTGGCAGTCTATGCATTCATTAAGTTTGTTTCTATTAGGCTGGTAATAAGGACTAAAAATCTTGAGACATGTTTTTGCTTTTTGAGTCCAAATTTTATACATGTATCTGAAAAGGCAGAATATTTCTATAGCTCCATCTGGTCCCATCTCCTATCGCTCTTATACATATTCTATTGTAATCAGTGGGAATCAAGTGAATATTAAGGCTAAAGAATCACATCRTGAAAGAAAGATAAATTTTGTATAATAGACCCATTACAATTTGTGAGTAATCAGCCTTTCAAGAACAGGCTTTACAAAACACAATGCAGATTCATTGCTATTTCCCCTCAAATATTTATTATATGTTGTATTATTAGTTTATCTGATATTAGAAAGGAATAAAGAAGAGTAGTAAAACAGGATATTAAAATCCTTAGTTTTTATCTCCTTTCTTTTACTGAGCCTTATTTATAGACAGGTATGAAAGAGAGGGCAAGTCTCGCCTTCCCTGGAGTCTTCATTGGATTTAAAATCGGGAATTAGATCTGAACTGTGCAATGTAGGCCCAATTTCAAATAAAAAAATAGGAATCGGTAAACCGCTTACATTCAAATGGGTTTAATTGTGCAAAAAATTGCAGGAATTTTCTTGGTTTGAAGAAGTACATTTTTATACAGACCTCCAAAGCCTGATGGCCTGAAGGAAAGATGTCTAACTGAAGAAAGAAAAGTGTAATGTTGGCGTGTATTAGTGGTGATGTTAACATATCACACTATCAGTTCATGCTGCGATGAGAACTGTTACAAGCGCTTGGCAGAAATCACAGGTTACATCACAAACCATGCAAGACCAGAGAGGTCATCATTTTATTTATCAATAGCACAAAGTCTTTTGCATTTTACTGTTGCAGCYTTCAGAAGCCCCCAGGTACCTGGATTTTTCTGGCTTTGCATATTTTTATATGCCTTTTTTGCTTCTGGTATGCAGAACACATTGGTTATAGCATTGCTCTGCGTATATTCCCCATGAGCAATATTGGGTTTCTTTGTTTCATGCATTGTTGTTTGTCTCTACATAAGTTATGAAAGGTGATGTAACTTAACTCTGCGTTCAGTAAGACTGGATGTCTAAAATGAACCTAGAGGTTAAAGAAATCTTCTGTGGGCCAAATTCTGTGGTCTTACACTCATCAAAAAGCAGAGGGGGTCCATTTAAACCAATCCASCAAGCAAATCCACTAAGCTAATAAGAAAGACTGCCCAGGCAGTTAAATTATTGATAGAGTGAGCCCTTGCTCACCATTSGGAGTTTTATCGTTTCATTCCAATGATTTTTGGTGTGTAATAGCAAGGGTTTAGCCAAAATTTTTTCATTCCTTGTAGAAACTTGTTGCAGTTTGTATCACTGCAATAGTGAATGGTCCAGCCTCAGCTCCCTGCTTTTAGAAATAAGAGCACAACAGCGTAGGATGAATTTAGCAGAATGAAGATGAATAGCTGGAGAGACTACTTAGAGTTCAACTTCCGAAAGTCACCTGAAGAAACACAGTTGTATTCACCGAATACAAGCACCCACTGAAGTGCTATGAATGCTACGCACCCATAGCAGTTTGCTGAGAAAACCAGCATTTTGAGAATATAGAGCTAAGCTGAAAGGAGAAAGGGAAATCACAGAATCACAGAATGGTCGAGGTTGGAAGGGATTTCTAGAGATCATCTAGTCCAACTTCGCTCTTTGTCCACAGTTTCTATTTCTGTTTTTATCTTACTAAGCCATGAATTGTGCAAGCCTCATTCTACAAATGGCATTATGTTATACACAGAAAGACAGATTTGGTCCTTATATCAGCAGTTGGGGATTTCACCAGAGTAAATGGAAAATAATTTGTTCCTGAGATGAAACCTGCTCAGAAATTAGAAGTGCCTGTATCTTTTCATGCAGTACAAGTTTCTTTATAGTCAATAGTTYCAGAAAATCTGGAACGTGGACAGGTGAACCTGTAACCTGTTTAGGTCAGTGTGGGGCCTCTTGTGCAGGAGAATTTGTGCAAGAAGGCTGGTGGATATGAAGCACTTTCTACTTTCTAGGAAGAAAGTAGGAAGAACAATTTATTTGGTGTGTAAATAACTTTTCTTCAGCGCAGTTGCTGCAGTAAATTTGAACTTAGTGCAGTTAAAAAAATAATGGGATTAAAAACTTGGGAACAGTTACATAACATGTATGTTTCTCTGTAAGGTCATCAGAAGTTAGTTTTGCAAAGACTGCCTGTGTTCGTGTGGTAGTGATGGGATGAGATAGGAATCTCTTTGGAAGCCTTGCTTGGTGCTAGCTGTTGGAGCACTGAGCTAGCAAATGCCTGGCCAAGCGTGGTGTGGGTACAGGACACAGAGAAACAAAATAGGTAAGTGATAGACTTGTGCAGAGACTGAAATCAGTAAAGTCTTTTCATAATATTGCATCTGCTGGGGATTGTAGGCACATATTCTCTGCTCCGTGTAGCTCCTGGGAGATGTTACTGCAGACGAAGCGATGTGATGGACTGTCTGCATTTAAAAACCTTTGGGACCCTTAGAGTTCATTTTCCAATGTTTGTGTGGAATTTGCTTCTACAGAATCTACAGTTACATGGAGGAACTTGGGTTTTGGCGAAGCAAGCGAGGCACATTAAATACCCCTGTCCTGTAGGGGCACATTGTTATGCAGAGCAGCACTACCGCACACAGGCAATGGGTTTGTGGATTGTTTGTGATGGTAAAACTAAAATATAGGTTAATGGGCCAGAAAAAGCTTCAATGAGAAATACAAGAATTTAGATCTGAGTTTCCAGGAAAGCAACTCAAGGGAAGTCCTACTGATGGAGTTTGGTTCAATGAGGATAAGTCATGCAGGACACTGGTGGTTCCTGAGCTACCTCCATGGGTCTCAGCTCCTGCATTTTTTCCAGTACTTTCAAAAAGTGCAAATTTTGGTGATGGAAGGATCATTCTATCAAGTCCCTGATAATTCCCAAGGTGTTAAAATGAAAATATGAAATTTTCAAGGAGTTTGTGTGTGTTTGCACATGTGCGTACATGTGTGCACTTTTTCAGAAGTTAATTGAATATTATATATCTATATTTTGATTTCTGGCTTTGGCACAGGAATTATCCGCTGCATAGAAGAAATAATAACATTTTCCAAGAAGGTCATAAGATATTCTCACTTTCATCTTCTTTGTTTTCTCTTAATTTATTTTGAAATGTCATGTTTTATTCAAATAGAATGAGATTCTAACATACACTTGGATACCATATGTACAGTTTCATGTGTAGTTTTAAAAATGCTCTATGCTTCTAATTGATTTCTGGAGTATTTTATGCTATTAAAATTTTTGGAGATGTGGTGGCAGCTGATTTTAGACAATAGACTGTGATAAATTCTTCACCACTTGTTTCTGAGTTGAAAACTTGTTTCTTTTTCTATTTTCTTCAGATTTTGTGGCCTAATATTAAAATAATTCTTCCAGGGCTCTGCATAAGATGACTTCAGAAAAATATTTGAAAACACTAAATGAATCATTATTTTCTGTTGTGAACAGAGTGGCTTTTTTAGTTAAAATATTAAAACATTGGCCCATCAGTGGATGGTATGTGGCATTTATTCAGATCTTACTAGCACATGAGTGTTTGCATTTGATAATAGGGCATTTTAGAAGAAGATGAGCTTTACTAAGGTGGACTTGCTACAGTGTTTTTCATTTGAATGTCCACAGTTTCTCCTCATTTTTTTAAAATATAGCCAGTTACAAGGGAAAAGTCTGGCGTTTACATTTCTTAAATAAGCTATAATTAAGACAATATCTTGTCATTACTTGATCCTGCCTAATTTTCGCTAGAACAAATGATGCGGGATGTAGCTTTCATGTCACTGTCATAAAATGGGCCCAACTCCAACTTGCCAGCAGCAGACAGAACAGAACGTGGCCCCTACGTGAGCGCGGCCYGGCGCGGCTGCGAGCTCGCCGAGCGGCGCCGCCATGACGCGCCTCAGCCTGGCGGTCCTCCCTCTGCCTTCATCGTGGGCATGTTGTCTTGCCCAAGCTCAAGGATCACCTACGTGTTTGAGCAGGGGTGTTGTTTCGGCGCCAGGGTCTACGTAGAGGACCAGTGGGCCCGTTTTCCCCATCTCCTGGGGCTTCCTTCTGGCCAGAGCTTTTCGTAGGGTGGAAGGCCCGAAGAGTCAGGCAGCAGTCGCTCTCTCCTGCTTTATCTGCCCACTGCAAAGACAAAACGCCAAATATTGAACACATTGGCAGGCAGGGGACACCGAACGAGTTCCTAGTCTATAACTGTCCTGAATAGTGATGTCTTTCGATAAGTGTTTTCTGTACTTGTCTAGACCTGCAATCCGGGCCTTGTCGTTAGGATCTCTTACCACTGACAGTATAACTGGAAGATCAGATGTCCACCCTACTTTTTAGGGCTCCAGGTATTTATCTAGCAGAAAGGGAGGTGGGAGGTCTGATAGTTAAATGCAGATTTACACATATACAGATGTGATTTTCAGGGTGTAGATGGTCATTCATGGGTTCTTACCTACCTCAATGCGATGGCAAAAGCTTCTTGGTGTTTTGCAACTAATCTCTATAATTAACCAGAGACTGAAGTGAAATTATAGACAATCAATTCATAACTATTGACATAAAGCAATGGATCATGGGCTTTTGCTTACTAAAAGTCTGCCAGTTTTTGAAAGATGGCTATGTGAGTAATAGCATTGAAATGTACTTCACTGCTTTAAAAATAAGCAAACCAAACAATTACGGTAGATTAAAGATGGCAAATGAAGTTCTGTGTGGTTAAACTGAAGTGATGTACCCATCTGTCTAGTCAATATTTTCCTCAAACAAAAATAACTGGTTTGCCTGACCTGCTGGAGAATATGTCAGCCTGCTTCAAGTCCTTCAGGCCTGATTGCTTAGCAGTGTCCCACCAGAAGTCCTCCTTCTCGGTAGCTCAAAACATAGCCAATTCTCTACAAATCTGGATTTCTTTATGCTAAAAGGTAGAGCTGGAGGGCAAGAAATCTCCTTACTGAATAGTCAGTGTTAGACTAGCCACTTCCCTGAGTCCTGGGTTTGTCTTTACCCTCCTGCAACACAGTTGAAACACCACAGAATGCAGAACAGCAAGAAATTGCCATCCCCAAAATGCACGAGCAATGTGATAATGCTGGCAATATGAGCTATATCATCAGCTGACGTAAATCAATGTAGCTGCAAAAGAAGTTATAATCCTCTGTAGCAGTGGAAGATCCAGCCAGGAATTCACAAAAGAAAATGCTTAGCTCTTTTGTAGACATTGGGAAGCCAACGAGATGCTCCAGGTGCGGAAGGAGAAACCTGATGCTCCAAGATAGAGGAGAAATAGTAGGTAGACCAGCAAAGAAAACATGGCTCAACTGGTTCAGTAATCCTGGAATCTTGTGGCACTAGTTTAATGAGATCTCTTCATCTTGAAATTGAAGTACGAGGAGTTTTTTTTACAGAGAACAGTATTCAATAACAAAATATTAAATGATAAACACAGATTGCTTAAAATCAGATGGGCCATTTTAAGAAAAAGCATTTTAGCTCATCATGATATGTAGCACCTTATTTAAATTAGGAGGTGTTAATTCTTAGCTTGAATAATATATTAATATAATATGTAAAGTGAATGGCATTGTTAATCACAGTCGCGCCTGGAACGACTTTGCTTCTGTGCACTGAATGTTAATTTTGCAAAACATTAATTTCAAAGATTTTGCAGCAGTGCTTTTGTAATTAAATATTAATGTCACATGTTATTGCAGTAGCATGTTTATGAAAGCCGGCAACACTTCAAGTCAACTCATTTGTTTTTATATTTATTCTTGTACATCTGCAATCCCTTCCATTTCACAATTTCAAAGTGAAGGCCATTTTGAATAGTCAATATGTGAACATTTTTCATTGTAAGCGTTTTTTAACATCCAACAGGGTAAATATTTAATGTTGTGTTTTTAGCTGGTATAATTTTTCAGAAAATTGGCTATAACTTTTAACAACTCAAAGGTACCTAAACTGTCTSCATTTTTGGCGTAAGTGATCTGAAAATAATAAAACAATAAATGTGATGAGGCTATGAAAAAAATATTTAAAATCAGAAGCTTTTTTTTTTTCTGAAAGTTTGASTTCCAGAACTTCCTATTTTACAGCCAAATCCTCTCCAGTGCAATTTAATTACCTGCAGTGCCGTGACTTTATGTTCACTCGAGTCATTTTATCAAGTGCAGGACTGACTTCTGAATAACTTTTTTCTTTTTTCTTTTTTTTTTTCTATTTGTATTTGTGCAGGAGAATTCACATCTGCAGTATATTGCCTAATAATTGTTCAATATGTTAAAATAAACATTTTCTGTCTGTGCCCTAAGCCACTCCATGAGCCCAGGGAAAATTCAGATCTGAGCATTTTTTATCAGGGCCAAATCGTAAGGACGCCTAAGTTTGTCAGCTGCTTTTATTGAGGTGCACGGGGCATATATGTGCCCGTACTGGTTAGCCCGGGTCTGTTTTGACCAATTTAGTGTATCTCGCAATCTTGCCTGTGGCTCTTCGAACCTGTGAATTACATTAGTCTCCAAAGAAAGTCATTTCCATTTCAGCATGTTGGCAAGGAGAAATCTGTTTGAGGTATCACATTTTAAACCTTTCTCATCCCCCCCACCCCACTCTCTGTTGGTACCGATCCCCACCGCACTGCAAAACACTTTGGCAGAGCAAATTGTGAATTATAAAATACGTTATTTATTCTATCRCAAAATATATGAACAATCAAGATGCATTGTTTAGTTATAGGCACATTTAATAGTTAAAAATTATATCTGCACCTGATGTTGCATGTTAACAGCTAATACCATTTGACAGTGATGAAATTAAAGGATGAAGAAGAGATACAAACTACATTTTACAAGCATGATGGGTCTCCAACAATGCCATTTAAATATTATTTGTCACTATTTAAAATGAACCTTTCCCCTTTAAGCTATGCCATTATGCTCATTTGTCCTGTCACCACTGACAGGCTCTATGACTCACACACAAAAATGGTCATTAGGTACTGCATCTTCATCTTATTTAAAAAAATAGAAAGCATTCTGATGCCTCTAAAAGCCTGTAATTATTTTCATCCGAGGAGATAGTGTTGCTTGGAAGGTAATTTAATAACCTTTTGCATGTACCTGGGGAATGCCTCTCTGGGGAACCAAGGTGCCGACATGCCATTCAGTCGTCAAAACATGACCTTTAATGGTTGCTTGGAGAGAAGTTAGCCGGGAATGCTGTACACAGCGCGATGCTAATTCTGCCTTCTAATGTATGCAAAATTTAGTTCTTGAGCAATGATCTCTGTAAGATGAATTAATATAGGTACTGCTCCAGGAAACAAAAGAAATTGCAGTTGTGAGAGCTTTTCCCCACCGCGCTTTTTTTTGCTACATCATTTGGAAGTAGCGCCCACGCTGCCTGATTTTTAGGAAGCAACAATAGCAGCAGAACTGTACCTGGCAATATTTCCCGGGATCTGCATTTTTAATTCCTGCCTCGGTGATGGATGCGCTGGCTCTGTCTCTCATGTGGACGTTTGGGCAGCGCTCTGCACGGTCGCTTTATGGGCTTGTATTAGGCTGTGATGGCAGCACACACACACACACACACACACACACAAAACAGTGTAAATACAAACTATAGAAAAGTACAATGACAGCTTGTAACAAAATCAATATACACCGTGAGTGGCTTGGAAAAATCAGCGGTGCAGTTAGGGGGTTAAAGAAAAAGTGGGTTTTTTTGTGTGTAGCCATAACATATGCCAGGCACCTCCAGGACAGCGTAAAGGAGGCACAGCCTGTGTGTCCTGTGACATCAAGGTCCAGAAACTCTTTATTTTGGTGCTCTGATATTAGCTGGTTAGAAATGCTGGGATTTCAGCTCAGAGTCCTGACATGCCATCCGTCAATTTATTAGCACGCGGTGCAGTAAGCCACTGAACAGGCTATATCAATTCGTTTAGGGCTTTCTCTTTTTTTTTTCCCTTTAAAATGTCTGTAATCCTCAGCTCTGCTCCCTCAACCGGTCAACATTAAAGATTTATGTTGCACTTTTTTTTTTTTTTTTTTTTCATTGCCACACCTGAATATGGATTACTTAAATGGGCTGTAAATAATTCATATCTGGGAATAAGTTTCCATTACTGACCAATGTTGTAATTTAATATACTCTATTATGGGTTATACAATTTGAGATTGTTTTCTGTGTGCATTCGGCAGCCGGGCAGACAACAGTTTAAGTAAAAAAGGGCAAGATGTTTGTTCAGTTTATTTTCCTGTGCAGTGCTGGGCTGGAGAAAGTAAAAAGCAGGCGAGTTTTAGCAGCATTCTCTGTAGCTGATTCTGAAAATAAAATAAAAAAAAAAAACTTAACCTGAATCAGCATAAAGAAAACTGAATGACTGTGTGTGTGGGGGGGATATTAATCTAGATTTATATTCACCAAGCAGATGTCAGGTTTTAATGTAAAATACAAACATATTTTTCAGTAACACAAAATGTATCTCCCTCTCAATATGTGTGTTGTTCTGTGTGTTTTTTCCTTTTTTTTTTTTTTTTTAAACCAGTACTATTGCTTGTCACATGTGGTGCTTGATAATTCTGTCAAAAGCACCTATAATAGGAAGGAACATTTTTAGTAAGAACTTTTTGATTAAGGTTATGAGCTACAAATAGAAATGCTCCAAATGTTAAAGAGCATCATTTTTTTTTTTTTTAAAAAAAGAAACTGTCCATGTACAAGTGTTTACACTTRAAAGAGATTTAAACAATTTAAGATTAAGTTGACTATAGTAAAAAAAATTAATAATAGATTAATACATGAAAATCTATGAAGTCACATAAGATAATGATTTAAAAAGGAATAATTTAAAAAGATGAATTAAAAAGTAGAATCAGAAAAGAAGGCCAACATAAACTAGGGAAAAACATGCTGTGAATAAAGTCTGTTAGATCTTGAAATAGGAGAACTGCTAAATAATGCATAGTTTTATTTTTCTATAATTTGCATAAACCTTAAGAGAGTATTTATTTGTGTAAAACTTGATGCATCGAGCAAGGAGAATAAAAAAAAAATGGCATTCATTTTGTTTTCATTTTGGTATTTAGGAAAAATATTCTGTTACATATGGACTACTTAGACCTAATCATCTGCCTGAATGTGATGTGTTTCTTGAGCCAGGTTGGAAAGGGCTGGCTGGAGAACAGTGCCCTGGTCTTGCTGCAGGCTACGCAGGTTGGCCCAAGCTCTGCTGGGGAGCAGATGGTGAGCCAATGCTTGTAGTCACACTTACCTTCCTTGCTAAATCCATAATCCCTCACTGGACACGCAGCCAAGGCAGGCTTTGGAGGCAGAAAGGAGGTTACAATCTGGACTTGGGTATTGACTGCCAGAACTGAGAAAACAGCTCAGAAATTTCAAATGCTTAACAAGTTATCTGTCTTGTCCCCCAGCCAGTGCAGCATTTTTAAAAGTAATTAAGACATGATTGAAAATGTGTGTGCCATCTAAATACAAAAATCTTCAAAAATAATCAAAACCAATAATTAAAAGCCACATTTAATATACTAGTTAGTAAAAAGAGACTTATTTAATCCGAACTTGCTTTCCTTTTTATTGCACGACGTTGCTGCCTTGTTTGAAGGATGCTCACATTCAGAGCAAGGAGGGAAAAATGTTTTGTGCAGGCAAGCCTCTATATGAAAGTGGATCTCTTTTTAATATACATCTGTATGGAAGCTTAACTCACGGTGTGATGATGGCTTATTTAATTAATTATTTAATTACCGTCATACTGAGTGAATATTAGCCGTATTATTATATATTAAAAGGTATCTAATGTGTGGTGGTAAGCACCAGCTCCATGCACAGAAAAATAACAGTTGCTTATAATAATCACAGCATGACTTGCCTTTCTAAATATTTAATCTATTATAAATCTACACAGTGAACCTCAAAAATCTATAATTTCAAAAAATATTTAGTAAACAGCCAAATTGTGGTCAGCTACAGCAAAGGGTATGCCATCTGTTTAACGTAAATAGCTGGTGAAAGGGAACGTCATATACAAAAGAGTGGAGCTTTTGARGGAATACGCACATAGTCTGTCTGTGGGTCTCTAATATTCAAAATGCAATTTATTTCTGCCAGTAGTGCCTGCGTGGAGTCAGTCTTACAAAGTAGGGAACCTTTGTACCAAGATGCAACCAAGTATTTAGGCATAGGCTTAATTCAAAGCACATGCATCATTGTATTAAATTTTGAGAGATTAAGCTCTCACTAAGCATTTTATTAATAAAATAAAATATATCTCATAAATCATTTATGGCTTCGGTGAAACTTATCTATCACGCCGTTTAAAGATGTGGAGTAATTTTAGGCAGGAATAGTTAATTACATAATCAGTTTTAGTCCGAGCACAGCTAAAGTTATATTCTTATCAAGCATAAAGACATGCTTAATTGATGTAAACATCATACCCTTAACTCTGACCATCGGCCTCTTGGGATCTCCTACATATTTGTTTCTTTGTCCAAAAACTATGTTATTCTAAAGGATATTGCTGTTTGGAAACTCCATGGAAACACTGGTCCTTGGATTAGCCAAGTGACAGTTAAAATCACTTAAATTTGGAAACATTACTTATTTGTAAGGAATAATAGAGAAATATGTAACACTGCTCATTTTCAGTGTATTAAAAGTGTGCATGTCCATGCACTTCTGTCAGAGACCAATCACCGTGTGCCAGTAATGGGTGCATACATAATGTTAACTTAATTGGAATTCCTTCTGAAAGATTTGTGCTTTTGAAATTGCACTGATACAGAATAAGGTTTATTTTTAGGTTAGAATTAAGCTTGCTCTGCTGTATTAGACAACATTTATATATTTTATATCAAATAAGAGTACCRGGCCAGATTCTTAGCTGTTGTAAATTGCTATAATATATGCTTTGAGTAAGATTTATGAATGTCCTTAATATTAATTTCTTTGCCTTTAAGCACTTAGGTTTGTTAGTGATGCGATAAACAATGGCATTATTTTCACTTAACTCCTTGACTGATTTATGCAATGAAGGACTTTTGGTCTCTGAATTTTGCAAGTTCTCTGTTATGCAGGGCCGGAACCAGCCGCTCGCAGCGAGGGGCTGCAGCACTGGGGCTGCAACCCAATCTCGTGTGTCTTCCTCACTGAAGATTTTCTTTTATATTTTCCCTAATTTTTCTCAATCATGAGAAAATAGTGCAGTGAGATTCGTGACCTCTAAAGAGCAGACAGTGGTTTCTGCTCCTTGCTTGCCTTACTGGTGTGAATAAGCACATTTAAGTGAAGGGGATTGTCTGCAGGAGGAAGAGGAGTGTGATTTGGAGCTCAACTTCATGCTGCTTGTGGGAGATGAATTTGCTTGTCTGGATTTCTTGGGACTTTCCTGACCTGTAGCAGAGCTGATTCCTCTTGCACCTGATCTGACTCCAAGAGCCTGGATTTGGGTATTCAGTGGTGTCCCCTTGCTTTTCCTTAGTGCCTTTGGAGTATCCACAGGGAGCTGCCCAGGGATTTGGCCCTGCATTTCTGCGGGCTCCGAGCAGCCTTCTCGCTACGCTCRTGATAAAGATTTCCTTTTTCTGCACCGCAGTCTTCAGGATGGGGTCTGTCCCGTGCAGTGTCAAACTCCAGGCAACCGCCTGTTCCGCAGTGATTTAATTTCCTTCCGTGTGTCTTTTTCATCCCCTGGGAAATGTGCCRTGTGTCCAGATCTGCTGTGTTGCCCCCAGCCCGCCTGGTGAACGGTGAGGCAAAGAATTYGTCTTTCTTTATTTATTTATTTTATCGGCGTCTACCTCTGCTGTCAATAAATTACCCATGCCGTCTCTTGGAGGACCTTCTGTCTTCCTCGCTGGCCTCTYGGACTCTGTGCTCTTGAAAAATGACTTCTTATTTCTCTTTATCATCTCATGCAATCTTCCTTTCATTCTGCACCTTTGCTTTTCTTATCAGCTTTTTACACTCTCAACTTCATCCTGTAATCTTTCCATTCCCCCCTGTATCTGATATTGYGGACCTCGCGTGCGCCTCCCTTGGTCATTTTTTGCCCATTCCTCTTCAGACTAATTGGCCTCTTTAGCTGCTGTTACATTTGCTGCAGGATGGACAGCACTCATGCTCTCAGTGAGATGCTGATTTATGTTTAGAAGACTCCAAATTTGCCATCCACTTCCCTTTCTTTCATTTTCTTGGCTCATTCATTTTCTTTCAATATTTCCAGAGGTAGAACCGAATTTATGGCCCTAAATTTGCTAATTCTGAACTCACTCAGCTGCTTTATCCTAGTGTTTCCAGACTTTCCATCTTTCTTAATATGCCCCGTTTTATGACTTCAGAATGAAATTAAAAGAACTAATCCCTGCTGCACTTAAATCCGGGGGATCTGCGAATAGGGAGAYGGGGAATTGCTGTGTGGGTGGATGGGCAGCCCCTGGAAGCACCTCAGTTATTTGGGGAGCAATCAGGGCAGTCGCAGGGTGGGGGAMGAAAACCCGGCCATGGAGAAGGGCCTGATACGGGTCTACCTGCTGGGTTGTCCTCTCCCTCTTTTTCTGAAGCACAGAATTAGCTTCCCTTGCTTCTGCATTATCCTTTTTCCTCAGGAAACCTGCAATTCTCAGTACCTCAGTGTAGTGGTAGTTTTACTTCACCTTCTAAGCAGGGTTAGGTTGTCCATTTCTTTATTTCTTCTTCTTCTTTTTCTTCCTTTTTTAGTTCTAGCCTTTCTCCTGCCCATCCACAGTCGTTAAGGGGTTTCTCACCTCGCAGTGCTCCTCATAACCAGGGTTAGTAGCAAGTGTCTACCTGAATGGAGCCTCCTTTCAATCTCTCCTCCCTCTACAGATAAAAATAATCTCTCTGTGATACTTTCAGAATCCCTAGTTGCATAAATTAAAAGAAAAAAAAAAAGTTGAAAGGTTAAAATTGACTGGGTGCCAAGTTATTGCATTAGACAGCAGATTCCATTTACTTATTTATCTGTTATTTTTATGTTTTTAAACATTTTGGCATGATTTCCATATTGTGATTCTTGCATACCGCGCATTCAGACTGTCAGCCTTTGATTCCCCCCAAGGAGACAGAAGAAGAAGTCTCATTTCAGACTCGGAAGTTTTCATTTTATTGTTTTTTTGTAAAAGGCTAAGGAAAAGTCTGGGAAGGATTTTTAAGTTTGATTGACAAAGTGAATTCCTATAAGTGAAATATCAGCACAGGACTCGATAAGCCAGGACCCGTGCTACTAACAGAGAAGAAATGGTTTTATATATTATTCACCAATCTCGAGGGTTTCCATGCCAGTCGGAGTTGGCTTACTTCCCATATATATTATTAAATGTTTTACACTTCAACATGCATACAAAAAGAGTAAATGAGGGGATACATACATTTTAACCTATATATGGAATAACTTCAAATTAAACTATTCAAGGATATATCACAGTATAGATTACAGAGCCAACATGGTGTATATATATAGATGGGGAAGTAGTACAGATTTTTAATTTCCGCCCAACATTTGACTAAATTTCCCTCTAATTTCTTAAAAAAAAAAAAAAAAAGGAAAAAAAAAAGGGGGGGGACTGCCAGGTTGTCCTATAGTTTATGCTTCTTGGTGCAATAAGGACTCAAACCACCTCTGAATTAATTTCTGTTGCCCAGTGAGGAACCAGTTACCTGTCCACTGTGTCTGCAGGTTCATGGACCTCAAGCTTGAATTGTTTGTTTGTGTCTTTTAGGTCAGGATTGCATGAATTCAGTATAGCCCCGATTTAATTTTCATGAATTAGGACATTGTATTTGTGGGTTTTGGAAAACATACCATTGTTTTTCATTTAGACCATTTTTGCTTGCAAGATAATGGTGCAAAGTTGTAGGAAAAATAAATATTCAAGTCAATAAGTATTACACATTTTAAATGTTCTGAATCGAGAACACATTTCTGTGGTGCAATTCAAAGGAAAAATATTTTGATATTTTAAGGTAGGTATTTTAAAATGATTTTGTCATTCTTGAAGCTTTCTAGATCAATTTTTGAAGTATTATTGACTCAAATACTGAGAGGTAGCATTTTTAAAGAGTTTTAARTCAAAATGAGAGCTATAGATAGAAGCAGGTACTGAGGAAAAGGCAATTAATTGATCAATGTGGGTAAGAGCTATGATCATACCCTATTTCTTCAGATTCAGATTATTGCAGTGTGGTACAAAATGACATAGTTCAGCAAAATCAATGAGGTTAGCCAAAAGTTATAAAGAAATGTGTGTAACAGCACACTTCCTTCGCTTAATTTAATATCAGAGAATTATGTTAAAAATCTGAAAAAAGTAAAATTTTTTCCTCTACTGAAACTAAGAATTTAACATTAAAAAAAAAAAGACTTCTTAGTATAATCAATTATATTAAATTATAAAACTTGCAATTACAATACTTTGTATATCATTTCAAGTGAAATGCATGTTGGTTTGTTYTACATTCTGAAGAGGCAAAGTCGTATTTGTCATCTGCCTGTTCCCTATAGGTTTTACCCCAATACTTTTGTTTAAAGAGTGTAGAATCACATTCTACATTTCAGTGTCTTTGGTTTCTCACTAATTGACCATGGTCCCAGTCCATCAGCTACTCACGCATTCTATCGAAGGCATGCTAGGGGTCCTGTTAATTTAATTGGTATTATCAGAGGCTAAAAGTTAGGTTTATGATTAAATCTTTGTTAGATCCTCCAGGATCTAGGGCCTGTAATTGATTCCAAATACATGCATTTCTGTCATCATTTTTTTTTTTTTTTTTACAAACAAAATAAATGGGGAGTTTATAGTAAGATTAGTAGACCTGGAAGTTAATCGGAGTCTCAAGGGGAAAAATATATATGAAGAGCTACCCTCCTTTATACCAGATAAGATCCTTTCCGTTCCCCTCTCAATTACAGTGTGGGCCTTATAAGACAGACCCCAAATGTCCTCTTTTTAATTTCCTTCTCAGAGTCTTTTAATTAAATTAGACAGACCTGTTTTGTTAGGGTAAAAAAKAATTCTCAATACTTTGAAAAATAAATTATTTACAATAACAGGCAGGTAAGCATACAAGGTCTTGTTATGGATACTGAAGAAACTCTTCATTTAGGTAAATACAGGCCCATGAATGAGGTTATTAGGAAGGGATACCAATATACCATAAATGAAGCTATTATTGCTGTCATTTAAGCAATCTATTTTTAAGCGAAATTAATTCTGGAATATTTCCTGAGTAATGCTGAATTGCAATATTATATCTTTATGATTTGCTTGAAGTATCTGCCTTCTTGAAATCTCTACCTTTAATGAGATTGCAGAAATGTCAAGATTTCAGTGTAAGTTTTTGATTTAAATTTATTTGTTTATATATGATTTTAAAAACACTTTTCTCCAGACTTCAGAGACATGGGATGGAATTATGTAGTTTATCCGAACAAGAATTTCATACCCAGAAACGAGGTGTGAGATTCTATCTGGGTTCCTGTAATAACAGCTTCTTGGCGTTAAGAGCACCTCCTGTCTGATAAGGGCACAACTGGAATGTGACAATGACATCATCCTTACTAGAAATCCCATGCAGGCCAAATATCTGAGTGAGTTAACAGTGATGCTCTTAAAACAGAGCTTTCCAATGACCAGTTCTTCTATAGAGTTGCTTCTACTTGCTCATCCAGCAATTGCCTTTACTTGATAATCCAAGTCATATCCTTGTCTCATTGAGAAGTGGGTGCTGAACACGCACTTGTGGTCAGATGGATTAATGAAATCATTGGTGTCACCAGACTATTTTCATTCACCAGCATCACCTCACTAGTATGGAAGCAGAGTAGTTGTCCTTATTTCTGATCCTAGATACTGTATGAAAGCCTTCGAATAAGGTACAAATGCTGTATGTTTATTGCATATTCCTTGTTGTATCTTCTGATTGCTGTGGTTGAAGCCTGCAGGAGTTATGGAGTACTTTATGAATAGAAATAGGGGATAATGTAGATTTAGCAAGTTGGCTTGAAAACAGTGTGTGTCCAGGGGCCAAAATGATTAGTTTTGAATAATGCTGAAAGGCAGAAAGCTGTGACTAGTGCTTCTTCCCAACTCTTATTGCCAAGAGTGTCGTGGCTGTGGTCTGCGGTGTCACAGGTCCTGCTCTGGTGTAATGCAAGATATATTACAAAACATCTATCTACAAACATCTATCTATCTACAGAAACAATGACTAAGGGCTGTACTTTAGCTGTAATCTTTGCCAAAGTGACGTAGATTGGGTCTATTTAACAGCAGACTGAAATTCCAGGAAAGTTTGAGCAGTGGATGCTCAATGTGTTCTTGTTTGAGGGTTTCTCTCACTTATGCCTTAGTATAACCTACAGACTTGACAATCCGTGTTGATGAGCATTTATAATTACTGTCCTTCAGGCTGTGAGGAAAAAGACTAAGATGAAATGGAAACAATATATTTTATTTTGATATTAGTATAATCTTAGTTCATTACTTTTATTCTGTTTTGCTACAGAAGAAGAATATAAGGTTCAGAAGCATTTAATGTCAACACTTATATGTAGCCTGAAAGGGTAGTACATGCAAAAGCAATGGGCTAAGTAGGCTGCAAAGGTAGGAGGTAGCGTTGCATAATTTGATGSCTTCCTTACAGAAATAGTCAATTTTCTAAAATTTTATGAAGAACAACCTATAAATGCATGGAAATAAAATGTTATACTGATTTTAACCAAATGAATTTCCTTCTCCGGGTTAAAATGCAGTCTGGTATCTGATCAGTGGAGAAACGGTTGTGTTTTACCAAGAAATGTCTTACCATCATTACAGCCAGTTATCTCTCTAATGATAGGTACCAAATACGGCTTCCATCCTTCAGACAACCTGAAATGGAGTTTAAAAAAAAAAAAAAAAAAAGAAAAGAGGCTGCCTGTCTCAGTATTCCCAGAAAAATATTGACCTTATAGCTTGAAAAATGTAGTATAAGCCCTTAAAATGTTTAAAAGTTTATGCATCCTTTCTTTCTTAGCAACAGAAAAGAACAGACCCTGGCATGCCAAGGGGAAACGGGGAGTGAAGACCAATAGCACAAAAGACAGATTTTGTTTGCAGACTTGAGCTGAAAAAATGATTATGAAWCCCTAACTCACGATGCATAAAGAAACCAGCCTGACCTAGAAAAAGCATCACGGAGATATGACACTTAGGTGTTGCTTAAACTGTAAGACACAATACGGCTGGGAGATCCATATGTAGCACGCAGGGAGGAGCGCAGGAAAGTCTCAAAGCCTCTGTCTGCTTTGAACATAGCTTGCTTATAAACGTGACAGAAGGACTATTGGTACTAAAATAAAAAGAATTCACTGGGTGGTTTTGGGTTTTTGGGTTTTTTTTACATCTTTTAGCTGAGCAGTTTGGACCATATTGTAGTGAAAACAAGGAAGCGCCTTAAAGTCCTCCTCGATTTCTGTAGCATTTCAGGCAAAGCTGTGCAGATTTCCATGACTGAGGAGATAAAGGCATCGCTCACCACGTGCCCTTCCAAGGGTCAGATGGATGAGAAAGAGCTTAGAAAGAGCACAGGAGTCTTCTCCTCTGCGTGGACCTAAAACTTGCAAAGATATCACAGAAATAACATAAAATTTTAGCAGTAGTTAGAGACAAGTCTGAATGTAGTTTCTCCAGCTTTCCTCCCCCCTTATTTCTTTGTCTTTATTTCATTGGCCACTTTATGAATTTGCTAGTTTCTAGCCTGGCTCTCTTTCTTATGCCACTCAGTGGTTACTTGTGTGGCAAAGAGCAAAAATCTTTGGCAGTTGCTGCTGGGTTAATGTGGAAAAATAAATCTCACGTAATGCCAGTGCGGATTTACTTCTCGCTCTTAATGGCACCAACAGATGTTTGAGGAATCCTGCACTTCCTGAGCTTTTCCACGTCGCAGCTGGCACCGTGGCCAGGGCCTGGCTAGGGGGGAGCTCTCTGCGTGCCCTGCACTTACACTGTGATTTACAGACACTTCTGCCTCCCAGAATGGGTTYTGATCCCAACCTTCTTATCCGCTGTCCTCTGCCGCATGCAGCTGTATCAGGTTTGTTGCCTTGGCCTCTCCTCCTGCCTCTCTGTCCAGCACCTTGAGGCGCTTTCAGCCAGAACTTCTCCTTTCCTTGTGGCCAGAGGCCTTTTCCCAGAGCATCTYGTGTCCCGCACAAACGGTGAGCGTGTTCAGCATGTTCAGTGTGTTCACCTGAGATCCAGGGACACGACTTCCCACCTCTGCTATCTCCTTGCAGTGGAGATAAYATCTAATGGATTATTTGTGCTCTCATTTGCAGTGGTGTGAATCATCTCTTTTGACACTGACAACCCACACCACATCCTTAGTAATGACACATATTGCTGAACAGAATAATAACATGCAGAAAACATGCAGTCCATTCCAGCCAACTTTTAATGCACGTTATCAGATGAAACTAGGTGCAGGAGGAGCAAGTATTACATGACAAACCAGCACTGTGCTGCCCATCACAAATGCCCTGTGGATTTCTGCTGGGATGTGGATCCAATTTCATGAATCTTTGGGATATTTTGATTTTCATGACAAGTGCTTTGTCTTGCGATCCTTGTGCTAAAAACCATGGTGGCACTTCAGTTTTTCTTCTCAGGGAAATCATTCGGTAATATGTGCTTTGGATGCTGACTGCTTTRGACACTGGTAGGTTGTTTTTGTTTTGTTTTGTTTTTTAGGAGTAGCCCTTAGTGGCACTAAATTTAACAACTAACAGCAGCATGTGCCTCACACTTGATACTTCAGGCTATGGTGACAGCTTTTAGCAATTTGGAAAATCCCGTGGGACGCCGAGTGGCACTGGCTGCTGTCTTCTTTGTTTGCATTTACTTTTCTGCTTTGTCAATTTGTTCTATGGTGGCAGAAGTAAATCAAGAGACCCAGACTTAGCCAAAGAGAAGTAGTAATACCTACCTTCCACTGCTTAAAATAATCCCCCTGACAACAAGCCCTTTAACTGATAACAAGCTGGAAAAAAAAATATCTGTTTGAAATTCTAAAATGAAAAGGAGAGAAGGGAAGATATAGATATCCAGCACTGCTTGGGAGAAATGACTGTAGTAACACAGTCAGTCAGAGTTATTTTTCCTCTTCTTTTAACTCACAGTGCTCAAGGCACCCTCCGAGGGCCTTGAGAGGGTGGTGTGATGCTCTTCTCACACTTGCTCTCCAACAGCCCTTTCACTGCAATCAATCATTGAAAAGGATTTCTTGAGGTTCACTCTAATGCTGGGAGCGAACTGCAGAGACAGAAAAGGCTATTGGCAGTTTCAAAATATTAAATGGGGTATTCATGTGGGAAAGCTCCAAACATAATGGATAGACACAAATGTTTATTTATACATATTTATATATATTTCTCCACACAGACAAACCCAAAGAGTACCCAAGACCAGAAAGGTCCAAGAAACTTTTTCCTTTCCATATATTCTACTGTTAAGATATGTCCTATCATCAACACTTGCAGAAGGGTAAAGATAAAAAAAAAATGTTAAAGGGCCAACCCAAAACAATGTTTATTGTGAACCTCCTTCTCCACACTGGCCAGAGAGTAACTGGTTTGGGAGAGGGATGCACTAAAGCTGTAGAAAAGAAACTTGGGGCAATTTTCCTGAAGCTTTGGTGGAAATAAAGTGATGCGTTTTACTACCCAAAATATAGGTCAGTGATTGAAGGACTTTGCAAACGTCCTCCTATTCTAAATTACCTTAGTTATCTATTCAGGGTATTCATTATCCTACGACCACAAAGTTAAAATGAAGTAAAATGTAGATAAGATTTGTTATGTGCAGATTTGCCTCATCTCATTGCCTATTCTCTTCAGTCCTCGCTCTTTGCCATGTGCTTGTGTACAAATATTCAGAATATAGCACTGCTTGTTTTTATTTCTTCCTGCAGGACATTGTGCCTCCGTGAAGGGACACTAAGGAAGAAGTTCCTCTTCCTTCTCCCATAATTATTCTTTATAATAATGACAGGACTTTGTGCCCTGTTGATGGGCTGTGTAAGTCTTCGTGTGTGCTCCTTTCTCCCCTTCTCATTCCTGCTTTCCTCCTTTCAGTACAGTGCTAATATGGGTCTTAGGAGGTTGCGACTTGAAATAAGCCGTTCCTCACTGCCAGCCAGGGAGATGAGGGAAGCAATCGTATAACACACTGAGGCTGGGGGGGACGTGGAGCACAAAGTGTTGGTTCTCCTCCAGGAAGTGGGAGACTGTGCACGGAGCCTATCTAGGACTGGAACACCCTGGGCTGGGTGCCTCGGGTGACAGCTTCCAAGCTGAGGGAGCTGCCAAATGTAGGAGGTGAGGATGTTCTCTGCATAATCTCTCCTCTTCCTTAGCAGCTATGCACTTTCCTGCCCTAAAGCTGGGAGAATTGGTTTTCCTCTCTGCAGTGAGCAGACCTTTTCAAGTAGATAAATCTACTAGAACTTAAAAAAAAAATAAAAAAAAAGGAAAGAAAGAAGAAAAAGAAAAAAAAAGAAAAGGAAAAGGGAAAACCACATAAGCAACAAACACATGCAAATGGACTAAGTTAGAATTGCATATCCCATCTGCTTCGTTCATTTTTAGAATAAGGTTTTCATACCTTGTACTTCTCTYTTTTTTATTAGATGAAATAGCACTGCATTGTTGGCCACCTCAGTATTGGAGACAAACTAAGTAACTATCCTCAGCATATGGAAAGTAAAATTTAAGGAAACAAACCTAGTGCTGCCAGAAATATCTTTTGTCTATCTAAGAATTCTTAGCTTCCAAATATGGGAAATGATTTCAGATTTTTTGGCCACTTTACCCCGTGTCACCAAAAGCCTGGAGACCCCGTGACCACTCAGGTCACTGCATGAGGAGTGTGGCAGCAGACCATGGGATGTCCCCATCCCTTTCTGCTCGGCACAGGGAGGCCGTATCTGGAGCAAGATGTCCAGGTTGGGGCTCCCTCGTTCAAGAAGGATATGGAAGGTGCTGGAGAGGCAGCCAAGATGTTCAGGTGCCATGTCATGTGTCCTAAAACACATGGAGAGCATGTGTCATAAAAGAAGAGATGGAAGGAATTGGCCTTGTTTAGTCTCCTCAGGAGAGGACTAAGGTCATTTATGAAGAAGACAGACCAACCAAACCTCTCCTCAGAAGCAYAGAGTGGTGATGGCCACAAATTACATTTTAGGAGGATTGGATATTAGGAAAAATATGTCAGCAGGAGGACCATTCAACAGAGGGTCCAGAGAAGTTGTGGAGTCTCCATCTTTGACAGTTGTCAAGACCTGGCGTGACAAAATCACAGTGACCTGAGCTATTGTTTTTAAACTCTGCTTTAAGTAGGAGATAGGACAAGATCTCTTCCAGAGGTCCATTCTGATCAATATTTCTGTGTTCTGTGTTAATTTCTGGAAGGTCTGAGATATGTTGCTTAATGGTATAGAATAAAAATGCTAAGGGTTAACGCATTTTGTACTTGKGCAAACTGAAATGTCCCTATGATGTCTTTTAACTGGTAGTTTCTTCTCTTACCCTCTAATTTAGTATAAGAAAAAGAAAGATTTTGTTATTAATGTATACAAATAATCAATTGTTTGAGCCTTTGGGATTCAGTTCAGTAGGTAACTAATACTCTGTAAGCAAACAAAAAGATTATTTTTCAGATTAACTCTGTGCTGGCCGCTGCAGTGGAGAAACGGTTGCAAACCATTATTTCCGATCATAAGATTTTCAATCTCATTTGGCTGAGGGTGGAAATATCCTTTAGCACTAGTTAATATTTTAATGTACTTTGCATGTAGGAACAGACATAAGGAACTTTTTTTCTTGGAAATCTTCAAGAAATATAGCTGCCATTGGAAAGGATCACATCTCAATTTTTACCTCGATTGTGTTTTTATGTAAATTGCATCTTTACTAAGTAAAATCTGGTGGGCTGTAGGCAATACGGGCCACTGAGTAAATATCAAAGGATAAAAATTCTTTGCATGATCTGGTTATACTTAATATCAAAGGATATGAATTCTTTGTATGATCTGGATATACAGGAAAATAGCAAGAGCAGATTGAGATTTAGAGTATGGATTTATATATCAAGCATCAAGTATTTTGGTCAGTTTTCCTATATGGCAGTAGTCAAGTCTCTTAATGAACTTATCACTAATCAAAATATGTTTTTGGACTCTCAAGTAAGAATATACATACTTTCTACAATATAATTTTCAAGGTAGCGCTTAGAATATCTTATTACTACAAATTATCCATATGTATGGAGGATTTGTGTCAGTGTTTCTTTTGCCACCGGAGAATGGATTTCCATTGAGTTTTCCCCTGTGGAAATCACAAGTCTGACCTCCAATATTATTTTTATTTTGAGATAAAATTAACTGTATGATAACTTCAAAAGTACGGTGCACTCAAAACATCTATAAAAGAGCTGAAACATCCATAAAACACCTGAGAAACACCCTATTGTTCTTTAAATTATGACACCTAAAGCCAATTAAATACAGCAGGCTTACTCAACCATTCAAACAAAATGACTTTAGCCTGTGGAGTATAAAGATCCTTCTGGAAATATAGGTTTGTCTATCTTTATATCTTAGACATAAGCATAATTTTTCACTGAACATTGATATCAGTAATACTACAAATATATAATATTAGCCACTGATAGGAATGGGGGTTCCTGTATACGTCCTGGCAGTTTTATGCAGTCCTAGTGCTTTGAACAGTCTAATTGCATTCTTTCTCTATACCTATTGCTCAGGGCTCATCAGGGCTTTTGTTTAGATAACATCTTGTCCGTAGTCCAGTTTGTGGTTTTGCATAAAAATAAATAGTTTCCTTAAAATACACATATTGTAATTCACATTATCAGTGAATTACACTCGAGCAGCATTCCATTCTTTCAGAAATGTCTGCAAAACCACTGAGATCCCCATACGTAGGGGATCTGTATAGATCTGTATGTGGATGTGCCAAGCAACTTCATACCTAAGGTGGAATTCCTTGCATTTTTTTGATATTATAAATATAAATTAATTCAAGTGATTTTTTTCTTTTTTTGCTGTTAAATTGTATATTCATTCTTGCCTGGAAAAAAAAAAATGACATAACAGTTAATCTTAAAAAAAAAAAAAATCAATAATAAAGAATTTACCAGTCACTTTCCCTGATGCAACTGATAGGGTCAAATAAAGTGATAGGGAGCACAATCTCCAGATTTTTCAACAACATTTGTGCCTGATGGAATTAAGTAAACTCAAGGATTATTACCCAAGAGACATAATGTACTCAGTGAATATCTATTTGTGTGGTTATTTGTCTGCTTTTAGGTCAGGTTTGTCAAGATAAGTATTTCCCTACTTAACTGTTGTAGACCTAGCTACGTAAATGGCATAAATGGAAGGGTCATCGAGGGGATTTATGGGTTTAATTCACCATGTACCTCAAGGAAAACAGGTGACTTAAGAGAAAGCAGATATGATGTATGTCCAATGCATGAAATGTAAATGAGATTTTGTTTTTAAAAACTTAGGAACTAACCAAGAATCCCAAGAACTGGCTAGATGGAGACACCAGTAGTAGATTTGTGCTGTAATGATAACAAAAGAAATGAAAGGCACAGCAAATTTTATAAAGTAACGCTATGAAAAGTTTTCTGCCTTTCTTCCACTGACTTTAAATCTATTTTGCTATTGATTAAAAGTCTCCATCTTTTGCTTACAATGAAAGATAAAGTAGTTTCCAGCAGAAAACTGGAAATTGTAAATGTACCAATACTGGAAATGTATCGATATTGTAAAATCATCAGTGGAGTGGCTGAGTCACGGTGAGTTAACCTTTTGYGCCTAAAGATGATTTCTCTAGGTCAGAATTTATTCATGTTTATAGTGCATTGGAGATGAGTTTGATTTGTTTTATACTTATTTATTGCAGAAATGCAGAATTTTAAGTAAGGTTCACATTCTGGGGCTTTAAAAAAAGGCACTGATTTGGTTCAACACAGTGCAAGGCAGTTTGCATCCTACTTTGCAAAACGTGCAAGTTTGACGGACGTGTCTCAAGAAGGCAAGAGGCGTTTTCAGCTTTTCCCCCTCGCTTTCCTCCTCCCGATCACGCTAACGGCGCCACTCGAGCTTCTGTTTAATTGTTCTTTTTAGATAAGCACATTTGACTGTATCCAAGTGCATGACTAACAAGCCACAGGTCTGCACCAGATGGGCAGGTGAAAAAGTGATTATGAGGTGTGTGATGATGGTTCTGTATCCATAATACATTCATCCCAAGGTTCACTCGCGCATCTGTTATGTATGTTGCTTTTCTTTTTCACTAGTACCCTTAGAGATATTTAAGCAGGTGATTCTCTACAACTAAAAGACTATAAAAGAGAGAAAAAAAGTGAACAAGGGGTCTTTAARGTGGCACTGCAAAGACAGTGACACGCGCGTATCGCCCGTATATGCCCCTTTGTAGCTCGTATACCATTCAAATGAATATAACAGTGCAGTCGTTTTCACTAGCAGGTTTTGGATTGATAGTTGCGTGCATATTAATGCCGATTGTGGAGCGTGGGATTCCGCAGGGTGCAGCCCCGTTTTGAGGGGAGCCGGTCGGGAAGACCAACCTCGCTTCCCTGGTGGTTCACAAAGGCTCGGAGGGCTGGCGAGCCCACAGTGAAGCCCAGAAGAATTCCCCTGATCCCCATCCGTGCCCCAACTCCCAAATGTCGTGTGTCTGGAGCGGGCGTTTGCATGGAGCGCTTCGCTCCTCAGGACAGGCAGAACCCAAGTTTTAAGGAGCAAAATTGACGATCTTTAAGGGCTTGCTTTAATTATGTAGTTGCCGATAAGAAGTTTCATGCCTCTTTTTTACATTTTCCAGTTTTTCATTTGCCTTTCCTAAATAACTTTGCTGAAGCGTTAGTGGTGCCTTTGTTTAGCACCAATTACCAAAAAAAAAAAAAAAAGAAAAAGAAAAAAGAAAAAAAGAAGAAATTTCAGGATTTCATGCCATTGAGATGTTTTCATTTAAAAGCATGGGGATTATACATGCAAATTCTTTATTGAAAATGGGAAAAAGCAGTAAGGTATCCTTGGTTAACTTTTTAGTTATTTAAAAGTAGCTTGTTGGAGATTGAATATTTCTATGTTTCACTAGAGCTTTTAAATATAAAAGAGATATGAGACTATATCTGACACCATCAGGCATATTATATTAAAATTTATGAACAACTTCATCAAAAACCACTTTCCTTCTCCTGCATAGAGACAGATTTGTTCTGACATAAACGTTACATGGCTGGTTGCAGCCTCAGATTAATGCGAAGACCCTGGCGATTCCTTTTAGACGTTATTTTATGAAATAATACCTGTCAGCTGCTGCCTGATCCCAGAAAAGGGGGCAGGTTTTCCAGGTCATCCCGCCATCTGTCAGCGCCAGCTCATCTGTCCCTCCGCATTACCACCTGATCTGCGCTAACAGGCCGCGCGGGGAGGCCGCCTTCATTGGCCCAGTGGGAGCGCGGCACAGCGACTGTGCGAGGACATCACCTGTGATTCCCAGATTTAATTATCACTGAAGTGATGAAGATGTGCACACAGATTGAAATGCTTCTGAATAAATGCATGGCTCTGGATAGGGATTTTTTTTTAATTTTTTTTTTTTGCTTTTCCTCCCCCTTTTTTCCTCCCCCCCGCCCCCGTTTGCCTTAGCGGCTCCAACAAAGGCGTGTTTGGGGTTTTTGCAGCAAAAAATCGGTGCATGTGCGCGCCTGTGTGTGCGCATATGTGCAAACCCGGCATCGCTGTGTTGAGCAGGCACACTGCATATTCCCAGGACTGTAGGACGTGCACTTGCAGGAAAAAAAAATTACCAAAAAATTAAAAAAAAAGGCAAAAAAATCCCCCCTCACTTCTCTGTATCCATGGCCTTTTGCCGCAAACAGGATTATTTTCCAAAAAGACTCCTACTTAACGCACGCTAAAGCTGTATGGATTGCTGCTAGATGGGAAAATTAAGCAAAACCGTGTCCCCTTGCTAAAAAAGCTGCCTTTTCTCCCCGTTATGTGGGGCAGCCCCGCGCTCTGCTCCGAGGGATGCGCCGCGGTTATGGCCGGCCCAGGCCTCCCTTCTTGCAAGCCGCTTAGGCCGTGTGCGGCATTAATTCCCTCCTGTACAAAAATGTAGTTGATAATCACCCGGCTGAGGAAAGGATTTAGGACGGGAACAGCAGATTTCCTCACAGATTACAGCCTAAAACCTGGTTTCTTGGGATAAATCRGGATAATTAACTGCAGGGAAATATGTTACCCTCGCCGACTCCAGCAGACCGGGCAAGGGCGGCCATCACGGAGCCTCGTTCCTCACGCCGGGGCCTGCGGCATCTCCCAGGGCCGGTTCCCCTCTTGCCTTTGGTTCCATGTGCAGCTTGTCGGGATGTAATTTAGGGAATGGTTGCCCTTAACTGAGATCCTCAAAGAGTTGGTGCAAGAATCTTAGGAGCTCGGAGCAGAGGACGCAACACGCCCTTATTTTCATTGCCTTGGTCGCTATCTTACCCCAGTTGGGGCAACTCGTCCAAGTCACGGATTGCAAACAGTGTTTGCAGACCAGCGAGGCAGGAGAACTTGGAGCCTCCATGGTCCTTTGAGCGCTTGTGCACACATGGATGCATGGAGAGGCATTCCGCATGGAAAAGGCATTCCGCCTGAAAGGAAGAGCTGTAGAGTTCCCTGCCCTCTCCTCAAATCATGCTCCAGGATGGCAGCTTCCCATCACGGTAGCTGAGGACATTGCTTGCTCTTCCCCAAAGGGGAGCGTAGACATTTATGAAGCTGCCATTTTTTGCCCTAATCCTAAAGTAAAGTTCACATTCCGACGCAGGAAAAGCGGTGCCCAGAACTCCAGATGTCCTGGTGTCAACCAGGCAGCAGACGCAACAGCCAATTATTGGAGTCTTATTTTAATGACTATTTTGATCTTTTTCGTGATGCACATTTTTTTTCAAAAAGTGATATATTTGCATACTGTTCATTTTTAAATGCCATCATTTTAGAAGCAATTTGAAATAAAAAAAAGGCTTGTGGCATTCAACAAACAGAATATAGGAAAATATGGAAATGGCAAAAATTACAATATTCTCTTAGTTTGGATATTTCAAAGAAGTCTTTTTATTGGTTTCTCATAATGTGTAAATAAGAAAGTGTATAGGTGTATATATGATTAAAGTTTTTTTTATAAAAAAACACTATGTTCGTATTATATGTTCATTTGCTATTTGTTCATAGGCTCATTTGCCTATGTCTCGAAATTGCTGTGTTTCATTTTCTGTTTGTAGAAACCAAATAACAGAATATTAAGAGTCATTTGAGGTCATAATTAAAGTTCTTTGACATCTGCCTTTTTTTCTATTAGCCATGACTACCAGATGTCCATGTCATAGGAACTGAAAATTATTAGTCTAATCGTGTTTTTAATAAAAAGTAACAGAATATTGTATGTTTTAAAGTCACTGAGCATAAGCTTGCCAGGATGAAAGAGATTGCAGGGCTGCTTCTCTTTATTTTTACATTTCTTTGACATTTTTCTGTTGTTTTATGTTACATAGTTATATGTGCTTTATTGTTGTGGCATTTTATATTTCAGTTTTGTGCATTACTCAAGTGATCTGACTCTATTGACTGATGATCTGGTTTATATGTTTTGTTAAACAGATACCTGCCTGCATTTCAGTCCACTGWGGCTCCAGTGTTTGTTCATTTACCTGTATATTGATCAATTTTATTTTATGGAGTAACTACACTGAAAGCAGCRGTGTTTTACATTGTCTTTATTTCTTCTTGCACACTGGTCTGTTCCTGTTGTATCGATTTGACTCTTTATACATTGCCTTCCTTCTGCCACATTAGCACCCATTCACTAACTTAATGATCATGGTGCTATATGGAGTACAGCATATTGGCTTGTTAAATCATTTCTATGATATTAATTTCTCCTTATTTGTATAATTGACCTATTTTTTCTGTGCCRCTTCCATAATTCCCTTTGTTTATCCAAAGCTGGCTGTCCTACATTGCTATAAGCATCCCTAAATTTCTGTAGCTCTATTTTTAATGCTTTTTTTTTTTTTTCACTCTCCTCTGTGCTCCACAAAATTACGATGCTCTTTTTTTTTTTTTTCTCTCTCTCCTTTTTGCTTGTACTTTTTACTATGCCTTAAACCTTATGGAAGTGCTCAGCTCCAACCCTGTGAGCTAATCTCGTATTCAAACGCATGTGCTTAATCTTCTCTTCTTTCTCTTTGTCCCTGTACCTTGGAGTGATGGCATCTCAGTCTAAGACCTTCTTTGTGTTTTTCTCTCTAAGCCTGTTCTAATTCCTGCTCTGGACGTCATTATAGGCACGGATTGAGAAACCTGGATACCAGGGGCTCCGTGTTGTTATATATATTGTGCATTATGTTACATCATTGGAATGTGCCACTGCAAGGTGAGGAGGTGTCTGTGCAGTGGCCTTAGCTACATCTGCTTTTCACTCATGGGTAGCAAATGGGGAAAAATAGGGGGGAAAGAGAAAAGCTAAAAAGCCATCCCTTGCCTGGCGAGCAGAGTGGTCTCTGGGAGAAAAGTCTCTGGGACCTTTCATAAAATCTTATTTCGCAATTAGTATTTCTATAATATTATTTTTTTCTGTTTTAATTTGTCTCAATCTTTTTTTCTTTTTTCTTTTTTTCTTTTTTTTTTTTTTTGTAAATCTGAAATCATAAAGAGATTTGAACAGTGAAAGGCTGAAC
>NW_020455499.1:1602112-1727129 GCF_003342845.1 Nothoprocta perdicaria | reverse complement strand
GAGAAAAAAAAGAAGTGAGCCATTTTCAAAACACTGAGCTGATTCTCTCCTATTCTGCCTTCCCAAATGACCACCTGACACCTTCCCGACACAGGTACTGCCCACATAGGGTTGCATTAAGAAGGCTAAAAGTGTAAATGGGATCATGGGAACCAGCATCTGTCGCGATGATTTCCTACATGATTAYTACTTCCCCCCCTCCGCTTATAACAATTTTTAAGAAGATGTGTACAAGCTGTGATTAAACCACTTCAGATTAAGCTCAAAGTAAATTGAAAAAGTCCTTCTTAAAGCTCTCATTTAACAGTACTTTACATCCATCTGTAAAATCGGAGCTTTGCTTCCGAGCATCCTCCGAATTGYCCGCTTCCCACAAGGTAGCGGAGGTTAAAAATAAAATAGCAAGAAATCCGTGCAAAGCACATGGGAGATTAACGGGGTGAAAGTACCGGAGTGGATCACTGTTTTTTTCTGCCTGAGCTCCTCATTCTGTTACACAACCCCCAGCCTGCAGATCGAACGCCGACACTTTTGTGCGGATCAGTTTGCTGGCGATAGCTATTTCTGATTTTAATTCAGCACACTCGTTTTGATTATTACTGACATTCCCTTTTGTAATTCGGGGGAAGATAATGCGCATAAACAGCTTTTGCAGTAACGGGGTTGGGTGAAATTTTGACATCAGCTCCCAAAACTCTAGAGAAATTTGCTCGCTTTCAAGTTGTGCAATTCAGACCCCAGATCTGACCTGCTGCGAGGCTCAGCCCGGCTCTTGSGTAGCCCCAGGTGGATGGTGTGGATCTATGGGCGTTTGTGGAAAGCAGGAGAAACCCGTGGTTTAATTTGGTATTTGTGCGAAAGTGGGAGAAATGTGTTTGCTTTGGTAAATACCCATTGAGCTTTTCACTTCATTCAAATCGGAAACTCGGTGCTGAAGTTGGTGAGTGGGTGGGCAAGGCAGAAGCAGAAAACAAAAACACATCCTATAAAACCAGACAAAACATTTGCACAGTCCCCTGCAAATTAAGATCTCCCAATTTATTTAAGTTTTACATTTTAAAATCATAGATTCCTATTTCCTCAGATATTCCTGGACATTAAAGATGCTGGTAAAAAWTAACCTCTGATGTAAATCATTTGGAGTTAAACACATTACGTGGCTCAATTTATGAAATGATTTGGTCTACGCTGCTTTATGAATGTTTGTTTTATCCTTACAATCCCAAAATTGTAAAAATTAAGTGTCATAATGAAATTCTAAAGTAAATTGCATTCTCTTTTGGGTTTATGTGTACACTTACGCTTATTATTGTGCAGCAATAGCAAAAATATTTGGGGAATTATTTTTGCAGCTGGTTCTAGGATTAAGGGTAAAATACTCCCTTTTTTTACGTTTGTTATTAGTTCATTACAACTGCCATTCTACAGGTAAAAAAACATCAAACCCTAAATCAGAACTGCTTAGAAATATTTTTTTTTTAAAAAAAAAGGAATTTATTTAAAATAAGGTTCTTATCTAACACTAAAGCTCTGCATATATTCAGCCTTGCTGAATGTAATTTATGAACTGATTTTTCAGCTGTATATATTAAGTCTCTGAGCTGGATTACAAAAATCTAACATAAAATACAATGCCTGTACAGGCAGTTTCAAAAAGGTATCTCGGTGGCTATGGAGCATAATAAACTTTCTTCATATTTGCCTTGCAACAACCGATGACTGATATTTCCAGAGCAGAAGTGAAGCACACTAGCTGAAAGGTGAACTTTTTTTTTTTGTATTTTAGCATTCCAAGCCTGGTAAAACTGTTCCGCTTGCTACACGATGTTATAAATATCAAGATTAGTTTCTTCTAAAATTACCAGTGCCAGCTGCATTCAGTTTCCCCTGTTATATAGTATTTTGTTACCAATGTTCACAGTTTAGAGAGTTTTTTTTTCTCTTTTAATGAAATTCGTCACAAAAATCTTCAGTGTTAAAATCCCTTTACAGGGTACACGTATATTTTAGATATTGTACATAAATCCATTTGCCTTCCTCAGTCGAGTACTCCCTCTAATATYGCTGTTCTCCGAGGCTTAGTAACGTCAGCAGCTTTTAGCCCAATATGCTCCTGCATTCACAGCACTCGCTTCAATTTCTTCTCTGACGCTCAGCACCTGCAAGTCAGATAGCACCGATCATTAAATTGCCTTTAGGAGTGGCCAGGATATGTGTGCAAATTTATTTTGCACACACGTGGGTATAAATATATAAGGAGATCCTATTCAAATAGATAAATAAATGAATGAATAAATAAATAAATAAATGCACTGCCTTCTGACCTCTGTGGTACAGCGTATATATTATGCAAATTCTTAAGTATCTCATTGAATCATGAGCTCTAATAGTACTGCACCAAAAAGCAGTAATTTCTGCACTCCTGAAGTCCTTAGGAAATCGTGCTTTGAACCTGTGTGCATTTAAGTTCCTCAGCTGACATCGTTTCAGTCTGGTAATACGACATACGATCACTAATCCAGGATTAATTGAGCACTTGTGTGCAGTACAAAACATGCTTTATGTATTGACAAATATTTCTAAGAAATGGATTGGTATTTTTGCTGTTAATTGTTTCATTACTGACCTTTACCTCCATAGACATATGCAGTTTTCATTTTTTTGGGTGAGACTTTCAAAATATTTTTTTTTTAAGTGTCCAATGCTCAGTGTTAGCAGTGACATTTTTGCAGTCTACTCGGAAGCATATATTTCAGTCTTTTGTATCTCATTTCTTTCTATTTATTTAAAACAACTTAGCATGGAAAATCTTGCAGATTTAAGTGACAGTGATGATGTACAATATGCATAAAATGAGCCTGTCCCTACCCATGGTGTGTATTGCTAGGGACTCCATTGCAATATTTACAGTTAAACTAAACTTTTTCAAATGAAGCAAAATTGCATTTGTTTTGCAGATTTGCTCATCATTAAATGTGAAACATTTCACATTTGTCTTTTTGAGTAATTGGCTTTTTAAAATGATAAGGTGCTCTGAACACTTGTTATGTGGATAGGTCTGACGTTGTATCCCAGAAATCCATATGCCATACAGACAGAACAGAAGAAAGATATTCACAAGCATGTCACAGATTGGACTGAAGCAAGCCAAAAACCAAAGTGCCATGGCATTAACAATAGCACCAGATTTACTGTCACGATTGCAATCTGTGCTGTATCATAGACAGAAGGAGAACTTTTGATAGGTAACACCTCAGTGTTTTTTAAATCTTTTTGGCAAATTATCATTTTCATTATATTTTTGCCTGCCATATAATATTATTATAATGGTATTAAGCCCCGCGTGCACGCAGCCACACCAGGTTTATTAGCCCTCCACAAAAGGGCTGATTTACGCTCCGCGCTAAGGGCTCTGCCACGAGAACGATGGATATGTTGCTGCTCGGCTAAAGGTTAGCACGCGTTTTAAGGAGGTTCATCTGTGAAAGTAGCTGGGATTTTCAAACCTGTATTAAGTTAATAAAATCCGTTGTCTTAGTAATAAAGGGGGCGAGAGGATCAGTGGSTAGCGCACGCACCTTGGCAGCTCAGGAGTTCCCAAAGTTGGGAGGCATCTTCCACGCACAGCATCGCAGGGAGGGATTTTTCTTTTCTGGGGTTCACTCCTAACTCACCGTATTTTCCCATTGAATGTAGGTAGACTTTTCTTTCTGACCATAAAATTGCACATTTTCTTCTAGTGTAAAAAAAGCTGCATAAAGCAGATTTGGCAATACCATAATTCATGTTGAGCTCTGATAAGTGCTGAAAAAGATTTACAAACTCACAGCTTGACACTGAGCCCACATGTTGGGTAGAGTGGAGAAAAAGCTCTAGAAATACTACACGGAGCTTCCTGGCAGCAAACAGAGAAACATCAGTCAATTGTTTTTCTTAATTGAAAGCCACCTTGGGACCTTGTTGAAAATAACGCATCTGCCTATCTTTGCTGCTTTTTAAAATTACCTGGCTGGGGGAAGTTGCCCCGGGGCCATTCACAATAGGCTTCTTATAGTGCAAGAAAAACACCAAAATTCTCCATTTATCCTTATATGAATTATGGATTCCAAGCACTCCCTCTATTAGTAGAAAATGAGAATCAAAACAATGCGCATGAAGCTACCTGAATAAGATCCTGARTGTTGTTACCTTAATTTAATTTAATTTAATAATTTCAGCCTGCTAGATTGTACTTAAAACGATACTGACCATGAAGTTGGTGCTTGATAGTCCTCTAAATGTTTCTAAGGTTTTTGTGGTGCCGTGAAACATCCTGTTGCCACAAAATGTAGAGGAGGCAATCCTGATTTAAGCACCATGCACCATGCTCTTCTGATTGCAATCCAGCCTGGAGAAAATTGGGAAKTGCTTGAAATTTGGAACCTTGGAATTTTGTCATTTCCCAACAACTTTTTGCTTGGTTGGTTTTCCCTGGTTTTGCAAGGTTATTAACTCACTTAAAATCAGTATKGTACATGTGCAAATATGTGCAAAACACTTTTTTTTTGGAAAGTCCTTGTGTGGATTTAAGAGTTTATTTTATTTATTTTATTTAGTAAAATGAAAATTGGTGAGTTTTTGCACCTCAAGCAAAGGCTCTAGTCCTTGACAAACTGTGGCTCTGCACAGACTTTCCAACTTTGTTTAATTTTCTAACACTTTTGTCTAGCATTATTTGGGATGTTCTTAAAGCACAGAAATAACATTTTCAGACCTGTGGCAAATCAAATGCCTTAGAGAATTTGCCTCAACCTCTCTCATGTTCCTATAGCGATGAGCAAATTAATGCTTTCACTTCAGAAGTGAAAGGCATTTATAAACATGGGTTTTATTATTAAAAAAAAAAAAAAAGTATTTGAAGAGGCACTGCTGAACTCCCATTATATTGATAAAAACCTAGAAACAAAGATGCACTTGAGGCTAAACAAAGGAATCCACAACTTTAGCAAAGTAAGGAAAGAGAAAAGCAGAAAGATGAAACCGGCCGCTCCCGGSGCTCTCATGGCACGCTCAGCACCGTGGTGCAGGGTGAGGAGCTGCGATCCCAACTGCTTTTCACAGGTTCTCAGCACAAAATTCCCGGGCATCCGTGTGCTGCAGGTTGGATAATTGGGAAAATTCACAAGTTTTCCGGATGGTTTTTGGCCAGGCACATGATGCAGCTCCTGGGTTTCAGATGGGAAGGGGAGCAAAYGTGGCAAGGTCAAAGAGAGGAACTAATTGCAATTTGTTTTCTCAGCTACTAATTTCTCTCGCGTATTCCCGTAGTGAGCGGARTGACACTGTCATGCAGCAAAAGCAGTGAAAAGTGGGAAGGAGTTATCGTTCAGATTTAAGCATGAAACCGAGATCTTACTTTCTTCTTTGATCCAGGCAGCTTTCCTGAGTAATATAGATACCAGTGCTTTTTTTTTCCTTCTATTTTTTTTTTCCTGATAAACGTATGCCTACTTCAGTGTCTCTTACTATTTTATTTGGATACGGTGTATTTCTGTACGTTACATCACCGCCTTTCAATCTATGCGCGTTTGCATTTCAATAGGAGATGAAATGGTGTAATTGAATTTCAAAACACCTACAACTCTCAGAAATTTTATTTCTGTTTGAATACTCAAGTTCCAGCAATATTTAGTTTGTAGCTTATTTTTTTGCAAGGTCGTCCTCTGAGTGATTGACTCCCTACCGTCATTCCTGGTTATTATGAGCTTGGCTGGGATGCAGAGCCAGTTGACTTGTCCATGGAAGGGAGCGAGTGGCTTATGGGGAACGGTGGTGATTGAGGGCCCAAGAACTGAAGACCTGAGTTGTGATTTCCCACAAAAAGCACGACGCTTTTTTCTCGGTTCCTCAAGCTGATCTGGTTGTGTTTTGACCAATATAAGCAAAGGCCGAGGGAAATCACATTCCTTTTCTAATAACATGCTTTCCAAGTAGGTACAAAAGGTTAGAGCTTTGGGTTTGTTCATAAGTGCGTGGGGGAGTAGGGTTTTTTTCAGCTTCTCTAATAAGCTTTTCTGGCTTTCTTTTGCTGGTAGGCTTGGAAGTGATAGTCAACTTCGCTGCCTGTGATTGCTGCGTTCATCTACACACCGTTCTTTCCGACTGTCACTATCAGATCTTTTGTTCCTGGAAATATTCRCTCTGCGAAAAAATAGAACTTTTCTGCTATTTTTGCTGCTGACTGATTTGCTCATCTCCGTTTTGTGCCTGGGAAGAGCGCAAGTGCTCGTCCTCTGCAAGCGTCATGTTGCTTAGTGAAGTACCTTGCTCAATCGGGGCTGCCGTACTGCAGGAGATGAAAGAAATGCACATGAGAAGCTGTATTGCCAGGTTATGCTTTGAAAGCTTTTCTTTTAATCAAATTTTAGACTTATTAGCATAGTGGATCACTGTTTTTCCAAAACAAACAAAAGCTTTTAGTCTTATTCTTGAAAGTCTTTGGAAATGTTGGTGTAATTGGTGCTGTTTATAGTTCAAACTCACTCATCTCTACTCATAGACATGAGTAATAGGGAGACAGTCAGCTCTTCCAGCAGTCATTTAATGTGTAAGTGCCCCAAATCACTAGGAATTAACTTCTTGGTTTTCATTCAACAGACTCAATAATCTGGTAATATTGTAATTATTTTAGCAGCAGAACAGTGCGAGGCCTAGGTCATGGGTGGGATGGTAGTACACGGTGACACCACACTAAAGCTAAAGTCCAAAATTCCAAATTTCCTTAAGACTTCCCCTTTTGTCTGGCACTTAAAAATCCATCGTGCCAATGGGATGTTGCTTTTTAGTTGCCAGATACCATTCACTTTGATGAGAGTGATACTGATGAGAGTGAGACTATATCTGGTACCTCTAATAACATGGCAGGAAAGCAAGGGAAAGGGAGAGTTAGGGGTCTGCAAAGAGGTGCTCTGCTAATAGCCATTCTGTATCCAGAGTTCCTGGTGTAGGATGAGGACAAGTCTCCTGGCACATGCACAGTGCTTGAATTGAACTGCACTGATGACATCTTTGGACAAGGAGGCCATAATGCGTTTTAAAACATTCTATTTATTTTTCCTGTCATGTGTACTGTACATTTATTAGTGACAAGAAGTGGAGTAACAACCATGGTGTTACGGGCCCCGGGTAAATAYGGTCTTGTGATTATGGTGTGCAGGCTAAAAACCCAAATACCAGCCATTTCTGTGCCTGATAATTTTGCATATTTTTAGCTCCTCTTATATTTAGATCCCTAAGTTCCCAAGAGAGCTGTCACCCCAAACCTGCATTCAGATATATTGCATCATCCCAAAGCTTGTAATAGAAACGAACATCAGCCTTTCAGACGCAGCATATTTAGGAAAGAGGGAGAGAGTCTGCCAAATTCCCCCAAAGCACTTCCCAATTCCCCTCACGAATAGCAGGAAATTACTTGTTATCAGTGGGTAATTCAACCACAAACGTTATTGATTATCCTACCTCAATCTTCACAGTCTTGATGGCCAAATATTTTGCAATCATTCTCTCTATTTAAAACTAGAAGATGTGGTTTGTAGTCCCGAAAAATGGAGTTTTTCAATTTTTCTGCATGCCACATCACATTGTGGCGCATCCCTCCAGACTCTCCAGTTGTGCTATACAGGGTGGTAGCCAAAGGCTTGACTAACAGATGTCAGAGTGCTCGTAATATATGAAAAAGTCTATATTATTTAGGAACTTTGGATATAGTTTTTAAATTATACGTCTTTTTTAAATACTTTATTTGCTTTTCACTGTTTGGTGCATGCCGGTCACGCAGACCTATATAAGATGTAGCATTTCTTACTATATCTTTCTAATTCTCATATGTATTTATTAAAAACTAAAACATGACACAACTGCTGTGCAAAGTAAGCTTTTTGTGAGCTACACAGTCAGATGTTCGAGCAGTTCTTCACCCCACTATTGCTTGCAGACTACATTCAGTTAGTGTAAGAAATTCAGGGAGTTATGTTCCCTTTTCCCACAAAGCTGTCCTTAGACACCTACTGTGAAATAATAATGTGAGATTTTGATTATGTGATATTCTTAAATAACATTTTGAGTAACTATTACTATGCTATTACTTAGAGTTACATATAAATTTGAAGGCCGATGCTTTTCAGTGCAGTCACTGCAATTCCAGAAYATCTAAAAAAGAAAACAGAAACAGCTGTAATCCTTGAAAAATTATTTGAAACAATCACTAGTAAACTGAGATRTACACATGCGCATTTTGTAGGTTGCAAGAACAGCAAAATGATATTAGGAGATGGTATTCTTTGTTTGAAACATATTCTCCAATACTATCTAYATTACGATCCTGCTTATTATACAAGATATCTTGACCTTCCAAATCACAGAAATGCTTAGGAAGATGTTTATAGTCCTACAAAGCATTCAGGATCTGTTCTTGAAATATCCACATTCTTAATGATTATTTAAATACTGCTAGTACTCTGTGTAAGGAATTATTTTTGAAACTTTTCTTACAAGGCTCTTAATCTTCAGAAACTACTGAGCTCAGCTGGGTGACAACAATGCATTTATGGAAGGCAAAAGCAGTATCATTGTCACTGAAATGTTATATAAAAACTCTTTCATGGAAATATTTTCCATTTCTGTAGTTGCAAAGGTTTATTTTCTTAAAGGATATTTTTTCCTAATATTTTTGTACAAATAGAGATGGAAAGAGCAAAAGCAAAAATGCCACGCGTGTATTGTTCGCTCCCCGCTTGCAAGGGGAGATGATAACCATTATATTTTCCTGCCTGCAACACTTGGGCACTTGACACAGCTGGCAGAGTATATGTTCATATCACGGACCAACTTTGATGTGTACATTGTTATTAAACAATAGCTGGCATGGCTGGGGAACAGCAGGATATTGCACTTACCATTCAGTGGACCTGTTGTTACAGAAAGAGCCCTCCTGCCTCCTCGCCCCGGGCCAGAAAAACTCAGTGGCAGAGATGGTGTTTTGGATTTTGAGCAGTAGGAGGATTCTTGTGTTGTTGTATTGGCTTTTGGCAAGTTGATGAAATAATGTAAACAGCTATTTTGGAAAAAAATGACCACACACTTTGCATAGACAGTATATGGCCAAGTTCTGAGTCAGAGAGGGAGAAAGAAAGATTCAAATGAAGAGAGCCTGGTAAATATAAGAATGAAAAATCCCATTCAGTAGTGCTGTTTCATCTCTGAGAGATGCTTTATTCAACAGCAGGTATCAATCCCCACAAGTAACATCTGCTATCAGTGGATTTGCAGGTACACCTTTGTTCACTGCTAACTGAATTTGTGTCGGTATTATAATTCTGCAAATTTCTGCTTTTCACTCGAACCAGGATTAGCATTGACTTGGGCTGGAGGGCATTCAAGCTGCTGTTCTTCTTTTAGCTGTATTTCTCTGTAAACATCTAATTGTTTCAAAAAGTGATGTACAGTAGGCAAAAACCTGAATTCAATGCAAATAAGTCTGTGCAGCTCTAAAGCTAACAGGTGTTCTCATTAGTGTAAGTAGACAAGGAACAATTCTTGAATGTTTTATAAACACTTATAATCATACCAAATACGTTACTATAAGTATAAAGATGCTTATAGCAACATCCCTTTTTCTTATTGTGCAATCTCAGCACTTATTAATAGGAGACATGTCAGCAAATGAAGTACTCAGAACTGGTACTGGCTTCTGCCTGCAAATAATGTAGCAGTAAAATGCTCAGCTACCAATGAATTAAGTTCTGGCTAAAATAAGAGTCAACAGAATGAAATCTTTCATATAACATATATATTTTAACTTTGACTATACTGAAAGTAGAACATACATTTTCCTTTTGATTTTTGTTTGTTTTTTTTGCAAGGACTTATCATGTTGAATCTCACTCACATATATCACGAAGTGTGATAATGTGCATATAAAATTGGACAGGAGGACCATTCATCACTAGCTCTTTCCTGGCTGGTAAAACTAAGAAACACAGGACTTCTCTAAGAAACTATTGCCAATATCTCTGTATGCAGTTGGGTAATATATGGCTTCAGATTGCAAAGACAGTCACAGTAAAATGCTACCCCAAGGAGAAAAGTAGCTTGCAGGAGGTATTCAGACATTGCCTCTTGTCTTCATCTGTGGGCAAAATTGTTTGTTCCCAGTTTCCCACTATGCACAAGCTGGTCTTAATTACTCCCTCTCACTACTCTGCTTTGAGCCAGTTTTGGCTCTTCTCCTTGCTCTGCCAGGCTCCGTTACCTGCCTCCTCTATCAATGATCCAGGCCCAGGCTGAGCAGGATCTGTAGTGTTTTAAGGTTTCTGAGCCCAAATTATGGCCTTGCTTGGACAAGACACTCAATGGATCTTCTTTCTGACCCACCTCTCATCACTGGCTGCCCTGAAGGATCAAGGATTTGGCCTGGCTCAGCTGGGACATGGCAGCTGCCTTGCCCATGGGAGAAGGAAAAAGAGAGGTATAAAATGCTTGCTTTTGCTACAGGCCTGGAAGTTTAACTTTGCTTGTTCTTTAGTTAGATGTGTTTAGGAGCCTTGTCTTCAGGAGTGTCCCGTTTGCAGAGCCAGACTGCAGGTCTCACACAGGGGAGGAAACTGGCACGGCGGATTAGCGGGAGATGCTCTCTCCCAGTATGTTCCTTGGAATATGCAGCAGCAAACATCTCCTCCTCCATTCCTTTCCCCTCCCTCCAACAATTTGTGTTTTATCATCACAAGAAGGAAAAGATATGACCAAATAAGGGATGAGGAAAGGTAGAATCCTTCAAAAAAGCATGACCTGTATCCACAGCTGCAGCACCAAACATCTCTTTCCCACCCAAAACATACATTTAGACTCTCTATTTAGCCTGAGCTCCYTCTTTTGACCATGGAATAGTTTTGACTTGTCTAGGCCTCATCATTTTAAACCATGAGCTCCCGTGTGTCTGATATAAGGTAAAATTGCCTCATGATGCCAAGAGCAAACCTGCTTCTCTCCTCCCTGATATTAGAGTGATTCAACAGCATTGCACAGCAGAAGGGAAACATCACACTCAGATTCGTATTTATTATTTTTTTATGAACAGAACTAGAATTCCTTTTTTTTTTTTTTTTTTTTTTCCATTATTACATTATGCTAAGTAATTCTGTCCTAAGGACTGGAGAAAAAGATTGCAGCACAATTGTGTTAAAAAACTGTTCTTTCTTGGAAGTTTGACCCCATACTTCAGAGTGTTAAATCCTCTTCAGATCCCTTTGCATATTACCCCATACATTATGTTATCATCTCCTTTAAAAAGCAAATTACGTATAGGAGCAGGTTGTTTTGATATAATATGATGAACCCACGAAGGTTTCCWGAGAAAGGACAAACAAATCAGTCATACCGTAACACACTGAAGACGTATCTTGTAAACATCTGGCAGCAATCGCTCCTGCAATTGCTAATACCGAGGAAGTTGTGAAAATGCGGGATCTATTTGTTGCCTTTTTGCAATGCTTGGTTTTCACAGTCATTTTTACAGAGTCAGAAGAAACGGGGTAATTATAACATAAGGTTCAACATCTTTAGATATGTAGAACATTTTCTGTTGCTTAAAACAAATATTCCCAAAGAAAGTATAAAACATTTTTCTGACTTGCAAAGTTTTTGCAGTCTATCATTTAAATTACTTAAATAAAGGGAGCTTTACTACTCCCAAAAGCTGAGAATATAACACCCGCCATGCATATTAGCTTGATCTTTTTGACAGACCAGAAAAGGGGTGGTGTGTGCCAATTAAAACAAAAATGGATCCCCAGTGGCTTGTTCCTCACACAGCTTCTGAAGACTGCTATCATTGTGTGCTGGGGTAACCCTGGATAAGGCGGCTATCCAAAGTAAACAAACTTTTCAAAACTTTCATGACAGATGGGGGTTACAAATGCATTTTAATAAGAGAGTTGCCAAAGCAACTTTTTTTGCAATCAGCATATATTTACTTAACATCTAGCAACATTGGGAACACAAGGCAGATACTTTCTCACAAAATGTTTTAACAAATATCATTTTTTTGGAGAGGTTGGTTGAAGACCTTTTCTTTCAAGCTGATATTTCCTCCCCCCTCCCCTCACTACAGTGTTAACTTTGCTCTACATCCAAAGGACTGTTCGATTGGAAAAGCCAGACTGGAATATGAGACAGACAATCTGCTTGATAATGAGATTTCTTTGCTAGTCATAAACATCTTAGAGTCCTTTAAGCAATTTAACTATCAGCATAACCATGAGTACCTCCATAGGCTGAACCATATAATGGATATGTGATGCAATATAGATATAATGCAGCTGAATAGTGATCCTTTTGTTTTCTTATATTTGCATTTCTTGAAAATCCGACTTTCAGCACCCTGCAGTACAGCGTAGAGAGATATTTTATTTATCCTTTCTGCTGCTCGCTCACTGAGTGTAAACGTGTCCAAGAGGCTGGATTATCTGGGAGAAAGAATTTGAGATCAACTTCCAGAAACGCAGTCTGACTTTTGACATGTTTTTTAAAACTTACATATCTCTGTCCCTGCTTAATTCAAGTCGGTTAATTAAACCACTAAGGAGTAGAGTGGCTCCCACCGTTAATTAATTGTACTTTCATTATGGGTGTGGACACGTGAGTGTCTATATCGAATGCATTTATTCTCAAGCTATATTTTATATATATATATATATTTATATGTTAAAAAATGGAGAGAAAGAACAAAAATTCATAGTCTTTCTGTTTCTTTTTCAGCAGCAGTGTTAAATCATAGCATTTTTAACAGTCTCTCCTGTGTGTTTAGATTCAGATCTCCTGCACTGCACATATATATATGCCGGGTTACAAACGGGTGCCGTGCTCGGGAGCCACGGCCCTCGTGCCACCTTTCCCTCGCAGCCACGTGGGTGCCGTGCAGGTGGAGGGTGGCCTTTGCGGAATGGGGACCTGGACCCCCTCGTGCAACAGCAGCTGAGGAAAATCAAAGAAAACGCCTGGAATCCTCCTCACTGTGGGAACCAGGATCATTAACATGATCAGACAGAAAACTTGTAGGAGAGCAAGGTTAGATGAAGGGAGCGGTGGGAAGGGGGAAGGAGTGTTAGCTTTTGAGCTAGAAATGCTCCAGCGACTCCCTTTTCCTTTTTTTTCCCCCCTCTTCTTTCTACATATATCAAGGGCAGCAAGCCCAATACACAGTGCAACAAGAGGAACACATTTTATTGAATTTCTGCACGCAGAGGTATCTGTCAATCCAAGTTTAAATCACTTAGTGTTCACCACAGGCTGCGGAGGTCCCAAGTGACATCAAAATGTAGGTTTTCTGCGCTGTGGATTAGCGYCTGTGTAGGGTTTCCATGGTCCAGAAGTGTCGTGAAGCAAAGCTTCATATAACCTACCCCAGCGGTGTAGCAGTTATTTCAGAAAGTCCCGCAGTCAGAGGGAGTAGAACAAAGGCTTATTTGAGCGTTTGGCTGAAATGAGAACTGCGTGGTGGTTCCTGGTGGCCCTACGTGAGCCGTACGTAGCTTTCCAAGCGGCTCCTTCCCTTCTCCGTAATTGCAGAAAAGGGGCCGTGGAGGTTTGTGCCGCGGTTCTCCTTCCCCCGTAGGATTCCTCCATTCCTGTTTTAAGGTTTGCGCTTGGCGTTGTCTGAAAATAGTTCATCACGGCAAATAATAGTCGTAGCCACAAGAGATGCATAAGTAGACTTTGAAGTGAGCGAATCAATAGTCCGGGCTTGTATTTTTGTTTTGCTGTACGATTTTCTCCCGCTGTCCCACATCTCCGTAGAGTGCCTGTCAGTAGGAGTGCTCAGGCTGCCTCCGTCCCTGTTGTGCAACCAAAACACATGTGAGAAACAAATGGCTCCACAGAAGCCCTCGTTGGTGAAGAAGTGGAGGATACCACGAAGGATGCTGTTCTCAGTGTAATGCTCATGACCCAAAGTGAGCCCAAAGAYGACTATGGACAAAGACAAGGTCTTGGGAATTGGGCTTGTTCACTTCTCTGTCTCTGATCTCCTGCTTTCTGTTGGCAGTGGTATAATAGAAAAAGGAGGAGTCCATGAGACATGGTTTAAAAGGTGATCCCGATGATCTCTAAAGCTTTAGGGAGTTCTGGAGGAATGCAGGCGTGCTTGGCACCTAACGTGTCCTACTTGGCATGAACCGTGAAACTTAGCACATGGAAGGAAAATATGGTTCACAGAAATTTTAGGGACTAATGGTCCTTAGAAGGCATGTTTATATATTATAAAATCATAGTGGTATTAATTAGAGATAGTCTTCTCTTTCTGTTTAATAACATAGGATCCTGTTGAGTACAGCCTAGATGTATCATAACGGTGCAAAAGCAGGTCACCTTTCCATTTGCAGCTTTATAAGTTGGCAAGAGAAATCCTTAATAAGCCTCAAGGAAAATTTTATCCCCCTAAAAAGCACGTTTTGTACTCCCCAGCTCCCCACCCTTTACACCCTGTGTTGGCAGCCTAGCAGTATATTGAATTTAACCCACATTTACCTGGGGTTAGCCTATATTTTCAGGTGATCCGTGCATAAAGCAGGACCATGATATAGTTCATTGAATACTACCATATGAGTGGAACTAGCTTTTTAAGTGATTTTTTTCCCCCAGGATGGTAAGAAAGGGAGAATCCTGATTCCACTGTAGCCAACTGGAAGGACAAACCCTTTCAAATAGGAGGGTTAATGTCAATTGTTATTTATTGTTGACACCAGCATCATAATTCTGCATAGCAAGGCAATGTTAATTCCAGGCTGTGGCCCTTGCAAAAATGATGTGCAAAGGGATTTCAGGAAATATTTAAATAAAGGACCTGGCACAGCAGAGACTGGCAGCTCTGCATGGAGAGAACTTCATTTTATTTTATTTTTTTCCYAGATTTGCTTTTCATTTTTTCTCCAGCCTGTTTATTTCAGCAATGCCTGATACAGGGATGGCGCGTTAGCATGTCTTAATATTGAACAATTTATGCTTGTTGTTAGTTATACATCATTTAGGGCTGTGATCATAAATTGTTCAATCACAAGGTTTAGTCAAAGCTAGCATTCTTCACTGATGTCTTTTCCCAAGGGTGTTGAAAATTCGATTGTTCAAAGTGCAAATATGGTTTAGCAATCCCTTCCAAGAACCATTTATCAGAAATCCTAAGGAGGTAATATATAAAAGTGGGCTAGGAAACCTGCACATTAAATGGGATTTACCAGCCAAAGCCTTTGGAACTGCTTTCCTGTGAATGACTGGAATGGAGCAGAACAAAGTCAATTACTGACTGTAATTAAGGAGTGGATGCATTTAAACTGTAGAGAGCAGTAGCAGTCTTCTTGAAACTGTCTAGTTGCTCTGAAGATTAGTCTGAAGAAAGAAAGGAAAGGACTTGAACTATATCTTGCTGAAAGTATATTTTAAATGAATTCTCTTCCCTCACTGCTATGATCTGTTTTTACAGATTTGCTCATAAAACACTGATAATATATGATTATCAAAATAACGTGTTCAGACAAAGAAACTTTCAACATGTATTTGTGCTTTGGTCTCGCTAGCAATGGAGTATCTCTTTTGCATATCATACAGCACAAATGTTTATGCAGCGCCGAATACTCCCATTTTAATAAAGCCTGAATTTACTGAACGGAAGACTGAACTATGTTGTGTCCTTCTTAAGCCTCCAAAATACAGTAAATCTAATTATATATGTTGCCCTTGCTTTGAAAATATTATTCCTTTTTACTATTTTAATAATGATTTGTTTATGCTGGAAGAAAGGCATTAGATTGAATTGTGCCCTGTGTTTAGTCTAATTCATATCTGCATGGGTATATTAATAACTCGTGATATGATGTAATACATGCAGAACCCCAAAACCTTCAGGCTCGGGACTGGAGGTCACAGATAGTTACCCAAAGTTGATTTTTTTCTTGATATTTTTTCCTCTTTTTCTTCTTTTTCTTACAAATGGCAAGCATATGAGGTCGCAGTGCTTAATGAAATGTCTATGGAGTTGTGGCCCATCCCAGGAGATCCAAGTTTCCCAGCGATTCTCCCGACGGAGAATCGGGACCCAACGGAGCGGCGGGTCCCAATCCCGCCATGCGGGGCCATTCCCACATCCCTGCAGCTTGCGGACAGGATGTCTCCCTTGGCACCGGACCCACAGGATTTTCCTTAATGACTTGGGAATGGCTCCTTACAGGCATTTCCTCAATAACGAGAGGGTTCTACAGCAATTAATAAAATATTAAGCTGTTTTGTCTGTGCTCTTTTTCTTTTTTATTCATTCTTTTTTTTTTTTTTAGTTTTTTCCTGGTAGTATTTCAGTTGAAAGGATGATGTGGGGAAAACGCGGTCAGCACGTTCTGTTGTTACTCTTATGCTTTAGTCAAAACTCTTGACAAGGCAGCTATGGTGCAAGAGAAGCACTTGAATAACTTATTTGCTTTGCTCTAAATAAATAACCGTGCCAGCTCTTCAYGCCTTTGCTCTGCTTTTGCTCACTCCTTGCTCAGGCAGAAACCTTCATGGAGTCATGGAGAAAGACCTGAGAAGCCGTAGGTCTTGGTGGCCCTTTGAGGAGCAGCGTGATGGACCAATGTGCACCAAGCCCTTGCAAAGCTCTTGCTTCAGAGCCCGGCCAGCTCTGCCCGTGGGCACAGCGGGCTCCTGCCTCTCGCAAAGCATCGCAGCCACCTAACCCTCTGCTTGCCCATCTGCAAATACCCCTGGCTGCTGTTCTTGCCCTCTCCTGATGGATCTGCCAGGGCTTCGCTCGAGGAGTCTTGGGGCAAAGCTCTGCCCAGGTCGGGGCCTCTGCAAAATGGTAATTTTGACCTGCTTTATGCCATGCGGGGAGGTTTGCCGTGGTGCAAAGTCACATGAAGAAAAGTGGTGTCTCATTATGCTCAGGCGGTTTGCAGAAGTTGAGGCCAACGGGAYATGCGTGTGTATTCCCACCAAATAGGCAGTGAAACAGCGGTATCAGGGGAATGGATGTTCTTTTGATAAATATTTCCAGGGAGTAGGTCAAAAATGTAAATCAACTTCAATTCAGACAAACTAGGGATTTTTTCCATGATAAATGGGCTCCTAATTACTTTGCTGCAGCCATCTTTGATGGCAGTTTTTACTGTTAATAACAGTTATATTATTAATTTTACCAAAGCAATCGGAAGTGGTCTCCAGAATCACAGGTATGTAACATTACATTCCAGTTCAGGGACAATGGAATCAAATACCTAAGTAAGAAGAATATCAGAAGGGAAGCCTGCAATAGCAGGAAGYTTGCAGTGAATCCTTGCACCTCATTCCTTTCTTTTCAGCGTGCATTTCTTTTCAGATTTACATGTAAACTGCCTGTGGCACCACCGAGGCTCCTGGCCTCTCCAAACTTTTGTCACAATATCATTATTTTTTGCACTAGGATCTCAGGAAATGCTCTTTCCCCTGTGCTGTACTCACCTGTCCTTCCCCATGCCCTCCCCTAGATCACCACGCTCTCTGGCAATGAGTTCCTGCTGCAGTCGGATATCGACTTCCTCATATTGGATTGGTTCCACGCTATCAAAAATGCAATTGACAGATTGGTATGTATTTGTTTTGGCTGTTACCTTTATTAATTAAGATGTAGCAATTTAAACTTCATTTGCTCAGGCATCTCTACAGGTTTTAGACAGGCAGAAGCGAGCAGCTAGCTAGACGCTCCTTTATCGGGAGGATGTATAAATATGCATGCAAATCTAAAAATGTCAGATAAACAAGGTTGTTCAACTAAAATGCCATTTGATTCGTGTCTTAAAACAGAATGCTGCATCTATTTTGCTGAAATAATAAGGACGTTGGTTTACTGAGGGTTGTAAAAGCACACAAGCACTTAATAACTAATGAATTTTTGCATTTTCTGTTTATGCAGCCTACAGTATATAATCTTCAATAGAACTATTAATACATTTGAGCCTTTTATGAATTTTTGTATTACTTATTCACAAGAATAACACTAGCAAATAATATTCCTTTGTAACTGATTGCTGTTATTCTCCCAAGAAGGCTGGGGGTTTTCTCCTAGAAGTAACCAGGGCTGCCTTTTATTGAAACAGTTCTTAATTACCAAACCAGATTCAGCTGTAGCTTTTTCTCTTTTCTGCCACTCTCGGTACCGATTCCACATGTCTCCCTTCTATCTCTGCCTGATCCAAGAACGTGTTTCTATAGGGCACTGACTTCCCTTGTTCACTGCAGAATCTGGTGAGAGAAAAATATCCCCATTTCTTGCATTTTTCAGAGGTTTTTGCTATGATGTAATTGCTAGAGCTGGCGGAGCAAGTCCCTGCGGCAGCTCGGAAAGGGTTAATTGGAGCAGGGCTACAGTTTCCTTAAGGAGCTGCAAACGTTATATTACCCTTAGGCTATAATCAGCCAAGGAAAGTTTGATCTGATGATGTATGTCTTCATATTGTGCATTTCATTGGACGCGGGTGGCTGTTGATATCCTACTGAAGATTTTGGGGTGGAGTTTCCCGTGGGGACTCAGAGCACTTCTATCTGCGCGCTGTTCAGCTCAACATCTAGTAGACTCGGTTATTTTTTAGTGCAACTCTGGTAAAAGCCTGGCCTGGGCAGCCGGGAGGAGGACAAGGAGCCAAAGGAGGGACAGCTCTGGGCCCTCAACCAGCCTTTAGCATTTTAAGATATAATGACGGCAGCACCAGCTCCCAGGGCAGGTTGCCCCACCTGCAGTTGTGGTTTTGCACAGGAGCAAATGTCATGGAATGACATTGCAGGGATGTCACCTACTTCGAATGGGTGTGCGGCGAGGCCTTGCAGCTTAGCAGGTCATTGGCAGGACTGCATCTTACCTGGCCTTGTTCCTTGGGAAAATARGAGAGACTAGCCAAAATTACATGTTTTTCCTTTATGAAGAACTGAGACCGTTAATGGCCCCTAATTATTGCTTTATATGTCAGTGAATTAAAGCCATAGAAATACTTCTTTCTCCCCTAAATCTACACTAACAGAATTCAAGCTCAAATATGCAACAATATTTGAAACAACTGTGTCTGAAGGAATATTTACTGTAAATATCTAAAGCAAGAAGGTGCTTAGCCTTTCTCTTCACAATCATTAAGAAATAGCCCATGCAGTGAGGAAATCATTTYATTCTCTGAGTCCTTAAGAAGCAGGCCATGGGTTTCCTAATATAAGTGGGAACTTATCTGAAAAATCAGGATCAGGCTGTAAGGAGCAGAAAAGATCTGTCATAAGAGGAAGAAATTCTGCAGTATATATTATATATAATATACTAACTGCATCACTTGCTTTTTGTATTGGTATTCGGTAATTTGTTTTTTCATTCCTACACATACGAATTTATTGCAAATATATACACGTGTATATATGTTCTTTTTCCAGTCCAAAGAACAGAGCTGTACCTCGAGAAATTTGGAGTTCAAACTCAAAAGATCCTCCAGCATCGAACTGCTGAATAGCTTAGACGCTGAATCCAAAGAACCAAAGCCTGAGCACAGAAAGTCTTTAAGTAAGATTTTTTTACTGATTTTCCCTTGCTTGTTTGCTTTTTAAATAAATTTGCCAGTATACGGGTAAGATAATTTGTATCACATACAGAATGTAAGGAAGATCACTGAGAATTTTAAAGCTGACTGCTTTCTCTGCCGATATACATAACTTGCATTTAAGCAAAGACAGTTACTAGCTCCATACTTTTAAGGGTGACATTCTCTCCTAAGTAAAATAAATTTGTTTAGGAGCAAAGACTTATTCAAGCCATTTGTTTTTAAAAATAAGCAACATGAGTCCTATGCTAATATTCTGTTGCAGTGGCTTTGTTTCCATTTTAGTAAAATGCCTCAAATTGCTTGAGTAATTCTTTTTGTTATATATTTATACAGCGAATTACTTAATGATCTGGCATATCCTCTGGAGTGAACAACCTATAAAGTTATGGAAGTTGAATTCCAAGGATCGAGGTTGAGGTTTGTTAGCAAGAAGAGAAAAAAAGCAGATTTAAAACTAAATAGTGTTGCGCTCTAACCCACTGAGACTTTTTTTGCCCAGTTTGTGCCAAGATGCTCATGAGATTGTGGGTACAAGATGCAGGGGTCAGTGGTGACTCTGAACCATTCAATCAGCATTTATTTCTTAATTTTCATGCTCTCTCTTTTATCTTTGTTTTTCTTCTTTGTTCAGCAAGAGATTCACATTCTGCTTCTAACGTAACTGCCGTGACAGCTTTAGACCCTCCCTATAGGTAGTGGAGTGCTGTGTAGGAATTCAATTGCCTACATATTTTTYGAGGATCGCAGCCTTAGATCTTAAAGAAATAGTTGCATTCAAAAGGCCCAACGTAGCTATTTTTGATGATAATTATCCACATAATCACAAATGTCTGCACACATGTGTGCGCACGCGCACACATGCACACAGAGATGCATTAAATAGACAATTTTTGCAGACCAAGGCTTTCTGTTGTTGTTATTTCCTTCTTATCGTGGAGATTTTTTTTTTAAAGTGCTTTCTGTCTGCAATAAAATATAAAGTGGCCTGGATGTAGCTTGCGAAAAATTGTCCTGATATCTTCATACTGCTGGGCTACACTGTGTTTCTCAGAACAAGAAAAATCAGGCTGATGTGCACGGTAAGTTTGAGGGCCYGATTCTGCTCCTGTTGAGGTTAGTAGCAAAATACCCACTAGCTGTCTCATCACTCGGGGAATTTCAATTTATTGATTTATTTTGACTTCTCAAATATCTTTAATTGATAATTTATCCAACCAAACAGAAAGAAGTGAACACGAGCCATTTCATAGACTCAGTCTACATTTTTTCCCAAACCTTAGAGAATTGTGAATAACCTCTGTTTTGTTAAAGGCTATTTAAGCTATTAAAAAATGTGAAAATATCTGCCGTGGAATCTCACTGAATCGAAGCTCGTATTTAAATACTGTAGATTGCATTGCTTCTGAAATATGTATTCAGAACTTTTGGGGGCCCCTTGAGATCAAGTAATTATGTGGAATTAGAAAAATCATATTATTCACTTACTTATTAGTAGTCTAAGCACAAACTGTATTGTCAGTTTTCTGCCTTTGGCTTTCTGTGCCCTTAATGTTCACACAAGTATCGTAGCCAGAATTATCGGCAGCTAGAGCCAAAATTGCTTTAAAAAGGCATGAGAACTGGTAATGACACATTGTTAGCAGTTAACAGGTGGTCGTTTCATTGTCCAGTTTGACTGCAGAGCCCGGAGAAGATATGTGCAATCTCTGCAAGTATGTTTATAAAGTTATTACAAAGTTTAGCAATTTTATAATTTTTTGTAGTGCTCTTACAATGTTGACTGCTGCCAATGTCAAAMGCAGACAAAGGAGATTTTTGAAAGTTGGCTTAACTCGGCGTCAGCTTAATGCAGAAAGGAGGAAGGCAACTGTGTGTTCGCAGGCCATCACCGCCCCCTGATAGGCTTTAATGAAATATTCAGACAGTTCAGATTAATTTGTACCTTCCTTCTGTACACTTCAAGGGCTTCAAAAATATTCTAGAATTTTGGACGACATACTATTGTGGGKTTTTTTAGCAGCATGCGAGCCTAGAGGACAGGTATATTCTATCCAAAGTGTTCCAGTAATTTACTCTTTAATTTAAAACTGGGGAGACTGCCTCTAGAGATTGAGTTGCAGGAATTTAGTTTCTGTGCTTAATCCTAATTGCCTTTGCTTAGATTACAAGGACAAATGGTAATCCTTAGTGGTGCTTTTTGAGGTCTAGGCACTGATTTCTTTGGAAATTGGGCTTAAAATGTCAGGCTCAATATACAGAGTGCACCTAGTGAGTGTCCATCTTCCTGGTCATCTTGTTTGGACTTGACTCAGATTTTTGTTGAAGTTTTCTCGAGTTAAGAAATAGCCAAGGATCGCTTTGGGAAACATTATCAGTAATGTCTAAAATATCTGTGATCCTCCTTTCCAATATGTGGGAAAAAGATTACTCTTTATTTTATGGTGCCAAATATTTCAGAGATTTAATTTATGTAGCTAATGCTTAGTCAGAAGGAGGTTTTTTTTTTGTTTTTTTTTTTTCCCTTTTTTCCACTTCAGAAAACTCCTTCTTAGAGGACAAACGCTTTTGGTGCGGGAAATGTGGCCCGCAAAACTCTCTTCTTGATGGGAAGAAATGTCCCAGATTTCATAGTTCCAGGTGATTTCATTATCGTTTAGGTCATAGTCTCTTTTTCCTAAAGTTGCCCCCAAAGCCATGATTTAACAGTAGTGGCAGCTGTAATGCAGCCCTTGGTAGGAGGTCAACCAGGGTTAGGCCTGGTTAACCTTAAACCARGTTTAGGACGTGGAGCTTCTGGAGAGGGTCCAGAGAAGGGCAACCAGGATGATTAAGGGAATGGAACATCTCTCGTATGAAGAGAGGCTGAGTGAGCTGGGCCTGTTTTCTCTGGAGAAGAGACGGCTCAGAGGGGATATGATTAATATGTATAAGTTCAGGAAGGGAGAATGCAGGGAGGAAGGGGACARGCTGTTCTCACTGGTGGCCAGCGATAGGACGAGGGGTAATGGCCACAARCTGAARCATAAGAAGTTCCGTCTCCAGGTGAGGAGCAACTTCTTTATTGTTAGGGTAACAGAGCAGTGGAACAGGCTGCCCAGGGAGGTTGTGGAGTCTCCKWCTCTGGAGGTCTTCAAAACCCGCCTGGATGCCACCCTGTGCCACATGCTCTAGGTGTGCCTGCTTGAGCAGGAAGGTTGGACTAGATGATCTGTAGAGGTCCCTTCCAACCTTAAATATTCTGAAATATTCTAGGCCAGACATAGTACCTGGGGTAGACTGAGCATAGCGATGCTCATGGTAGATAGAGAAGGTCTCTCTCTCTTGCAAGGATTCCCATTCAGTGTTCCAAGAAAACAAGACTTTATTGTGTACATGGACTATAGGAACCATTGGGATAGCAAAGCCTGCAGCTGACAAACCCAGCGCTGCGCTCTCCACTCAACACGGTTGACCTTTTCTGCGCATGGGGACTTGGTGTTGGCCCTTGTGGTCCTTCTCCGGGAATCCAGGCACTCAGCAGTGACCTCTGGTGGAAGAGGCTCTGCTGAAGGATCTATGGGTTGTTGGAGGGGATCAATTCCCCTTCTCCCCCTTTTCCAAGGGGCAGCAACCAGCTCGGCAGTAGGAAGAGCCCTTTGGCTACCGTATCAATCTGAGGGTGGCTCTTGTCAAAGTTCACAGTCACAAGCCTGATGCTGCAGTCCATTCCAAAAGCACTCTCTTTCCAACCTGCTCCCCATCATTCCCTTATGGCGTCACATTTACTCAGTTCATCACGTTCTTATGAATATTTTAGGTTTCCTTGAAAGTGATGGAATTCTATTTTTATTACAAAAGCAACAAGAATAAATACTAATTGTTGTCAGTTGTTTCCTTATGTAGTGGGAACACTAATCTGTTCCTCAGCCGTAGGTTGCCAAAGCAAAATAATTAAATATTTTAGACATTTAAAAAATCTGTGATATTAGATAAATGCAATTTGATCTCCTTGTTTTGCCATATAAAAGCTGTAACTGGCGGGATTGATAAGCTTGAATTGCATTATTTTTATTGTTTCTACTGGCGTATTTTTCTGTTATCTGCAAGAACACTTTACTGAAAGTGCAGTGGTTAGTCATGCAGCCATACTGTGGATCTTGTACAGTCCCTAAGTTGAAATCCAAGCCTTGGAAACCACAACCAGAGGATTAAAATATATACAAGGATTAAAATATATATGCATATATATATAGGAGTAAGAAGGGAGGTCCTCAAGGGTTGCATAAAATGTTATTCGTTTTTACTTCAGCATCTTAATAGCTGCGGTTGGGGATCGGGGCTTCATTGTCCTAGGCACAATGGGAGCTGCAAGGAAGACAATTCGGGACCCGGGGGGCTCCGTCTGAATAAGGACAAGTTGCAACAGGTGGAAAAAGAGGAGAAAAGAGGGGGTGGAAGGAAAAGTTGACAGCAAACCCGACATGCCATGCATATTAAACAGCAGGCTCGGGATTCCTTTCCACTCTTCATTAGGACCGGGGTGCTATCCCTGGCAGCCTGGCCGTGCTCCAACACAAATAATGATATTTTGCTTACCTAGATTCCTCTTGCAGCTTCAAGTGGGAGCTCCGGGCCTTTGGAGCCCTGAGCGGCAGCRCGAGTAGCTCGATGCTGCTATAGGGCTTCCCGAGGGGACGGCCGCAGGGTAGGAGTGCCTCAGCGTGTGTCTCACAACCTCTTTTTTAACAGTGGGTTAAAAAAAAAGAAAAAAGGAAAAAAAAAAAAAAGAGAGAAAAGAAGGAACCTGTAGGTCATCGGTGTGATTTGCATTGAGAAAAATTTGCTACAAAGGCAGCTGTGCTCTGAAATGTGTTTCAGTTTCTGAGAAGATCAGATTTAAGTTAGGCATTCCCTCCCTTGTATTTAAACAAGAAATGTATGCACTTTGAAACTGCCCAAAGTTACTTATTTCTTTCTCTGACRCTTGCTTCCAAAGATCGAATTTTGGAACTTGAAATATGCCATGTAAATATTGCTAAATGATTACTAAAACGCCCCAAATCGTCTTTGAATGCAGTTTGTTCGATAATTAGGACTGAACAATGTGGGGGAAAAGAATAAATCTCAGCCTCTCAGTAGACATGAGCTAAGAATTGGCCAAGTCCGTGAAGCCTTAACCCTTTCTGGCGTGCCCTGCATTTACTCCTTGCTGGGCTGAAGCTTCCTCAGAGGCTTGGCTTGGGCGCTGGAAGTTTGTCCTCGTGCATATCAAAGTTGCGCTGCTATTTCTGTGCCCGCACATTGTGTTGCTGAGGCTATTGTTTGCCCCTGGAACGAAGAGCCTGGTTACCAGGGGAGAAACACATATATTTACATGGCTTCAGCTGCATAATAACAGGAGAAAAAAAGCCAGGAACTTATTGAAGGTGTCATTTAGCCTGCCTAATTACAGGCAGTGCTCGGAGAGGAGCACATGTGATTTTCTTCCTTTCTTTCTGAACGGATTAGGAGTGTGGTGGGTTGGGAGATCAGATTCTGCGATTTTGTGAGGCTTCATGCTAACTCCCTGCATTTTCCTAAGGTCCAGGTTCTGCAGCCCTTTTAGACACATAGACTAACTTTTCCTCTCACCAGTTCGCTTTGGATGGGGTCTCCTACCCCCATGGGGTTACTTCTGTGATCCAGGGCCTAATTAGAGTAGCCAAATAGAGAAGTCACCCAATTTCTGTGCTAGCTCCAATGAGGTATGAATTCTTTCCCCTTCCCAGCCTATTTATTTCAGCAAGATATGAAGTTCAAAGCCAAATGGATACCATTTAGTTAATATTATTTGATTATGATGTTAGCATTATGTATAGGTCCGTTTTATTGTTTTTAATAAAACCAAGCAATATAAAGCAATAATGTATATTACTGCAACATTAGCACTGACGACAATTAAAACAGAAAGCAAAATTAAAGCTACATGCAAATATGCAGCTTCCCCCTGCAATGTTAATCACTGTACATCTTCTCCGTTTGTGGTATTTATCATATTTGTGGCATTTTTCTAGCATTGACAGCATCGTGGTCAGCTTCAGATGCTGAAAGAAAACACAAAAAGAAAATACAACATGCTGTTTGTGGAATGTAGGAGCATTTATTTGCACTTGGGCAGCTAAACTTATTTTTTGACTTAATTTTCCTATAATGTTTTAGCATTTACCATAGCTGTGAGTTTTCTTAATGCTTAGGGAAATGGCAATGACAACAGCTAGGAAGTAATGATATTAACATTTTGGGGACAAAACATGACAAATTCAGAAACAAATCATGTCATCTCTGCTGATAATATGAGGTTATATTACACTCAAGTTCAAAACTGATCACAAAGAAAAAGAAAAAAAAGGTTTTCTTGCATTTAAATATCCTGTTTCCATTTTGTGTTTTATTATATCAGATCAATTATAATATAATGCCTTCAGTTCTTCATTTCATTTTTATTTTTCTTTCCAAAATCCTTCCAGAGTTTACTATTTGGGTTGAAAAAGCATATTTTTAAATTGTGCATAACCAACTTCCATATAAACGTTTGGCAGGGAAACCAGTGCATGTTCTCTTAATTCATTTTTATTGAACCAAGTCCAGATTTTCAGTCAGGAAAAAGTTAGATATTAATCATATCTGAACAGGATCATTAAATTTTTCTTTACCTACCAGAACAGCAGGGTCATTATAGAGCCATGAGAAGTTAACTCACTTATTAATCTTTACAATTACATAAAAGTGATCATTTTTCTAGTACTTAAGAGTAGCTCTTACCCATTACTTGAAGAGTATGTGGGAATATTACAATATAATATAATGTATTATTATAGATGTGACCTGTGACTCCTCGATCTGCTCAGTGGCACACAACTCTCCATAGAAGTTATCTGTTTGAGCTCAGATAATCTTTAATTGTTCCATATTCCTCGTGCTCATTTCCGGGGCATGCTGGTAAATAGTGAGCTAGTCACCGAGTTATTAATTACCTCATTATTACTTAATTATCACTATTGCATACTTCATTTTTATGGAGAAGTATAGCATAAAAGAAGGCATTTTATACTGCCCACTACAGTTAAGTATGACTGACAGAGATAGCTAATGTAAGATTGAGTTAGTTAAGGAAAATCAATCAGAAATCCTCACTATAGATTGCTATCTGGCTTCTTCTGCCTTTTCCTGCAAACACTTCTCATCTTTGACTTTGAAACCCAACAGTTTAAACCAGGTTCTTGTTTCAATGGACTAATCCCCTTTCATAAATCATGTTCAAGTGCTGAAATAATTTGCACATCATTTAAAGAGTATTTGCTTTGAAACATTCACCTCAAGCCCTTTTGTATATCCTTTCTCTCCAAAGATTTGTAGTATTTGTTTTGTTCTCTGAGGTATAAAAGACCTGGGTAAACTTTATTCCTGTTGTTTCAAGATTAGTGAAATAAAATGCATATTTATTCGACTGGGACTGAAAGGAGCTTTAGTAAAGATGATCATACATATGACCCATGGGGATGCTATAATACAAAATTTCTGCCTTAAAATCTCTTTAGGTTTGTTCAAAATGCTATTGAAGGACTTAAGTTGAAAAAGGGGAGGAGGGGGCTGTGAATCCGTATTTCTTCTTTGTTATCAGGAAGAGTCACCGTGGTTTTTTTCTTGACAAAATAAACTCCTACATTCAAAATCAAGATAAATTTGATATGGGAGCAAAAAGATACTGGATAAGTCATGATCTCACTTTTTTTTTTCCTTTGCATATTCCATCACATTCCTACCTTTTTCCTACATCTTTGCTACACATATTGCTGGGGCATTCAAGAAAGCTACATCTGAAAAAGGATTTTTTTCCCTGAAAATACTTACTTCAGAAGAAGCAAGTACAAAGCCATCAGGGGCATCACATCAACATTTTCTGCATTGCTGCAGCAAAGAGCTCTACCAGTTCTATGTTGTGAAAAGCAGGTTGGTTTCTGTGACCCTAGAAAAAGATATTTACTCTGATCCCTGTCRCTTTTAAGCCTCGCTATCAAGCATGGCTTGCACTGCATTGGTGCAGCCTCTTGCCTCATTACAATGTAACATTGGATGAATATTTTGCAAATTGCAGTGATTTTTATTGTTTACAGCAAGAGACAATAAGGAGAGCGGCARCTTCATCTGTTTGAGCCACCATTGCTTGGGCCATCATCATATCTCCRTTTTTGTCCTGTTTGTCTTCTCTCTTGCCTAGGGAAGGAACATCGCCTCATGCCTAAGCAGATAACAGCTAAATAGATATATGCCTTTGTGATGCAATGAGAAATATTTTAGACGACCGTCTTTGGAGAGAGGTCAGAATTAGAACAAATGACAGTGACTTGTTGAGCTTTGCTCTTTGGAAAGGGAACAGTCAGCAGAGCTCGCTGTCACTTGTCTGAAACCTCTCATGGCAATTATTGAAATGACTACCCTGATTGCAAGTTTGTAGCCAGGAAAATGATCCTCAAACTACACTGTATTCTGAGGTTTCTCTGCTATTTATAACTAATCCAGATGCAATCCTCCTGGTACTTTGGGAGGAGCGTGACAGAAATAAGCAGGTTTTTAGGTTATAAAAGCTTGAATTAAACCAAACTATGGATACTCTAAATCAGACTCCAGATAGGATTACTTACTGGACAGCCTCACCTTTTGCACGATGGAGAAATCATTTCAGTGTTTATACCTTCCAGGTTGGAGGATGTATTTCATTTAAATTATGACCTCCAATCCCAAATATTTAAAGAGGAGCTTAACGGATGGAAGCACATTACTGTCTCTTGGCCTGGGTGTATTAGCGCTTTAAAAATGAATGTGCTTCCTAGGCCCTCCTATTTGTTCCACCAGCTGCCTGCTGACRTGCCAGATAAACCGTTTGAGGACAAGCAAGTTAAAGAAGTGTGTGTGGCTGAAGCACTTAAAAACTTCTCCTTGTGTGATATATTTTTGCTCAACCCACTTTCTTCAAAAGACAAATTCCATAATAATACACAGAGATTTCTAATTTACCAGAGTGACTCCTGCAGCTCTGTGTTATGATAGATGAGCCTATTTGCTGTGACAGGGGATGGGATCTACCCTTATGGGAGGGATGGAAGAGCTTCTGCGTTGGGAACAGCTTCTTCTATGGGTGTGCTGGGCTAGCTGGGGAGACATTTCATGGCCTTGTGGCTTGCACGAGGCACGTTCATGGTGCCATACACATGTGCAGGGAGCCTCTTCTTCCCGTCCATAGCTATGGTTATCACAGCCCTCAGACCAAAGGGTTGGTACCACTGGAAGGTTGATACCACTGAAGGGTTGATACCACCAAAGGGTTAAACACTGTACTCTTTCTCAATGAAGAAAAAGATTCCAAATCGCTGGCTTTAAATCCTGCCTGCTAAGAGAAGGCTGTGACATATGAGCAGTTCCCCTCACCAGGAAGGATATTTGGCTGCGTTTAATTAATTCCATTGGCCATTGTCTTAAGTGTGCCCAGGATTCACCCAGGAGGGATCCACTTGCGTTGCTGCTATTGAAAAGTGTAACGTAGCATTATCTTCCTCAGACAGACTTTTTGTAGCACGGAGCCAATTCCCCGGTTATTGAAAACAACTACCTCATTTGATTTCTTTCATAATTAATGAAATTCGGTAATAATGCTCTTGCCCCTCTGCTCATGCTGGAAGAATGTTGCAGAACTTTGCTGTTCTCGCGCTGAGAACATTCTTCTAATTTTCAGCCTAAATTGACTTGTGGTCAATGTAGATGTAACAAATGTGTTCTTGTGTCAGCATTTAGTTTGCCCTTTGTTTTCCACAGTTCTTTTCCGTCTCAGGTTTGCCTCCCCGGACAGCTACCACTAGCAGTCCCAGGCCTTCTCCTACATTGCACCGCTAGGTTAAGCTAGCCAAGATTTGCCGTCTTCTTGCCAAAGATCAGCTGCTGCTCTCTCTCTCTCCTGATCATCATAATAGCCCTTTTTTTGTTCGAATCTGCCCCAGTTTCGATTCATATTTCTTGCCCGTGGGCAAGCTCTTCCCAGAGCTGTGGAGAATGGATTTCACGCTTCTGCATGGGAATGGCTCTCCTGAGACGTCCTATGTACTGCATTTGCCTGCTTTGTGGCTGCTTCACTCTGATTTAGAGGTAAAAATTAAGCAACTCTGAACACCTAGATCCTTCTGTCCTTTTACCTTTTGCATGGGTGGTGAGAACCAAAGGGTGGGCCTGCCTGCATCCTTTTTATAACACAGAAAATATGTCTCTACATGCAATGCCAGTTTGCGGAATTAATTTTTAAGGTAGTCAATTTATGTGGAAGTTCTTCTCAGACAACTCATTTAAAATAGATGAGAATTAAAAGAGTTTAAAATTCTCAAGTGCAGATAAACTTTGCACTTGAAAACTTCTTGGAGAAGGAAAGGATTTATTGGACATGATGGATTGTTTGACACCTTGTCTGGAACAGAAATAGTTCAAAAAGCATGTATGTATGAAGCCCTGCGAAAGAAAGTATCTGTTTTTTTCTTAAACTTCTGTCTATGTGAAGGTTTACAGTTTGTATATTGTTTGTCTGTGCTGTAATCATCTCTACTGCAGAAGCTTATGGACCAGTTGGAATCTGAGAGCCTAAGGAGAACATAACAAGATATCTTCAAGTCAGAAAAGAGAGGAGCCGGGTGCAGCTTTGATCATAGGCTTTGGAATAGACAGGAAAGAACAAATTGGGGCAAGCTAAGCTTTAACTTTGTGTGCTATGCCTGTAACAGGAGGTATTGGGCACTGAAGGTGCACTGCCAAAGGGATTGCATCCACATTGCCAAGTGTGAGGATAGACTACTGGCTGTGTCCTGATCTTTCTCTGATCTAAAGCTTTGCCTTAGGTCTTCTCTGATGCCTGATGATCCTAACGCATGTACGTGTTTTCATTTCAAGAGCTCTGATGTAAGTTAATGGTCGTATGTGTCCCACCAGCCTGTTGTTTTCAGAACATTGAGCTGAAAACGTCTGGTGTAAGACAATGATGTGGGCTTGTAAAATTGTACTTAAAGGAAAAACACCTTCTTGGAAAAGAGGTTTAAGAGCAGACTCTGGTGTAGGGAGAGAAAACTGGTGCAGTGGGGTCCATAATACGTTTTGGGAATAAACTTGCTCTTTTGAGTAAATCAGCTGTTAAACTGCATCCGGACTTTGTCTTAGGAAGGCTTAGTTTAAAAAGTCAGAAAGTCAGCTAAAAATGTAGCGGAGATTGTGATTGCAAGATTACTCTTTGGCCCTCTTCTGTGTGGGCTATGGGCATAAATCAAAGTCTTTGTCTCATTGAAATGGCCTCCAAGAACCTCAGGAGCTTTGTTCCTTCAAAATTAGACTTTGAGTGTAATCTTATGTGAAGATATGTGTATGTATATGTATATTTCTTTAATATATATTAATTATGTATATATCTTTAATATATATTAAATATAGTAATTATAGGGTGCTACAAAGCTCCTACATTCTTCTGTTCACATAAATATCTGACATCTAGCTAAGTGAAAACCAATGCACAGNAAAAAAAAAAAAAAAAAACCAAAAAAGATATAATGAAAATATTGTAATATCTGAATATTTATACAGTGGTAGCTGAAGATCATTGATTTTGATGGATCCAGGGCAGTACTGACATTAAGGCACGATTAAAAATAGGGCAGTACTTGATTTGTTGTTGAGACTTTGTTGAGGTTATATATTAGACAGTCTGAACTGAAAATTAGACAACCCTCATTAAAGAAAAAAAAAAGACTTTTAAATAAGTTTCAGATTTGGAGTATCTTATAGTTCAAATTTGGGGTTCAGTGATCGGAGAAGGAAAAACCATAGCCCAAGTGGCTTGTGGAGGGGAAGGGAGAAAAGGAGGTGAGGAGCGGGTTTAAGCAGAGAGGAACCAAGATGGGTACCTGGAGAAAGGGAAAGAAAATGACAGGGTCCACAAGCACAGTTGATTTGCTGAATCATTTGTCTGAATTTTGCTTTCCTCTGGGGTATTTTAGCAGAGATTTTTGTGCTGCAGGAGAAACAATGCCAGGCAGGACATGGCAATGGGCTCTTCTGATCTGATACGCTTTTTTTCTTGAATCATTTGGGACCAGTGAATGCAAGGATGGAGAGGAATCTGTTACAGTCGTATTTTGTGTTATTAATGACCCACAAGTGAAAATGTTCTTTGAAAATACATTTTTTATTTTGTGGCTGTTAGTGCAGAAAACTAATTTAAAGAGCCGAATCTACCTTTTTTTTTCAAACAATTGCCTACTTGGCATTCCTCTGTAGCTCTCCCTGCTCATGTTACAGGTCATTCATAATAATAAAGCTTTCCTATTCCAGGACAGAATATTCATAATGTCTTTAAAATACTCAGCCAGATAATGGTCCCCAGAATCTGGACAGCAAGACTTCAAAAGACCGAGTCCTCTGATCTCCAGTTTCCTTATTCATTCTAACCTTGGAAGGTTTCAGCTATCACACACAGATTAAGTTTTATTGGTTGATAGTCTAATTGCATTTGTATTATCTTTCCCCTTAATATTATTTTCTTTTCTCTGTATTGGATTTCATCCAAATATTACTACTTCCATGAAGCAGCTTGCTGAAAATGTTTTGCTTTTGCTTTGATGCTTAACTGCTTAACACGTGCATGTTGCTATAAGGTGCTGTTTCCTGATAATACAGTTTTTTTCTCTGGGAGGAAAAGTTTTCACAGTCCTCCATACTTTGCTTGTATTTGATAGAGCTTTTTCCCTTGAGGCTTTTCAGGGACAAGATAAGGTTTGGTTAAACATCTGAACTTTTGAATGTTTATCTGAACTAGATTCGACCTCTAAATTTGTCCATCACTAGTTATTGTGCTTTTCTTTTTGGAGACTAAATTACACTATTAAATATGTTCTAAAGTAGGTTAAGTCCCTGTACAGTTTGTCAGCCGGAACATTAATTTTAAAGTTAAAGCAGCCTTCTATGGTATCTTTTTAACATTTTGTCTCTGTTTCTACCATGACTGGTCAAACCTAGGGTTAGTGCACCCATGCTAACTTCACATCCAAGTGTCCCAAAGTGTGGACAGGGTGGAATTTACTGCAGAAAAACATTGTGATATGTAAGACATATCCAAAGTCCATGTGGGTGGCTTATTCCAGCGAGGTTATTTGGGACGCTGGCAGAAGCCATGACCGTCACTGGCTTCTCCACAGTCTTCACATACATTGAGGCATCCCTGAGGCTCTACCCCTCCAAGAGCCTCTGCAAGGACCCGTCAGTCTTGGACTTGTTCCTTGCCGCATAAACACAGAGAGTTGGGAAAAGCCACCTTTGGGAGCACAGGGGACAGAGAGGAGAAGGCAGCGTTTCTATCTGCTCTTTTGCAGTTGAACAGTAGTCTTTTATGCTTTGGTCTTTACTAGGAGACCAACATCTGATAAGGTCAATGGGGAAAAAAGAAAAAAAAAAGAAAAAAAAAAAAAGAAAACCTTTTTTTGAGAAGAAATACCCTGAAATCAGACCTTTGGGGTATGCAGTCAGGTTTACTGAGTAAACTGTTGCGACTTAATGTGTGGCAAATGCCAGCYGTCAATCAAGTACCTGGAAGTGGAGCTCACTTGTGAGCTCCCCTTGTCCGCCGTGGTCCCCTGGGGCAGACCCTGCTCCTGACCTGGTGTCACTCCGTGACACGCCGGGTGACTCCGTGTTACTGCCTTCCTCCCCTCCTTGTCTCTGCGTTTATTTTAAGCACGTCCGAGAGACCTCTTTCCTGTGTCCGAGTGGGACAAGGCTGACTCTGCCTCCTAAGCCCAAACAAAAAGCTGTTGAAAACCATTGAAAACGGTTTGAAAAGTTGGGAGAGCAACTGTGTTTTAACAAGCAGAAGTCATTTTGCTAGAAACATGAAACGAGGTTGATGGCAGCAAAGGTCACTCAAAGTCTTACCTTTTTCTGAACATAAATATAGGAGATTCTTGCCCAGACTTCCACTTAAGGTAAGAAGTGAAAAGGTTTCTTTAACTCACTGAATTATTTTCTTTACTAAAGGAGTCCATGGGTAATCCTTCGCTCGGTCGTTTACTCTAAAAATTTACTTGGGTTATAAACATAATTCAGTAAGGTAGAGTGGACCTGCAAACAGAGCACAGCAGATGGATTTCAAATCTTCACTAGGTATTCTTTGATTGCTGTAAAGATAATGAGTATGGTGCTCTCCTTTATGGAATATCATATGCTAAACTTTTTGTATTTAAAACATAAAAAAAAAAAAAATGCTAGTACTAGTGATTTGAAATAACAGGGATACATATGAATCTCTTTACTACTTTTCTTTGGAAATAATAGTAAAAAATAACACGTTGGTTTCCATAACCTGTGTGCTACTGATTAGTTTTGTCCTTCACTGCTTGAGAAGCATTAGAAGATCATGGGTCAAAACATAAAAGGTTGTGAATATACCATGAGTCTGAGTGCAATGGGAAATATAATTAAATTTTAAAACAATTTACTTTTTAAATTTCAAATTATGAAACATTATTGATAAAAGTCTTAGGGAGAAGGAAAATCTCTGCTACAGTATTCTTCCTGGAGAGATCCCATAAGGTCGGATCTGAATAAAAGATTCAACAAGGTATCCAAGCGTGTATCTAAATTAAAATATGTGAATCATTTGTATAACTCTTAGCAAGGGTGATATAAATACAGTAATGCCAAATCTCCCTTGTTCTCTGCAGATAATTAGCTTGTGTTCCAAAGCATAAGGCAGAGTTATATGTAGGTTTTGAAGTTAAAAGTGCACGCATCGCCAGCAGTATTCAGCCACTCAGAGGAGTTTTCTTTTGGCATAGCACTCTATCTGGTGCTCCTGCTAGAGTGCGGAACCACGTAACTCATCTGTCCTTTTGCCTGAGCAATTTAATGTAAATGATGAGCACTCACATTATGTGCAAAAGGTTGAAAAGACTTTTTCTAAATTAACTCAGTMAGGAGGTAGGCTCCCAGACTTGAAAGTTATTCACGTGTATTCCACAATATATGAAAACAAACAAAAATCCAGAATCATTTCAAAAAAACCCYGAACTCATTACTTGTTGTAAATGTATGGAAATAATGTTCAGTTCTTGGTTCTCCCTTCCTCAGCTTTTAATTGCATGCTTGTTTTCTTTCTTTGAGAAGTTTGCTTAAATAATAAYTTTTATATTATTTATATCAACTTCAAAAGTCATTTAATTAGATACTGCCATTTTTTCCTCTTCTAAAACTCTTGGGTCTTACAGCAAGAATGGGATGAGAATGGCTGGCACCACTGGAAGTGAATTGCACTGTGTCACCCAGGAGGTAGTGAAGGGCAGGGCCCCTAGGCAAGTCCCACTTGTTAGACCCCCAAGTTACTAAACCTTGGCATATCTTTCTGGGATTTCTAGCAACTTTAGCTACTTTTTGCTAGAGAAGTTCATTAAATGCCATAAGTTACTCCATCATGGTCCTGACTTTGTAAATGTTTAAGTGTAGATATTTCACTCTTGAAGAAGTCCTAGCTCACTATTGCTAGAAGAGCTTTCAAGGCAATGAATTTGCATCTTTTTTTTTGTAAAGAGGCAATGTCCAGAGTCCTAATCCCCGACACAGGCATGGAGAGACCAGTTTTCCCTTCCAAGCACTCCGTACTCACCCGTCCTGAGCCTGCATAATCTGACTTTGTGTACTGCAGCAAACTCCATCCAAGTCCCACATGTTTTACATTAGTTGAACATAAACTGGTCATACTGTATGAATAAAACAGCCTCATTGATTTCTGGCATTGTGGTTTTTATATTGAAGTAGATGTGGATAATGGCATTTCTAATATGGTGACAAGGACCAAAAAATTGAGGAAAGAAAGGCCTGGGGCTGTCCTGGGTGATCTAGTCCAGTCCCTCCAGCCACAAGGTGCCACGTTATTTATCCCTTCTCATAAATTCATTAAACTTTGCCTTGAATTCCTGTAGTTTTATTTGCCACCAYGACTTCTTTGAAAGGGTGTTTTAGAACTTCGTATTATGGCCAGTTTTATACGCATTTATTCTCGTGCCAACATTGTTCTTCGGTTTAAACGGCTTCTCTCCCTCCCCGCTGTCCTGTTCTCCTCTCCCGCTCCTTTTCCCACCCCCACAAATTCATGGAGAACAATCAGAGCCTTTCTGAGCTGTGTTCGAGCTCGCCAAGCGCGCACCAAGCGCCCCGCGTGCTTCCCGAGGGCTAAGCGGGCCCTTCTCCTGGTAATGCCCAGGGCTGCTGTCGCTGCCGTCGCTGGGGTGACTTCCCAGGCGTCCCAGTTGCTTGGCCATGACCGACCTCCTACTTCCCTGCCTCTCATTTGCGTTAATTGTGGCCACTTTTCCCAAGTAGGATCAGTTTAACCAGGTGTCTCACTCATTTAGTCATTTCTAATAGCCAAGTTCCCAGTTTCCACTAGAGTTTTTATTTCTTTTCCTTAAAAATCMCTGGTGGACCCTGCATTTGACATTTAATTCTCTTTCTCCAGCTTCCAATCTCAAAGTAGCAAAGATTTTTGTCTGATATTCCATTTCTTTTCTGAACCAGTCACATCTCCCAGTCTTCATTTTTCAATGGTGGTGGTTTAGTTTTCTACATATTCCTAGAATATTCCTCTGAAAACTTTCCTTTAATACAACAGTTYTCCTTTCAACAAAGCTCATTTTAATACCTTGTTTAGTCACCTCACGCTTATTGTTTTAGTTCTCTCCATCTTGTCTAGTTTAACTGATAATTTCTCACTTGGCATCATATCAAATGCATAAGTGAAGTCCAGATAGATTCGGTCTATTGCATTTCCCTTTTCTAAATAAAACCAGTTATCTTATTAAAGAGAGATATCAGGTTAGTCTGGTATGATCTTCCTTTATAAACCCAATAAATGTTCAGAAATATTGCTTTCTTTTCCTAAATATTTATATTACACACAACATTAACAAAATATGTGTGAGGAGTGCCCTTTTGTTTCACAGTCTAGGCACACAGTGATATTTAATACACACTATTCATTTATTTCCTTTTATTATTAGTGAGAGACAAAATTAAAAAAAAAAGTTTACATGCGCCAGGGTATGATGCAAAAATATGAATTATATAGTCATTTTATTGAATCTTTACTGCTAATGCACACAAATTTCACAAAATATAATGACAGTACTGAGCACTTAAGTTGTTAGGCTGTCATATTATAGCAAAATTATTTGTACTATATAATCACTGTTTTCTTTTCCCTATTGTTTATTTCTGAGCTTGCTTCATAAACCTTTGCAAATGCAGATATACGTGCTGTGGAATTATCTTTGTTTAAAGCCGTAAAATTGAATAACTCCAGGTATTTTGGTGCCCATTAAAACAAAACCTTACCAGCATTTCCTGACCACTGATATCCAGTCATTCATAGGATGCCACGATTTTCAGATCCACGCAGCATATTCACAGAACTTGTCATCTTAATGCTTATCATAAACATAAGGATTAAAGGTCAGAATGCCTGATTTCTGTATTTTTCCCCAGTGATAATTTGTGTAAGGCCTCTAAGCAAGCCACTTGTCTGCTTCTCATTTAACTTGCCTGCAACAAGGAAATAGCAATTAGTGTGTGTATAACTAGCAAGACCTGCCCAGGAACTCCACCAAGGGATAATACAGGGTAAGTAAATGACAAAAGTCTTTAGGTAAAATGAATTAGGTAAAATGAATTCTTTAGTCTTCGTGAACAGACTGTATTGATTCCATCTCAGGACATCACRAAGGATAAAGGAAGGAGGCTCCGACTTGGATTTTTCACTCTCAAAACTCTGGTGTTGGCTTAAAATAATGGTCATTTTTGCAAAAGATAATATATACTGCTCCTTCCTTAGAAGACTGGCAGCATCTGCTGCAGACCACGAAAACCTGGGGAAAAAAAAAACCAAGACACTGAATTCCAAGTTCTGATGAAATGCAATAAAACTTAATGACACGAGACATTCATTATATATATGCTTAAAGTAGAGCCTCTCCTGCAATGTAGGCACAGGCATACGCCTCTGCATGTTACAGATATAGTTCTTTGGGAGGATGAGCTACTCTGTATAATTAAGCATTCCAGATCCTTGAAATTAGTATTTTTGCACATATGTGATAGCACTGCTGGGAGGCTGGCACGTTCATTATCCAGAGTCTCAGAGACCTACTCCTACCTTCCAATTCACCTGCTCAGCTTCAATCTGTAAAGCACTTCAGAAAATGCCCAGTTTAAGACATGTAAGATTAAGCCCATGAACCTGTTCGTTCATGTTGGCAGGTAGTTGGACCAGGCTTTAGATCAATGTGTTCAGTGTTTTGAATGGGGAAACCTGCCAGTTTTACTCTTCCTTGGGAAGAAATTTGTTAAATACTACCTATTACATTCTAAGATGTCACCCTTATATTACAAGTCATGTCCAGTTTTAAAAATTTAGTGAAATTTTGAAGTACTCAAGAAGATGCAGACAAAATTACACAGTTCAGACGTTGCTGTGTTTTTACCCTCCAAACAATACTCACGCAAGAAGAGATGCTAATGTGAATCTATTCAAATTTCTTAAACCCTATCCACTCCTGCTGCTGGTTCTCATTCTGTGTGAGCCGTGCCTATTCAAATGAATAACAGACTGTAATTTGGGGTATTATAATAAACAGATAGGGCCCATAATAATGTATTTCAGTTAAGAAGAGGCACTTGAAAGAAATTGGTTTTGCTATACACATGATGGGAGACAATCAATAGTGCTTTAGTCTGACAAGCACTGTCAATATCCATTGTCACAGTCCAGAAAGTCGTTAATGGATGGTTCTCCAAAAACCGATGCTTCCAACACATGTTGAAAGCATTTGGATATACTCTACCTGGCAGGAATTAATCATAGGTAAACCCTCGAGATTTTGTGTAAATGTTTTGTGAATTAGGAGTGAGATAAAAGGCCTTGGTAGGAAAGTGAGATCAACGTTGCGGGTTGGTGGAAGCGCATGGAGATCTGAATCACGTAGGCCTTGCCCAGAGRAGCACCCAGAGGATCACACCCAGGGAATATATTGTCTAGGTACATGATTTGTGTTTAATTTTCTCTGCTGAACTCACATGCTCTAGGCACATAAAGAATTATGGTCCGTGCCCCAGAGAGGCCAGAGCCCYGTCTGGTTCCTTAATTGGGCCCACGCCAAGATCTTGGAGAAAGACTTTGACAGCTTCACCATGCAACTATGTTAGTCACTACTTAAGCCTGTTTACACTATATTTATTCTCATTACCTCATATATACAATTGAGTACATTAAAATATAGCGTGCAGTTCTTCATCTGCAGATCTCAATACTTCCATTGATTCTTATGGGGCTTCTGCTGTTTAATTGTGTGGTTCAAATATAATCCATTGCTTCTTTTTCCCTCCACCTGTCTTCTTGTCCTCTCAGAGCTCTTGTGTAGACTCTGTTTTCCATCATTTTGCATAATAATCCTGTAATTTATATATTATTTGAAATATTACTCTTGGAGGTTAGGAGATAATATCCAGAATATTTACTTTTTTTTTAATTGTTTTTTCCTGTTCCTTTTTTTTTTCTTGTCTGAAATATTTAGCTTACAGTTGTCCTCCCTAATTCAGGTAATGTTTTGAAAATGTCATTAATCATTGGGGACTGGGAGGCTGCTGTTTCTCTTATTCCTAACAAAACATTCTGTTTGTACTTTTTTCTGCTATTTTCTTTTTGTACCCATTCTGTATGACACTTCCCTAATGTGATAAGCTCCTGTGATTCTAATATAGTTTAATTCTGCAGCAGATAGTTGCCCGAGGAAAGACCTTGCTTTTTATTATTATTATTATTTATCTGTTAATACCTTTTTCACCTATGGAATAAATAAATATTTAATATGGGACCAACTCCTGCCATAGTAATGCTTTTGCTGCCAGRTTCACGTGTCCTGCACCCATTTCCATCAGGAAAAAGTTTATCATAATATTGTAATTTCTGCTGGGGCCAGCTCTGCAAATACGATAAAAGGACAAGCACGTGTTTCCATTTTCTGTCTCGCAAGTGAGAAATCATTAGTGCAAAATAACAAATTAGCAATTGAAGTGTTTGTGCAGAGTGAGCGGATTTATACTTCTGTTTGTTGTGTTGGTTTTGAAGCAGGTTATRTGTTGGTTAGAAGTTGGCTGTATGAATCTATTAGTGCAATTAGATTCAGAATTGGAGGATATGGATTTATTCAGTGCGATGACTCAGACGGGATATGTAAGTACTATATATGCTGGAGAACATGAGAACAAGCAATAGATTTACTTTGCTATTCTTTTTTATTTGAAAGTATCCTATTCCTCCTCTGTGGGAAGTGTTTTCTACTTTTGTCTGTTGTTTGAATTTTGCCAAACTCTCATTAATGAAAAATTCATCTGGCTAAATCCAGAACCTGAAATTTAAAAAGGAGGCTGCTGCTACTACTACAAAAAAAGACAGTTTACCATGCTTTTTTCTTTTTCTATTTTTAACTACATTTGGTCCTCTGTGTGTTTCCAAACACAACAGCAAAGCCATTTTAATAGGGGGATATCGCGAGAATGTTTTGGCAAGAGAAGGGATATTCCTATACAGAATCCCAACAAGAATATTTCTGGCTAAGCTTGAGTTTGGAACATACTTTCTAAACCCTTGAATTTCTGGGAGGCTTGGAGTTTTCCTCCGGTGACTCACACATACTTAATAGAATAAAATAAGAAATTTATCAAAAATGGCTTTACTGCTGTTTTTAACTCAGTGCTATCCAGTCCAATATACAAAACTATCCCTGACAATAATTATTCCTACCTCTAGATGTAGTTTTAACACCATAATTGCTGTTTCAGGTATAAAGCTTCCAGCTGAGTTAATGCATCTTTCTCTATAGGACCTTGTTCAGTTAAAATATCYTAACAAATCTGGTGCATACTTAAGAGCTAAGAATATAGTTTAAGTGAACATAAAACATTTCCAAATCCTGAAGAAAGGGAAAGGTGGCAAGCGTCTTAACTGACTTCAACATTTTCACTCCTGCAACAGTTGTATGAGGAAAACATCACTGAAATAAGGAAAAAGCAAACCTAAACATGAATTGCTGCAGACAGAATGACCCTAAGCAATAAGAGATTCACAAAACTAAATACAATTCACTTCACTGTTACAAAGTACCATTAAGATGCAGAATTAGAAACATCCATTTGTTGTTCTTTTTATAGCACAGCCAAATCACTTGGAATTTTTGCTCGTCTCTGCCAAGTATTGCTCAATTTTGAACAAAAAGTCCTAAACTATAATGTTAAAAATGCACCAATCATCAATTGAATGCTAATCTTTATATTCTATGATGCAGCACTCCAAGAATGCTACCATTAAAAAATGTGAATTCTRTTTTTCATAAGTGATGGATTATTGTACCAAACCGTGTGTTTTCCAGTAAAGTGTCCTTTTATTTGTCCTGTGTGATTACTAGTTTGTGGAAGTATGTGTGGGGTCATTTTAGTGCTGTGGGAAAATGGAGCACTCTTCTGTTAAAATCAGTAGTGAAATCAGAAGCAAACTATGCTCTGATCATCACAGGCATGTGTTTAAATATTGCTTTCCTTAATTGGCTATGTTCTATTTACTTAAAATGAACAATTTGGCAAGTTTTTCTCCCTTGACAACAGCAAAGCGTAAACCATTTTATAAGTTTGGCTGTTAAAATCAGATTTGTAATGTAAACCACAATATTCCAGGGTTGTTACTGTTGCTTAACTAGTTATTTTTGCTTGCCATTGTTTTATGATTGTTCACCTTTAAACATTCTGGTTGTGTTTACGGCTTATGCAAAACTTCTTGCTACAAAATAGCCTAATGATTTAGGTCATGATTTTCTCTCTCTTCCGTTGACTCGGGTGTACGAAGACTACTGAATTATAAGGGAGATTCAGTCTGGACAGGGAACATTAGGGAGCACTTCTGTGACCACAGCTAAGTTAATTGGGGCTACTATACAGAGATTCTGTAAAGGGACTTTGGATCAATTCCTGCTAGATCAACTTGTGGTGAATGTGAATAGTCCRTTTCTGGGGATTTTCCTTCTTCTTCTTCTTTTTTTTTTGCTTGCAAGAGCAAACTGTTCTTTCTTCAGTGCATTTTGGATAAGTGGAAGGCAGTAAAGAGGAACCATGTCCAGCAAGCAGAAACAACCTTTAGACTTCCTTTAGACTGAGACCCTTGTTTAGGTCGCCTTGCTAGGGTGGCTTAGTCTTGAGCGCTCAGCTAGGACCTCTCGGACGTCCTATGCTTTCTCCTTTCCACTGGTACCGACTGTTTTGAAGGCTGTGATGGTTCCCTCTAAGCACCTCAGCAGAGAAGAAGTTAAATTTATGCCTTCAAAACTTCCTCCAGGGGATTTTTTGCAGCTGGCTTCAATGTCTTTTTGACACAGAGCAGGAATAAATCGAGCTCAAAATGCTTCTTCGCTTGGTAAACGCCTAAATATAATAAAATATAATCATTAGAACTGGAATAGTTCTCCTTCCATAAATTAATGCATCTTACACACATTTCATGGCATATAGCCATGTTTTCGAAAACAGCATTAAATATATATATATATATAATGCTTAATCCATCTTGGCAAGAGAATTCGGTCCTTCACTCGTGATGTGGCCATCCCTTCTCCCAGCGAGTTGCATTTAGCTAACAGTGCACAGCTCCCTTTCATGCAGGGCTTTTAGCTGAAAAATCATCCGTGTGAAACTTGTGGGATTCCTGAACACTTCATGAGTAAACTGGTAGCCATCCAAATACTCGTGAGCAATAAATAATACGACTCTGAGTAGCCAGCAGAGTGAACTCATCATGTTTATTCACAAAAATATTAATCAAACACTCTGTCCAACTAGCTACACCACTGACCTACCGCATGAATTTACTTAGGTGGCTGTGGCCACTATTCCTGAGGATTTTTGAACAAAGTGCTATTAATTTAAAAACTTGCATTCACTGGAATTTTTTCTTTTGTTTCCCTTTAGTTTTCAGACTCAACTACAGTGCATCCGATACAAATGACAGAAATCGAGTTAAAAGCAGATTAAAGAAGTTTATCTCCCGAAGACCCTCCTTGAAAACACTGCAAGAAAAGGGACTTATTAAAGGTGTGTTCTGATTTATATTCTTTATTAGGAGTAAAAACTAAAAATCTGAGAATGATTTTTTCTTTTTCTTTTCCAGTTAAATGAATATATGCATTGGACAAATAGTTCTTGTTAGATATGTTTTTCTTGCTATACCTCAGAAAGTGCACCCTACTGAATCATACTGAATATGCTTATGCATTATTTGAGTAGATACTCAATTTTTCTGCTTTGGTGTGCATGTGGTGGAAGCCCTTCCACTTAATACCGTCACTCACCATGAATGCTGCAAATCAACATGCTRCACAACTCCATTTTCTTTTTAAGAAAAGGACCTTGAAATATTTTTATATTTTAGAATAAGACTCTATAAGACTTTATAAGACTCAACTTGCGATGCTATGCTGACTGATTTATTTTGTAGGGAAGGCTGGAGTCTGCTGTCTTCTCTCATTATTTTTCTAACTCACCAACAAAATACTTTTTTCCAATTTTAACAGCATAAAATAGTTGCCAGCAAATAATAATTGCTTTGAATCCAGGAGGTTTCGTACTCCGATTTCTTTCTAAGTTGGTCAGACACTGCTTTTGCATTTCCTTAAAAAAATGGGATCTTGCTGGCTGATCCAAGGCAGAAGTGTTTTCCTAAGAAGCTGCTAGTTAACTTGAAGGCAGTAGCACTCCGACCACTAATAATCCGGCAAAGCCGTGTTTTCAAATATTGCCTGGAATAATGCTTTAAAAATTTACGCACTCCCAAATTATTATGTGTGAAACCCACAACTGCGCATGCAAATTGGCTCGAAAGAGGTGCTTTGCCAGCAGCCCCTGTCAGTCTCTGGCACATGAGTTTTCCAAGGTGGTGTCAAAAATGGCCCAGGCGGTTGCCAGCGTGTATTGAATTGCTCCGTCCTCAGCCAGCGCCGTGATTCCAACTGGGCCCATGTCTAAGGAGGAGGAAGAGGGAGTTATGGACTAACTGCTTGCGTTGTGGAGGCCTACAAAGATGTGCAATATTATCTGAGGAAGCCTGCTAAGCACCTCAATGTTAAGAAGCTGTTGTTTGACTTATCTACTGCCTTGTGCTGCCAAGGTCCATGGGCACTTTAAAAAATGCCCTGTATGCCCAGGTCACACAGTCACCCAACTTTGCAGATCTGTCCCTAAATGATGGCTGTATCTAATTTTAACATGTGGGAGGAACTTTTCCCTATTTGAAGGACCCTTTGGATTGAGGATGGGATTTGAATGTATCATGTTGGTTTGTTTCAGTTATTTCAATAATAGAGTAGTAATTTACAGTCTTTTAATTTCTGGATTTAGGGTGTGTGGGGTTTTTTTTTTTTTTTTTTTTTTTTTTTTAGCTTAATAAAGTGTGGCTGATGAATCTCCTGCGGTGCTACATAGGGATCAGATGTGATCCCTGCTAACAAATCCAGGCTCATTAGCATAACTCAAATGCACCCTCTAATATCTCTCTAGGAAAGCCAAATACATTTGGTTTTGGCTATTGTCTCAATAAGCTCTTGATTCAGAAGCATAGCTGGGTCCTACCTGGAAAGACTCCTCTCTGGACTCCTAATATTGTGCATTTTGTTCAGGCACAGGGACTCAGAATCAGTGCCCTGCACAGTGTTAATACCAGGGTAATGTTACTTTGAAGAAAACACGTTAGTTATCTACCATGAAGTTTCATTAGGATTAGGTTTGGGCCATGCAAATGAGGCAGGATTCGTTAGCRGGGCTTAATTCCAATCTACGGTAAGTCCATGTGAAATGCTCATTTGATAAGGTTCCTTCATTGTCTTCAGTAGAGTTTATCCCTTAATCTGTTAAAATGTTATGAAAATGCAGTTGCAGTGCTTATGCAGAGACCACTTTTAAATGTTAATTTTTTAGGCTCGCATTAGAATATTTTTTTTAAATCACAAAATGCAACCCTCCAGATTAAAAATGAAAAGCTTGCCAAATTTCGTATTAAAAATGCATCTATTTATTTTTCTAAAGGTGAATTAAATGGTGGCAGAAAAATCTCAAAACTATTTATTTGCTCATTTCTTAGGGGGAAAAAATGTTAACCAGTTTTTACAAGAAAAAATTCCTCCAGCTCTGAGAACACGCACGCTAACTTTTATTCCATAGGGAAAGACTTCTGTCAGAATTGTAAATCCCTTAAAATAGGGGTTCGTAATAAAAGTGTGTCTAAAGCCTTGCAGGACATCTTGGTACCAAATTTTTGACAAAGAGCTGTTCTATGTGCTGGTGGAGAATTGATATAAATATCTATGAAGCGTGTGGTGTTAATTACTCCAGTGCAGTGGCACTGTAGATGCTGTGAAAAACCTTCACTTTTCATCAGCTGCTATTCATATTTGCCAGGGGCACTATAAAGCTCTCAAATCTATATTGATTTTTTACATTGTATGTCACATTGGAACCCAAACTCCAATAAATTTAACACGTAAATTATAGTCATGAGTAAATACATTTTAAGGTGGTAAGTTCACTTAAACACAGTTCTGTGCTCGGTTAGTCGCTGATGTGTGCGCTCTTGGCCAGAAGACTCAACACATTTCTCCGTATTAACCAAATTTGGGAATACAAGCTTCAAAATGAAATAGCAGTTTGATCTCCTGGGGTACTTTGTTCTGCCAACACTATTATCAGAAAATCTAGAGATTATGTGATTGTCATTTAACTCTTAACAAAACTTTGTTTATGTAGTAAGTATGAAGTATCTRTGGAGTGAGTAACAGAAGCAGTTAAAAACTGGGAAGTATAAGAAGCAGGGGGATAATACTCAGACAAGGGAATGTCACAGAGCAATATGTAAAGGTTATTTATACATGGTCTGAAAATGAAGATGCACCAAACCTTTACGTGCCAAAAAAAAAAAAAAAAAAAGAGTTATTTTTGCCTTATCTGTCCCATTCGCTTTCTAGCTGTCTGCCTCTGCGAAGGCAGAGCCCGAGGAGCACGTTGGCTCCATTCATTACAACAGGCCGGCGCTATGTGCCTATTTATGCTTCAGTGAAAACTCTAATGAAGATTGTCAGATCTCATATTTCCATCTCACTTATGTGTACACAAAATAGCTTCGGTATAGAGCGTTTTGGATAGCTTTGGAGACGAGGGGTAACACAGTAAGTGCTTTGTATGACAGGCCCGTGGCTTATGTTTGCATACGCACACGCATGCACACAAGCATAAAAACAATGAATAAGAGCCACGTTCCATGTCTGCCAGCTCAACAGCGGCGTTGCAAGAGTAGCTGTGTTCAAATTTATATGCTGGGGCAGGGGTCTTCTGTTCCTCGGGATTGAAATATTCCCAGAATTTACAGAATCTGCACTAATATGCTAGAAAAATAATGTGTAAATCTTGTCTTTTAAAACTGCTTTATAGTCTATAAATGAACTTTGATCTCTTAGTTTGAGCTTTGTCGTGATTTAATATTGCCCAAAATGAATTGTCAACCTTCGACTTAATATTGGCCTGCTGACTTCCTGATTTCAGGGCTTCTCTACTCCAGAAAAGAAAAAATCCTTCTGTGCAGTAGTGTTTTTAAGGCTGTGGTAGCTGTGTTGGTAATAGACTATCACAAAACACACTTTTGGTAAATGGGAAAAAGCATGAATAACAACATAAATGAGGCTGTGGGAACAGAAGAAAATTCAGCTGGCAAGAAATCATCTGGCTTTTCTTTTCTTTGCTTTTTTTTTTTTTTTTTTTCCCCAAAAGTTAGAGACTAAAGGAACTTCACTGAATTTATTTCCTAAGTTAAGTGAAGGCAAAAGCAACAACAGCAAATTGGAATGATTACTGCTGCTTCGAGATGATAATAAAAGCCAATCTATTACCAGCAAGAGGATCTATCTGTGATAAGTCTTGATAGTCTATAGCTCTGATCAGGATATACTCTGTTTTTAGCAGCACAGAAATCACCAGTCAATTTATCTGTGGACAAGGGAAGACTTCCTTCCCCTGTCTCTCATCTCTCATGTCATGGAGTTAAGTCATGGGCCCTGGAGTAACTCACCAAGATGAGTATTTTCTCTTGAGAAATCCAAAATTTAAGGCTCAGTAGCTGTTTTGTCTTTCAAAAGACCTACCTTTGGGTATGTTCTGCCATTCTCCTGGGATATGCAAGAATTTAGCAGATGTTTTGGTACCTAGTACAATTTAGGACAAGTTGGGAAATGTTTCCTTTGACTTTCTTGGACAGTAGCTTAAAAGCCTGATTTTAAGCTGTTCAGAAAACACAGATTTTCTGAATTATGGTTCCCAAACTCTGTATATGGCCAAATGTTGGGCTAAGCGATTTTCCCTTGACATTGCTCTAATCATGACTTGACGGTCAGAAATCATTCTGTTTATTTTGAAATATCTCATTTGGGGGAAACCTGTTTGGAGAAGGAATATAACAGCTTACACTCTTTGAATTCAAATGAACACTTATCCCTAGTAAAACCCTGTAATTTCTTGAAAGAGACTACTGTCTGAAATACCCTGTATTTTTCCTTTTTCTGAGAATGTGAAACATATCTGATAGCTCATAGGCCACTTAATAGTAATTGTTCACAAATGCAATTTTTTTTTTTTTTTAATTGATGACCACTACAGATCAACTGTATGCAGTAAATCTCCAAGTTAAAAGGACTGGCCAGGCTCCCAGCTAGCATAAATCAGTGGAGCCCCAATGACAACCTTGCTGACTTCAGTCAGCTGAGAACCTGGCCCACTTTTTGTAGAAGCTTTGTGGCATTCCTTGGAGCTCTGCTCTGTGATCAGCTTCGTTTTAATGTCGGACTTCATGTTTCAGCTGCACACATACCGAGTAGCTAGAAAACCACCTTTGAGAACACGGCCTTTTCCAACCACCTCCCTTTCCTCTCCAAAAAACTTGCAGTTATGGTGCTTGCTTTTCTGTCTCCCTCTCTGTCCCTTCTTCACTTGGTTTTCTTTTTTCCCTTTTCTTTCTCTTCCCCCCTTTTTCCCCAATAGTGATACAGTAAAATACAGTACCCAAACAGCACAGATTTTGGTAAAATCCCTGGTAATTCCGCAGTGCAAACTCAGATATAGTAGAATTAACTCTGCATGTATTTGCTTTTGGAAGGCACTGAATTGCACTGCCTACTTATAATTTTTTTTTTTTTTTTTCTGGAAACTTGGATATAATAACACTCTACCTTCTCCTCTTGTATCGGAATCCGAGCTTTTCCCTTAGAACTTAGTGTATTAGTGATGCCTTTTTTTAATAAAAAACAGTGAAGCATAAGCTCCTTCCAAATGTGGCCACATCTCATAGATGTACCCCCCCAAAAGAGGCACACAATGGCATTCTCAGTGAGGATGTGGCTTTTGTGCTTGTGTTTTAATTGTCTCTTTTCCAGAAGTATTGTCTCCCGTAGGTTTGTGCAGCTCAGAGTTGGTGGCTTTGCTGTAGCCTGCAGAAGCCGCTCCARAAGAGCAGGGCTGGCAGGCTCAGGGAAAACTTGAGGCTCTCCAGCATGAGCAATTCACTGCAGCTGTAATCATCATTGCACATTATACAACGTGCGAATGTCCAGTCYCTCCTCTCCTGGTGTCTCATTTTATATCCATGTGCAAAGCTGTCACACACCCCGCCATCCTAAATGGAAAGTTTAATGCGTAGATAGCAGGGATGTGTAATGTAAACCATACCACCAAACATATTATGAATATATTGTTCTTCTTAAAAATGCTTGTTGGTTTTTCATACTACAGTATTGACTAACTGTCTGTGTTTGATGTATGGTTTACCAGCCTGATGTAGACTTATGGTTAGAGCTTAACTTGTTAGTTCTGCTTTTGCAGCCAATTCAGAATAACTACAGATGCCCCAAGATATTAAAATTGACTGCTCAAATGGACTCAGTGTGGGAGTTTCATTGGTTTTAAATTGATAACAGCTGAAAGAGTGAATGATTAAAGCTGTATATGGGCATAGTATGCAGCTCCTTTGTACAAGCTCTTGTGAACAGAATCCACTGTATGGGAATTGCCTTTGTTCTAATAAAAGATATTTCTGAACAATTGTTAGTTTAAATTTTTAAATGATGAAACAAGAACATTTCAGGAGCCTATAGAGGAAATTATTCCTGAGAAACTGGAATAACTTGGAGAAGATAAAGTGGATTTCTATTCAGAGGGGAGCATTTAAAGTTAAGTAGCATTCCATAAGGTGGTAATTGTGTCTATTTCCCAGGCATTTGAGTTAAATAAGCTGGATAGGAAACATAAACTGTCATAACAGGAGGTTAGGGGTGTTGTGTACATCTTTTTTTTCAAGTCATAAAAAATGAAGTTTTGAAGGGCCTTATCGCAAGTAAATCAAACAAAACCTTTCTTGCTTCTCTTATCCCTCTGGGAGCAGTTCTTATTTTTTGAAAAGAAGTTCTGGATAGTTTCTCCTTAAACAGAGATTTAAAGTATATATACCTATAAAAGAATAAGCAAGTAATATTTATGTCTYAGTTACACATAAATCTGGTTAGCAAAAAATTAATGACTTAGTGTGCATATAATGCCTTATTTTCAAAATACTGTACRAATAAATCTTCACTAAGTTTTCCTCAACTATCCCTGTGACCCTTAAGAATGTAACTATGGCAGAGTAATTTTTACCATTCCTGTGTTAGTGTACAGAAACAGATCCAGCAAAATGCATGGACTAGATAAAGTTGCAGAATATTTGCATGACTCATTAGATCATGTACTTCTTAATAAGCATGAATTTTAGGAGGAAAAAGGAATCCAAACTTGTTGCATGCGATTGTTTTACTGTAGTCTGCTGTGATGCCCAGCAGCTATTAGCCTGATCTGCTCCCCCTCTTCTATTCAAATAGAAGAGTTTTAAAGCTTAATTGCATGATACATAATGTGACTACATCTGCATACTGCAAAACTAAACTAAACTAAAATGAGGTTAATCAGTTTGCTCAAGGAGTTACAGAACCGACATCTTAAAAAAAAAAAATTGAAGGAATAATAGAGAAGTTGAGATTCCAGCCATTTCAGAATTTCCACCCAGAAATATCRCGTGTCCTGCATTCATACAGGAGATTTTCCTGAATAACTGCAAAATCCTGGAGGTGGTTAGGATGTGCTTATCATAGAGAGGGGAAGCTGCTGAGCATCTGAGCACTAACTTGGTTTCTGCTGTTCATACACTGGCCATCTAAACCCAGCGCCATTCTTTGCCTGCTTTAGTCCTGCGCCACTGTTTACAAGCATCTTTGTCCACCAAATAAGATGCCTTTTTTTTTTTTTTTTTTTTTTTTTTAATGTAATTTACATTGGAGAACATTCCACGTTATGCAAAGAATTTGACAGGCTTTTGCTCAAATTTTAAAAAACAATTAAGATGTCAAAAGAGGAAGTGCTAGTACATTTTAATCATAAATCTCTGTATATATAATTACCACTGAAGGCAGCTATAAATGTTTTATGAAGAAAATGTAACCAGACTGTGCTTCGTCAGAAACATAACCCCAAAACATGTAACAGACTGTTTGCTAATGCTTGACGCCACACATGCACACAACCTTTTTGAGTCAAGTTCTGYGAACCCAATCCTCCATTCCTTCTGCATCCCAAACTCCAACTAACTTCAATTCAGGCTTTGATGCACTCTTATCAAAATGCAGATCGCATACATTTCCCTGATAAGTATCTTTAATCAGAAAGTCCAAAACTCCTGCCAAACCGTCCCGTGCATCTTGCTTTGTTTGCCTGTTTGTTCCTTAATCGGGGCATTTAGGAGAGAAAAGGCAATCAAGTTGCTCTGTAAATCTAAGCTTCGGTGAGAAGTAATAGTGATTGATAATAGGAAGGCAAAGTTAATGTCACTGCAAAATAGTGTGAACAAAAGGTTTTTGGCCTGCTAAAAGCAAAGTGTGCTGCTCTGCAGAGGATGCTCTTGAGCTAATCATGGTCGGAGATGGTGGGACCAACTATGGAGGAGCATCCCTGTTGCAGGGCAGCTGAGGAACATGAAGTGCTGCAGAGGACCACGGCCACCTCGGTGCTCCGAGATTTAGCATGTTCCTTAGGCGAGCTCTCCAGAGCAAATCCTCAGCTGTCTGTGCAAAAATGTGCAGAGCCTCGTCGCCAGTTTCCAAAAAGGAATATGCTGTTGAAATGCTATATGGAGGCTGTCTCTTTGGATAAATGATGATAATGGGGGCCTATTGTTTGAGCATTAAACTGGCTCCTATTGAATAGTTTCCCTCATCTGTTTGATTCATTTTGATTCTAGCTGACAACATCCCTATTACTGACTGCTCTTTTCATAATTTCTCACAAATACAGAGTGGAGATGAGGTAGATGATGCTAATTAGTAATCTAAAAAGTTTAACCTGGTTATACTGCTATCTTTTAAGATGGATATTCTAAGTTGATCAAAACTTTAAAATCATAAAGACTAAAAAGGAACAGTGTTTTCCTAGTTGAATGCCTATTCCAGGGAAACAGCTCAATTTATAAGGTAAAGTTGGTGTAAGATGTGCTTGCCATCCTCATGGAAACATATTTAATCCATCCATCCTCTCTGTGATGACTGTAAAGAGGCAGAGTACCTAAGAGTCAGACATGTAGGAGAGGTGATGATAATATTCAGTTTGCAGTCAACATTTTAAATTTTAAGAGCGACTCTTCCTAAATTTTGACACRCAAGTGAGATATACTCACAAAATAATTTCTTTAGGTGTCCATCAAATACAAAGTGAAAGAAAAAAAAAGAAAATACAAGTTTGTTCACTATGGTTGTTTCAGAAATCCAGTGTTACCTGTATTTGTTTACCACTTTTCTTGAGCGCTTGTTTGTTCCTGGACTTGCCATGGAATATTTTGGGGAAAATAATGCAATGAATTAAGTAGTTGATGACAGTAAAAACGCATTGCAAAGAACTAAGAGCCAGCTTCAGTAGTTCACTCATGTATAGTGTCTGCACAGAGGCATAAATATACAGATACAGTTATAGGTATGTATATAGTTATCATTATTATCATAGTTATAGCTATATGGCTGTTTTTAAATGGGTAATTTGATGACCAAAACCCACTTCAAAGTATTATAAATTGTAARTATTCACAGTAATCATCTCTTTGCACCCACATGCACTCTATATATGTGGGAGTCAGAGGCTACCCAAGAGTACAAGTGTCCAAGGTAGCCCCCATTAGTTAATATCACACAGTTTTAGATTCATACAAAATATGGCGTAGAATCTTTAGAAAGACCTTGGCCTTTTATGGCAGATCAAGGGAAAATCCAGAGGTGACAACGTCCAAGCTCAGAGGGGTGTAATTGAAACTTGAGCCCATTGGGAGATAACCCATGCAAAGGCTGGGCAGGTGGGGATGGGGTTTGCTCTGGGGCAGAAACCAGCAACTACTAGAGCTTAGAAGGGATTTGTTTCTAACTTTATCTGTCCGTCTTCCACATGTGAGTTTTTAATTAATATGCAGAGCTCAGGAGAGATGAAAAGCCTACTACTAATAATAGTGTGCTTTAATGTATGTTCCTGTTTGTGATTTTTTTTTTTTTTTTCCAAATGTAGATCAAATTTTTGGCTCCCATTTGCACTTGGTATGTGAGCATGAAAATTCTACAGTCCCAAAATTTGTAAGACTTTGTATAGAAGCTGTTGAAAGGAGAGGTGAGTACCATGAGATTTAACACTTTTTAACACTTTTTTTTCTCCCTGTGTTAGTAATCAAAACTTTAACTTTATAACTCTGCTTTAATTGCCAGAGAAGTCAGGCAGTTCATATTAAAATACAGCTATGGACTGAACTGTATCATGTTCTGTATCATTATCTTCTTTATATACTAAGATATTAATAAAACCTGTTCTTGCTGATTATTCCTTGTATTTTGTTTGACATGTTTTAGTCTTTCTCTGGATAAGCAAACGCTAAACATCAATAAAATGTCAGTAACTTCCATTCTGAAGTCTCTGGTGAATGTAATGCCAATACTTTTCCGTAAGTCCTAAATTCTCTTCAACGAAAATAAATGTTATGCTAGTGTGAAAACATTTTTTTTTTTTTCTTATGCATGCAGGTGCCTAATTTTTACTGGTATTATAAAAAGTGGTAGTACTGTGCCAAAACCCGAATGAGTATTCATCCCCATTCTAAGTTTTGATTAATTTAATAAGGAAGAATTTCATAGTATAAAAAGATATGCTTGACACCTTTGCCCTCCTTCCTTTCTTTAGAGAATATCTTTTCTCATCGAAGGTCATTTTCTTTGGAAGGTACATGCGGTAGATGCTGCATCTTAAAATGTATTGTATAAAAATGTGAGGCTTCATCACCATCTGTTACAAGTTTACAACTTGTTCCAGGGATCTGGGGAAACATATATCTTGCAAAAGATAGAAAATTTATTTTCAGAATAAGGCTGGGTGAACCCATTGTCACTGTCATATACTCGCCTCTCAGAACTGGAGAACCAATGAAAAAGAAAATGATAGTTGGACCACCAACCACAAAGGGAAAAGCTATTTTAATTCCGTCRTTGTTACCTGGTTTTATAGAGAAAGGTGCAATAAAACTACCCTAGAGTTTCAAACTCTGTGAAATTCATGCTTTAATTATAGAGCAAAGAGAGCACTGGGATATTGCTATTCCCAAGTGATTGGCAGGAAGTCGAGATCACCAAAGCGGTGGCCGTTCGGTAGGGGGAGATCGTGCCATTGGATTTTCCGGAGCCTGCCTGGAGGCTGGATGAAAGCAAGAGACAAAGAGAGGGGATAAGTGTGAGAAGGGACTGTTAATAGAGGAGGAATTGTAAGGAGACATTCAGGATGTGGAAAGGGAAGATGGAGATTAGGTTACGGAAATGCCAAGGCGTGCAGAACATGTCTAATTGACTGCTCTGGTACAAGCTCAGTGCAGGTTCTCCGAACGCCGCGCTAGGTGTTTCCGAGGCATTTTGTGGTATCTGACCGTTCTTCTAGGAGAAGTGAGGCCAAAGGTGCTCAGCATTGCTGAACTGTAACAGCAAAGTGCAAGACACCTCATTAGATGTTTATTATCTGCATGATTACCGGAGAAATGCATGCAGGAAAATACAAAAATGCCACTGTTTCCTCTCAGAGGAGCTCAGCCTTCAGTGTGTGGCATTACCAGTCTTGTTCTTCATGCAAAGTTGCTGCAACTTTGAGAAAAGTCTATCACTTTTAGTTACTCTAGTATGTAAATAAAAGCCGATTGTATGGCRTGAGATAAAATTTTCATTTTATTGCTGTATTTACGAGTTTATATTTGATTTACAGTTTTTCTATTATCATTTTCTTGGATTAGGATCCTTGCATTTACTCACATTCTATTTACTCAAAGTGTTGTTTTTACTAAGTTCTGGCATAAACTATCTCAGGACAGCAGTAATTTATGTGAAGCTAAGTCCAGTGTTTATGCAAGCTTCTGATGACATTTTATACCGGGGTTGGTATTAGGAAGCAGTATGTGGAGGTGCCAAGTCTCCCGGCATGGCTGAGACTCGACAGATCTGAAGCCCTCCTCGTAATGGCCAGATCTGCCTCCAGCCAAGATCCTCAACTGCAGAGTCATGGGAAATACTTATGTACCAATTATGGGAAAGGCACATTTAATGAAAACTGTATGTTTACTTTCATAGTCTTAGTAAGATGGCCCAAATACTCAGTACAGCTGGCATATTGGCTGTTGTAGAAAAGCATTTTCTTTTTTTTTTTCTTTTTTTTCCTGAAGTTGCTTTATTTTTCTATGTAGAAAATATATCATCTACATACTGTAACTGTACCAAAAATGTTACTTGTATGCTTCATTTAAGATAAAAGATTATCAGAAATAAAGACCTTAGGAGACTAAAACTAAATGTTACTTACGTAACATTCATATTTTTCTCTATGGCTGTATTCTTCTTTATCAACTCAAGGCCTTAATGATTATTTTATCATACTGTTTGCTTATTGACGTTTCTGGCCAAACACTATTTCCTTTTCAGATTTTTAAAACATTATCATTAGGCATAGAAAGGAAGGCTAGCAGTGATCAGAATAAGCCATATTAATTAGCACATTTTCCTGCGTAGATGAGGTTACTTAGACAAACTCCAGTAATATTCTCCCACAGATTAAAAATGTAGAGAGTGTCATTAACTGTTGGCAAGATTTCCTCTTTAGTTACACTATTTTATAAGAATGTAGATACACTGAAATCAGAGGGACTATGCTGAGATTAATTTGCTGCAACTTAGATCAGATTTTGGTCATTGGTCCCTTTGAATACTCTTTGCTCATTCATCATCTCAATAGAGAGGTGCCCAGGTTAAGGCCCAGGCTACTAAGCCCAGAGCCCGATCCATATTTATCTGTACGACAGGGATTCACTTGTTTAGTTGCAAATCTCATTTTTCAGCCTCTCTTGCTGTCAGTAGTTATTGAAATAGAACTGGGAAGCAGAGGGGTTTTCACTACTTCATTTAATCTTGCAATCAGCCATATTGTGGAGCCGCGAGCATCAAGAGAGTCAATAAAAATATTGCGCCCATTCTTGTAAACTTGCAAGGCAATTGTCACATTTAACTTTTTTAGAAGCAAATTCTTTCTTTATTTTCCCTCTCACTCTCTTTCCGAGTTATTTATTCATTCATAATTCTGATGAACCTCTTGACTCAAGCATTTCAGCATCGAGACCTCAGCCACGAAAATCCATAGTGCCTGGCCAGAAAGTGTTGCCCCCCTGGATATCACCTATGATATGCTATGTAAAAAACACTTTCATGGATGTTATATACTCTGGTGGATAGAAATATATGCTGTACCTTACAGTGGTCAGGCTGAAAATATCTCAGAGGTTTTTGTGGAGGAATCTAGTCTGTTTTTTTCTTCTTATTCAGTCATTTTTCCATTAATATCGCCCTTGCGCTGGCTTCTCCTGCCTGTCGAGCTGCCTTTTCCTCTGTGGTCACCCCATTTTGACCAGAAAGGGTCTGACAGGTATCCCGGCCCGTGCTGAGCGCCGCAGGAAGCAGAGCTCGGGATAGTCCTGGGAGCGCGCTGCGATTCCCATGCCGTGCGGCCTGCCAAGGGTGGGGCCCCTTGCAAGATTTTTGGTGTTTCCAGGCCAGATATGATTTCCAGTCATTTATCGAGCTGCGTATTTATTTTGTTATCCACGACCCATTAAAATCTCTGACTGGGTTTTTTTTTTTTTTTTTTCTATTTTTTCCCCCTCCTTTTTTAAATAACTAAAAGGCATGAGCAGAACACTTTTAAAAAATAAAAATATCAGTCCTACTAGTACCTAAACCAAATGCCATGCAGTACTCAGGGCAATGCTGTGTCGTGTGAATGTTACTCGATGSTTAAGTCTTTTGCAGGGGGATCACTCGCTTGCATGCCTAATGACCAAGGTAAATGAGCAGCATCCTCCCACGTGTCTAGGGCACCCAGCATGTTTTGCAAGGAAATAATACTGATTCCTGGGGAGAAATGCAGTGTGACTTTCATCTCGCACATTAAACACCTTTCGTTTGCTCCCTCCATTCCCAAATGCAAGGGAGTGTTCCCAAGGGAGCCCAAAGGGCCTGAAAACGACTCCATGGGCAGCAAGGCTGGCGACTGCAGGTACCGTTTCCATGCTAAGCTGGACATTGCAGACATTGTTTTCTGTTGCTTTTCTTGGAGCACAGGATGCTCTGACAGGAATGATACACAAAATTACATATTTGATTCAGTGCCTAAAAGCCACCCTGGGATCCATAACCTTGCTTAAAGATTTAAGAAGGACCTTTAGTCCACTTCTGAGAAGGTTCTTAGCTTAGAAAACTTTATCTTTCAACTTTACTTCTTAGCAGCTGTTATGTTTTTTTGCTGTCGTTTGTTTGACAGGATCCAGTTATAGGTTCCGATGTCTGTTTAAAGAAACAGGGAGGTTGTTGGCTTTAAAATTCCCTTACTGCTTGTGTGTTCAACATTTTCCCAGGCTTTTCTACATAGTTTGCCAAGTAAAGGGACTGACCTTTTGTAGCAAACACTTTTTCATTTCTAAATGCTCACTTTGATTTTTGTCCCATTTTATGCTCATTCCAAACTGTTTACAACCCACTAAAAATGACTGTGAATTATATGTTTGTGTAATGGATTCCTTTTGTGGTCGGAGTGGAATGTTTACTTTGAACAATTAGTTATCTTTGGGTAGATTATAGTGACCTGAAAAAAGAATGGCTAAAGTTATTATAGTACCTTAACTATTTCCTTTTGTTATCTGTCTCCTGCATTTGCCCAGGGTATTATTTACTGGGTTTAATCGTGTTGAACCAGAGCGAAGGCAAAAATCTCTGCGTGCAGAAATCTCAAAGCTCACAGATTTGCAGGACCTTGGTCTTGTCAGGTTACGGCCGAGGGCACTAGGGAGACTTTGGGAGGGACCAGTAGGCCCCTGTGTTCTGGGAGAGCTATTTTAGGAGGTTACAGTTTGGAAGACTTTTTAAGCAGTTGTTCTCTGGAAATCAGATTTCTTAAAAGTGTCAAAAGTTTGACACCCTAAACCGAACTTTTTCTAAAAGTTTGCTTTTAGAAAAAATAAGTTTGGAGTTTGCTTCCAGAACTGCAGTTTGATTTTCCATGATATCATTGTAGATATGTGCACACACAYGAGATCCCTTTGAATCTTTGAATATTCAGTGTTTGAGGAAGAAAATTTCACAATGAACGGAGATAAAGTACCTTACAGGATGTGCTAAAGAAATACAGTCATCTTGATGAAGAGAACTGAAGACAAAAATGATATTTTAAACTACGCTTCCTCTCAAATGCTATGTTGCCCTGTGACAGAAGGCTGTGTCCCTTTCATCAGTTTTATCTCATAATCTAAAAGCTAAAGTGCAGCTAAAAGCACTTTAAAACCTATATTAAAAAAAAAAAAAAAAGAGAGAGAGAGAGAAAAGAAAGTAATATATCATTACTTTCTAAATCATATCCCACTCAAAAGAGAGTTAGGTTTCTGGTAGGAAGTATATACAGAGGACAGATCTGTTATCTTAAGCAGGAAGGGAAAGAGAAAAACCATTTTAAAAATATTTTAAAAATTTAAGTCGCAAATATGTTTTTATAGCTCAAAGTGGGTATTTCAAACAGTTTTGTGCCATATAAATTTTTAATGGAGGAATGCATTGTCTACACYTAAACAAAACCCTAAACCTAATGAATCACAGGCTGGGATGGGTAACTTGGGCATGGAGTATTTGAGTGGCTGTTGGAGTGCGCTGGGGAGGGTGAAGGACATGAGGCCCATGAAACCAAGGGAAATATTGACAGTCACTGCACRCAGCCTCACGCGTCCTTAAAAGAAGGGTAACCTCCAGACACCAAGTTGATCATGGGACGGTTACTTCTGTCTTGGTTCAGTCGTCTCCAATAGCAGCTGGTCCCTGCACTGCTACTGAGTAATTAATTTATTTGCCTTTTCTCTTCATTGTATCTCTCTGCATAACATACTCCTAGCTGTGAAACAACAACAACAAAAACTATTCATGAATATCATTTTGTTTCCTACAAGCTCATTCACTAATTTTCAGTCCTTATTTTTCTCAGCAAGGTACCTTCCGAACTGTTTTCCTTTCTCCCAGGACTACGCATTCTTCCTCACTTATTTTGATATAATTTTACATGCTGCTTCCAGTTGCTTTAGAATTCAGATCCTGAAAGTACGGAGATCATATTGCTCCACCAAATGATCTGAGCTCCCAGTTCTGCTAATTCTGTACTGTTCATTCTTTCCCACTTTGGGATAATCTATTATACTTGGATCCAGGCACGCACTAAAAGCTAATACTTCCATGAAGAATGTGCAATTTGTACTGTTTAGCTTGTGATGAGATTCCTGAAGCCTTTTATGATTCTATCTTGTTCCAAGGAGGCTTCTGCTCCCAACTTTTATAAGCACTGAATTTAAATAAATAAATAAAGGAAACAAAGCAAACCGATAAAAAAAAAATACACACACACACTCACACACACATAAAATATCCAGCAGTTCAGCAGATAAAGCACTTTTCCAGGGAATTCTAGTGGGCTGCAGAAAGCTGTGTCTGAGGGCATTGAACTATGTTTACTTTAAAGTGGCCAACAAGCATAAACTGAAGTGTACAGTTGAATGCAATAGAAAACAAGCGAGTTCTGAGAAAAAGCCCTTGCAAGTTTGTGATTTAATTTTTTTTTTCCTTCTCTTTTGAGCAGAAATTAAGAGCAGTTGAATTCAGTGCAAACATATTGGCAGGCTGCTCTCAACCAGCTCTGTCTTCAGGCTCAGGCAATCCCGCTGTAGCCACCTTTCTTGGAGAAGGAGCCAGTTAATAGTGTTGTGCAAAGTCCAAGTCGGAATTGGCTCGGAAGAGCATTCACTCTGGGGCCTCTGTGTCTGCTAGAAAGCCACATTCTGAGTTAGAAAAAATATCAAGAAGTGTCAACAGGAAACATCACGGAAGGGCATGCTAGACAAATTAGACAAAAAAAGGGAGACAACAGCAGGGGAAAAAAAAAGGAAAGAAAAGCAGTTTGTGCAGTGACAATGCACAAAAGAGAGGGGAAATAATGTATATTAAAACACTTTGCAAACGGAGCCTGTGAGCTAAACAAAAGAAGATATAAAGAAGACTCATTTGAACCAGTTGCCATCTTTGTCCTGGTTACCTGATACCTGTTCCATTGATTAATCTGTTCCAGTGAAACATATCCATTTCCATGAAAAAAAAAGAGGGATTTGCATTTTAAGCCTTGCCAGTAACAACAAGCAGACACTCAGTGTGCACCAGAGTAACATTTACAATGCCTGGGCCAAATTCATGCCTTGTGTAATTTTATTGCTTTTACTGGAATTACACCAGAGATGAGCTTGGCCTTTTGCCTTTTTCTAGCATTGTATAATATATCTATTAGTGAACATGGGGAAGGAAACAGGGCATTTTGTCTTCAGAATTTCCATAAAATCTTTTTCAATAGGCTTAATAAATAAAATAAACCACTTAACCTGTGAAATAAAAAAGGATCAGACAACATTTTCTAGATATTAAAATAATGTTAATATACTTTGTAAATCAAACAGATGACATTTGTACACGCTCAGGCAAAAAAGTCTAGAGAAAATTTAAAAGTGGCTGCCTATTCCTGGTGCTTCTCCTGTGCCAGTGAGAAAATGAAGGTCCTGACATACCCCCCTGGTCAGAGTCAGATTCAGGAAAGCTCACATTTGAGGATATCCACCTCCTAGCAATGGAAAAGATAAAAAGATGCACTAAAAATAGGGCAAAAATCCTCTCTTTTCCTCCTGAATAAGCTGAAGATATGAGGCATCGTGTCCTGGCACACTGCACGTACCATCACACACAAAGATCTGCCAGTATTTCCGCTGGAAACCCCACATATTCAGACTTTACAATTCACCCGTTAATAGGATGATTTGGGCTAACACTTAGCAAAATGAGTTGTGGCCTAGAAGAGATGTTCCAAAAATTAAAAAAAAAAAAAAAAAAAGTTTAAGTTGAATAATTTCACTTAAGAAGAAAGAAAAAAAATAGTTTCAGATTCTTTTAGAGTCTCTAATCCTTAAATTTATGTTTTTTAAACAAGATTATGAAGGCATAATTCCAAAATGTAGACTGATTGCTTTCTCTTTTTTGAAAAAGAAAAAGAAAAAAAAAAAAAAGAACATCTAAGCTATGTGTATTTTTTTTAAAAAAAAAAGAAGTGCTACAGCAATAAAAGAGATACATTAAAAAAAAAGTTTTATTATCTAAATGCAACACTGTAGGGTCAGTTTAAAAAAAAAAAAATCCCCTCTCCCTTTCTCTGCCTTCAATTCAAGAGAGCAAATAACTGCAGTTGTATTTTATTACTCCAATTATTTGCTGTAGCAGCAGCATTGATGTGTTACATCAATGTTTTAACCATATAATATTGCAGTGTAATAGGATTGATACCTAAGTGAGAGAAATTGCTCCAACAGAAAGCTCTAGGAACAAGGAAGAAAGCAAGGTAAGAACAGCTTAAAAAGAAGCCTTTATGTTAAGGATTTCTTTTATTTTTAGCGATTTTTTTTAATATCATTTTACTTCAGTGAATTGATGGGATTGATATTGTTAGCAATCTAGTAACTAAATTGTCCCTAAATTGGCTACTGCCTGATAAACCTCCGTGGAATTAGCAAGTCTTTTAAATATCTCCAGTAGTACATTAGCTTAGCAGATTGTTTTATTTTAATCAGGATCCTCACAGATCATGGTTGTAATTATATAGCAAAGCAAATTCTTTTTGTCTTCCCGTGGCCAAACAGTGCTCACTGGTTGGAGTGGAATGGCATATATGTAAATGAGAGCAAAATGTGGCCATTTTGTTTCATAACATAGCATACCCATATCACTTAGATCCTGAATAGCTGCAATCAGTCTCATCCAACTATCTATTCACTCTTCCTTCATACAGCTCGTTTTTTTCCCTAGTGTCATAGATGATACATTTGGTCTCATTCACGCTCAGTGTTTTCCTCCACAGTCTTGAGAAACAGATATTGTTATTAGAAATTCAGTTTTCTCATATTCTGCCTATTTTGTAAGTGATAAATGTTACCTCATTTTGTTATTCATTTTTTTACTGATAACAGATCCTGTACTCTCAAAGAGTTATGCAGAGACTTCCCTGGAAGGACCTGAGCAATCCCATTATACGGCCAGTGGATGTCCTTACAGTTAAGGAAATGCTTTAGTGTTGGGTTCATTCAGGACATTAAACTTTATATATTTGGATCAGAATTGTAAATATCCAGATTACTTTTAGGATTAAAAAAAGGTAAACAAACAAACAAACAAAACAGTTTTCCAGCCTATGAGTCATTTAAAGTCAGCACAAACTTCCCCAAACCAGGAGCAAAGTGATGAGTTTTCTCTGAGATCTTCAACTAGAAACAAAATAAGAAAGTCTGCACAATATAGGAAGAGGATACTCCATGCCTCTTCTCTCATCTTCCCAGGAAAATTCCCACAATGTTTCAAACTATATGTTTCTATTTGGACATCCTGGATGGACGTGATGCTATGTGACTTGCCACACCAAAGCAGTGGCCACCAAAGAGTCTTCCTGCACCAGCAGTAGCCCGCAGTGGTGTTGGTGGTACCACAACTTTTTGTCTGCTTAAAAAAAGAAAAGAAATTTGGAGAGTGCATGGTTTCTGTTAGCAAGCGTTGAGTTCTTTCTGGTGATCCTGTTCATGTTGATTTAAGTGGAAAATGGATCAACTGAAAAATCCTTCATAAGCAAAGTTTGTTCCTGTATTTGTGGTGGTGCCCCATGGAGCCACTAGAACTAAAAATCTGTCAGCATACTTGGTATAAACTTTGTTTCATGGTTCTCTAGCTCATATGAGTGAGATTAAATTGAATAAAGTCTTGACACATAGTTTGGCAGTCCAGAAGCATTCCTCAGTTTTTGTGTGTGTATATGTGTGTGTGTGTGTATGTGTGTGCGAGAGAGGGACAGAGAGAGAGAAATTCATCAGTCATTTATTTGGTATAAAATTCTCAGGTGTTCCTCAGGAGGAAGATTAGACACACCTCTTCTGGTGAAAATTGTTCTCATTTCAATTATATCCCTCTAAAAAAGCATCTATCTCAATCAGTTTAATATGTCAAATAAATTCTCTAGCCCACCTAAACTGTAGGTCAGACTCAAATCTGGAAAGGAAGGTGGATGATGCTTGAGGAGAGCCCTTTAAACATGTTCCTACCCAACTGCTAAAGCAGAGGAACTTGCAAACTGCTTTGTTTAATGCCCTGATCTGTGACCTACAGGAGCATTCTCACAGCCAGGAATCAGCCAGGCGTTGATCAGTGCCTGGTCTTTAGTCATAAATAACAATATTTGGATCAGAGAAAAGGCGGATTAGGAGGTGCATAACAGTGATGGACTTCTTGGGTACAAGCGGCACTACCAGTAAAGACATATTAAACCACAGGTTTAATGTCGAAGGAGAGTCTCACCCTTCTCTTTTAATACTGTGCAAACAGTCACAATATATTGATGTTTGAAAAGTATTTTAGTTTGCACAACAGAAGTTGCTCAGACTGTTTTTTATTATCTTTATTTCACTTGCAGTTTTTTATTCTGATAGGTCATGCATTAAACATATGAGGAATATAGCGCACAGTAAGAGCTTGTGTTAGAAACTTTGCACCATTGTTGGATGTCTCTATAGGAAATGTCATTAATGATTACAGAAATTTTCACCAAAGAAGGAAATTAGATATGAAAAGTACTGTATGCCAACTTCTCCTTTCCAAGCCTTCTAAAATACCAGAGGGTCTGTGTGAACCCTAGTAAAAACCCTGGGATTGGATTTCTACCTTCCTTACATCATCCCATGCTGGAGCCAGAACTAAGACACAAAGAAGACGATTCAAATCAAAATTCTTCCCATAGCTTCAAATTTTAAAATAACTATCCTGCAGGAAAATATCAAATGATACTAATATGCATTAACGTCACCCAAATTTCAGCTAACAGATGTCCGGTGCACATTACTGTAAGCAGCTCRGTTCCTTCTTCTCAGAAGTCACTTTTTTTTCTTTATTTCTCCATGTCTCAGTTAGGTTTCAGTTGTGTTATTTGTATTACATTGTGATTCTTTTCATATTTGAAAGTAGAAAGTAATTTGCTCTGTTTCGTACCACACTCAGTAGTTTCAGACACTCAGTAACTCAGACCTTAGGTTCCTGCTATTTTTATGCAGGGTTGTATGTATGTCCAACTGTAAAATGAAAAGTCTTTCCATGTGACCTATGGATTAATTCTATCAAAACAGTGAGGCATGTGCTAGCCTCTAAGTTTTTGTGTTTGCCACTATTTGTAACTCATTTCTGGAKTTTTTTATGATATCAATAGTTATCTTGACTCCATTATTGGCTGGTTTGGTGGTAGCTCACATTTTGCTTGAATTAAATGGAGATAAAAAAAAATATCTCTTTGGAATAGGGAATCTGTTTGGAATAGGGAACAAGAAGAAAAAARTCTATATAGATAAGTGCAAAATCCCACTGCAAAATTTAAAAAAACAAACAAATAAAAAACTCATGTTGAAGAATATCTAGGCACAATAGACTTCTGTCATGTTAAAAGTAGTGTTGCTGCCTTTTCACATAGTACAGCTTAATGCTGCTATTTTATAGGGCTAAATATGACTTCTGCAAACCCAGAAAAACTTTACTCACTAATTGTGGATTTACTCACTAATTGTGGATTAGAGGTTTATCACACCAAAGACGTGAGAGAGTTTAAAAAGAATTCAGTGGAATCTTATGTTTTTAATCATTATTTCCTTAAATGTGTGCAATACACACTAGGAAAATTAGTAAATAGTTATCTATCTATATGAGCGTATACATATAGATATCTCTTTTTATTACCACATTTATATGTCTACCAGATAAACAATTCTAAGGAGTTCAGTAACTTGATATGTATGCATATTATAGTTATCTTGTAAGAGCTACTGTGTTATCCACACAGGCATGGACTGTAATACAGGTATTTGGTGGTGTTTCCTCAGCTAAAGATCTAATTTTCACATATTTTCTCCTACTTACCCATAAAAGGCAAACCCACCAACTTACACAAAGAAATGAGCATTACCAACTGCAGACGAGAGCCTCAGCTCCATGTTAAGTATCCAGCTCTCCCAGCATATTCTTTCAATCAAAAATCCAGAACTGAGCCGGTCTAGTTTCTTATAGYAAGAAACAGATCCAGCCGTTTGTGCTGTGCACTGAGTCCTCGTGCCCTGTGTGGAGGAGCCCTTGTGAAACCACTGCTACCAAGTGACCACAGGAGGTTGCTTTAACTGTTGTGCAGTTCCTTCTGCCCCGCGGAAGGGTTAAACGCTCCGTTCCCATCCGTGCATCCATGCAGCCCTGCAAAACAGCTGGAGAAAGTGTCCACAGGAGGTTGGTTAGGCAGGACCTCCTTCCTGAAGCAAACATAGGCAACCTCGATGCGTCTCAGCTCCAACTTAAAAGCGGGGCTCTTGGCTGCAAAGGAGAGCATTGGGCCTATGTGGGCCCCTCAACTCTATCTAAAACACAGAGAGTCCTCCCTTTGGGTAACCCTGTCCAAGCCACTGCCCTTGAAACAATCCATGTAGGCCAAGCAAAGGTAGCACAGCCCATAAAATGCAAACTCCTTACCCATTTTGGCCGAGGAAGATTGCGTGTGCCCACATGTGCAGCTCTTCTGCTCCCAACTCTTACAAGTCCAATAAGCAGCAGGGCCAGTCGGGACAAGGAGGTGACATTACTGAGGTCTCAATCTCTCAGCATTGTGAAAGACAGGAAAAGACTTTTTTTTTCTTTTTTTTTTTTTTTCTTTTTCCCTGCTGTGCACTAAATTCCCTTTAAAGTCAGGATTGGGAGGAAAGGAGGCTTGGAGAATTCTATCTGCCCCTTAGCTTTTAACTGCAGCCCCTGCTCGTGTCAGGGGACCTGACTGGAAGCACAAGCTCCTACCAGAAGAGTGGGACCCCCCCTCCCCAGGGCAATTGCCCTCAATTGCTGATGCCACTCAAAAAACACAGGCATGATGGTGGTGATGATGGATCCCCAAATGAAGCGCAGTTCAACCGAAGTGGGAGGATTTAGCAAAATGCATAAATTTCTTTTTTTCTTTCTTTTTTTTTTTTTTTCCTGCATGCTACTGTCTGTAACACGCAGATCCTCAGCCAGTTTAGTGAGCATAAGTTACAGCTGGCTTTTGCTGGAATAGTTTATGCTCTTGACCCTCCTCAGTTGTATAGCCAATGGGGAGCTGTCAGGCTACATGTGTTTTTAAACTTCTTTCAGCTAAATCAGAAATCCAAAAGCAAAATACAGCTCTCAGCAGTATCATGTGGAGCTATGACACTCCCTGGAGGGCTCGGGGTCCATAAACCAATGAATGGATTACAATGAGGCATAAATGTAGTATTTTCATCCATGACAGATATAATCTTGAGCCTGTATTTTTCGTGTTACTTAACTCTTTCAGAACATAATGTATGACAGAAAATGCCTTATAGTGCACATTGCAGTAAATAACAGCCAAGTATGCTTTATTGCTGAGCTCTATATGTTTCCAGAAGTTAACAGGCACAGCTGGGACATGAGAAATGGCCAAGTTGTGTATATTTCTTGAACATACAAAATACCTTGGCTCTCCTCTCCCGCCCCCTCCACGCTCCATCCCAGCTGCTCCGGTCGTGTCACAGCGCGCATGAGTTCTCCTGTCGCCAGCTAGCCCTGCAATGACAACCTTTGCTCAGGCCTTGGTTCTGCCCAAAATAAACTGCATTATCCACGTTGTCATCACGTTCAAATTGGACTATAACAGTACATATTGCAGGCACAAATCTGCAGAAGTGGTAACTGGTAGGAAGTAGCAAACCRCGCATTAGGAGCTAGGCCTAGCAGAAAAGGCTTGCTGTGGGTTTTCTGAAGTCTCCTGATTTGCACACAAACAACGCAAAAAGCTCTACCTGAAATTCCCATTTCTCAGTCAGTATCATATAACCTCAGTGCTGGTTATGCACGAATTGTAGGTTTTACATTTCTGAGGACATATAGCTGTTTAAATGATAACAGCCAGGGTTGATGGTGGAAGAGCCACTCAGCCTTTAAAAGCTGCTGGTACTTCTGAAAGACACCCAAAACACACGTACTTGATAAAGTAGCAATGAACTGTATAAATTCATTTCTTGCAGAGGAGTTTAGGACCGGTCAGAATGGACTAACCTGTATATGTGATAAGTAACCTATATATGTGATAAGTAGTGACTGCAGTAAAGGGAGCAAATGAGAGTGATGATAGGCATTCAGAAAGCAAACGAGAAACAAAACCCATAAATATTCAAAAAGCTAGATACTAATATGTCTCTATATATAATACTTATATGTCAAAATATATTTTTTTYCTAATGTTTGGTGATTTTAGCTATTAAACTATTCTGCATAAGGGAAGACAATTGAGCATGAAGCAAGATAATGCTTTTTTTTTTATTTTATTTTCAAGCTGCCATTGCATTTAAACTACTGAGCTAACATGTGTACTTGAGGTCTGTATATGCTACAGTTTTCTTTTTCTTTTTCATCCTATATCATAAACCTTGTTGATTTAAAAAGTGAACAAAGATGAATCAGGTGGTAAATATATTCATGTAATCATTTTCATTAATAAGACRTTATAAATAATAGAGGGGAGGTTTTAAGTGTATAATTTTCTGTAACACAATTGAGATTTTTCCACATCTTCAGCAGTAAGTTAATTAAAATCACCTGCATTTTCTTGGGCGGACACCAAATGGATTGCAAACAAAAACAGATTAAAATAGCTGTAGCTCATGGCATACAGATGACAAGATTCACAAAGAGGACAATCAGGCAATGAAAACCTCCTCTTTTTCAAACATATTTAAAAGAAATTCAGCTCTTGTGAGTCTCTGCAAAGAGACGTTTGTAAGTGTTTCGCTGAAAGACTAGAATGGCTTTGTTTCTGATCCCATGATGAGTGAAAGAAATGTTTAAGAAAGATCACTTTACAGAGAGATTCAGACTGAAATGTGATGACTGTGATTCAAGCCAAGCCAAAAATTACAGCTCAGAATTAAAGGGGATGGACGTGGCTTGGGAATCCATTTTCCCACATTCCTGAATCTCAATCATCCCGGCCAATGTTTAAAAGAAAATACAGTGGAAAACAATGAGGTCACTTTGTTTAGCTGCAAGTAATGGGACGATCCGAATGGCAAAAGTATATTTTGGAGGTAGCTGCAGAATTACAGCGAACACGCTGCATGTTCAAGGGCTTCATTCAAAGCAAGTAGCTTCAAAGCTTAGTTTTGTTTGGTGTTTTTGTGAGCAAGCCTTGCTGCTTCTGAGGCTTTTAAGCCATAAACTGCTTGAATGCCAAAGACAGTGCAACACAATAGAGAAGAAGACGTAAGCCATAGCAAGCTTGATTTAGGCATTAAACAGCAGCCCTGCGTAGCGCTGAACTGTATACTAGCTTAAATTGCACTCGTTTTGTACTGTCACTACCCTTATTTATTTGTATATAAATATCTATGCAGAAATTCCACCATCAAGTGATATGAAACAGAATAAAGTATATCATCCATCATCTTCACTTGTTACTTATTCTCAGAATGTAATGCTCGTATTCAATGTTGTAATTGCTTCCATTAAACAGTTTCTACAGGGTCTGGAAAACAATAAGATCTTAGTCAAGCTTTTCTCCTTTCATTGCATCTTGAAGTTATTACTGCAAGAAAAAAATTAGATTCTTTTTTATGCAGAAATGCCCCTCATCTTCTTGAGGCTATTGCAGTCAAACATGGAATTATTTCTCGTTAGCTAATTTCCTAAAGAGATTCACCAAACCTCATGTCAGACACCTCATATAGAGTCATTTCTTAGCTTGTTAAGAACGTTTCTCCCTCCTTTCTTTCCCCCACTGCCTCTGCCTTTACTCAAAGCTGGTGCCGTGTTGGATTGCCACGAATAGTAGACAAAGGAAAATCTTGTTCGTGTTGCTTTCAGTGTGGGCTTGTCTATCTCAGTCCTGAAGCAGGGCAAGGTTGAGCTCATAAGTCTAGTACCACCAAATCTCAAGCCTAGTACCTACAGGGAGGTCACCTCTCCACCTCCTTTTTAAAATGATGAATATATTTTAAGCATTGTTATTTGCTTCAGTATCTAGCAGTGTGTTCTACCAGGGCTCTTACCTGCAGTGTCTGAAGAGGCTCAGTCGCTTTCCTGCTTCTGTTGAGTATTGCCCTCTCTGTAATTGCAGGGATCACATTAGTCCTGTTTGTTAAAGCACCAAACTGAGAGATCGTGTTAGGCTAATCAGCTAAAATAAYGCCCAAGTCCTTTGTAAGCTACACCCAGAGTTTCCACAAATATTACCCTGTGTTCTTCTGTGTGAAAACTTATTTTACTGCCCTGTGACCACTCAAGGTGGCAGTTCAGACTTTCTGTAACTTCMCCTGTCCTCATCCTTATTTAATACCATGCCGATCCTTGGGTCATCTGCTTATTTTGCCAGAAGAGAKTTTCCATTATTGTCCAGATTCCTGGTAAAGGTATTGGATGGCACTGAGCTGAGAGCTCTACTCTGGAAAATGCTGCCAGTAACGACCTTGTTAACTGATAGCTCCCATTAACTACTGCATTTTGAGGTCTGTCACTGAGCCAGTTTTTAATCCATGTAATATATGCCCTGTTAATTTCATAAAATGCAAGTGCTTTAATCAAAACGTCATGTGGTACTAAGTCAAAAGCCTCACGGAAATCCAAATATACTATTTCAACGTCGTTGCCTTTATCAACTAGACCTGTCAAAAATCCAATCCTATCAAAAAAATGCAACAAGTTTGCTTGACAAGGCCTTGATTTCCATGAAACCATTTTAGTTGGGATTAATTATATTTCTCTATGAATTATTTGTTCATAGAGTCCTGAATTAATTATTTAAGTAGACTGTCTGGGACTGAGGTCAGTCTAGCCAGGCTAAAAGTGCATCCTTCTTACTGTTTTTTAAAAATCACAGCTCTTCTGCCAGACTTTCAACCTCATCCATTATCAAGTATTTCCCAAAGCTATATTTTATTTGCTATTGAGACACACACCTATCATAATCATTGATAGGTGAAAACAGATTTTTTTCTATAATATTCTATCCTTCAGAGTGACTTCTAATCTTACCTCCTGTGTAGTTTCCCAGGTTTGTATATCCTTGATGGTGCTACTTTCTAACATGGCATTTATTTTGCGTCTCCTTCCATGGTGGTTGTCCTCTCTGGACAAGGAATKGGTTGGATCTGAGTGATACTAGCTCAGACACCCCAATGTAGGTCAGAGATGTCAGGGACACCGAAAGCCTAGCTCAGACCCTGCCACGTCCAAGTGGAGCTGGTGTCACCACGAGCTGCTGGAGCTGCATGCCACATGTCCCAGCTCGTCTCTTCAGCTCACCCAACCTTCCACATGGGTCCAGCACTGCTGTTAATGCCTCCAGGTCCTTCTTCTCTCTGCAGTGTGACTTGTTTACTTGTTCCCTTGTCTCCCCTGTCCTCTATTTCTCTGCCTCCCGTGACCTCAGATGAAACGATTGCTGTTGTGCTCCTGCAGTCACCTGGAACTCTGGGCGCTTTGTCTAACCTAATCCAGACACAGAATTTTTAATGCTTCCCTAATGCTTGAGCACTGCGTAATATTTAGAGTTTATAGCACTAGTTCCATGGGCTTTACGTATTTAACATGCTGAACTTACCCATTAATACTCCTCATGATTTTTCTTCTCCCGACTTGCAAATATTGATCTTTTTGTGAAACATGATCTTTGCAGTACGTTGTTTTGTGGTATTTATCTCATCAGACACATTATCTTGCCGTTGCTGTATTTGCTGCAGTCACACATTCCTGCTTCTTTAAATGACTTCATCCCTGCCTTTTGTGCCCTTAGTAAACTTTTAAAAAGAAATTGTTTATAAATCAGGTATTTATGGAAAGATATATATGAAAACAGGAGGAAAGAATTATAGTTTTAGGGAGAACATAGCCTGATAATGACCTCTTAAATATTTGTAAAGATAGCCCTGGGCATCTGAGCCCACAAGATAGTTTATAATACAACAGCTTGATTACATAATGATACTTTAGTTTTAAAATGTATGATCTTTCTGTTTATGGGAAGGCATAATAGACTCCTTTGAAATACAATATTTCTGCCCTGAACATAACTAATTTTAAATGAAAGGACTAACTAAAGAATGTCCTTCTTCAAGTTGTACTTCACTTTGTTGTTGAATCTGCCACGATGATTTTTGTCATAAAACTCCGACCAGGGCCTCAAGACCACACCTATTTTGGGGTAGATTCATTGCAAAAGTTTCAGGGGATTCTGTGCAGGAAGGTACCTGGTATCATTTATAATAGTTTCAGCTTCCAAACCCTTTTTTTTAAAAAAAAAAAAAATAGGGAGAGAGAGAGATTTGTCTATACACATACACACATGCAGAATTTCCTTTTATATTCAGTTTTAAGGTATTGTGAATTATAGATTAAGCCCAGGTTGAATGCAATTTGATTTAGGAGGGGGATTTGTTCTGTGCAAGAGAAAAGAATTAATGAGAGTTTTTCACACAAGGCAGTTCACACAGCATCAGAACTACCCCAAATGATGTACACTCACATCCTATGCTTTACAAGTTATGATGTATTTGGATAAATACATTACCTAAACTATTATTTTTAACTTGTTTTCAGTGTTCCTCTACACGAGCAGGTTTCAGCTCAAATTGCTGCTGGAACTGACATTAAATTGCATGCATGGTTATTTTTACATTATTAGCAGTTCGGCTGGAAGCAGGAGTGCCAGAAATGCTCTTAAATAAGTGTTGTTTGTAAGATCTTCAGTGTGGTTACACAGAGTGCCTATAATGTTCATGTTGGTTGTTCACGCATCTCAATCAAGCTGCTGCCTTTCAGCTCTCCCCTCAGGAGTACCTGTGTGATTTTTTTAACAAAAGGAGTGCTACATTGCCTGTATTTATTCAGCCAAACTGATGTACCCTTGAATAATTCCTTTTCCTAGATTTCTTATACTTTATAAAAGCTGTGGTAGAAATAATGGGTATGATGGCCAAATAATTATGGAAATAATGGTGAATTAATTATAGCTGTATTTTCTGCCTTTCTGCCTTTCTAATTGTGAGTCCATCCTATTCTTTAATTCCTTAAAAAAAAAAAAAAAAAAAAAAAAAAAAAAGGCTGGAAATTGAGATGTAAAACAAAAGATTTGTTCTGCTCTAGGGCAAAACCCAATGATTCAACGCAATGATAAACACCATTCTCAAACACAAAGCAGTCGCCAAATAGTGAGCAAACAGTCAGACTTTACTACAGTGAATATTTCTTTTTTCTCTGAAATGTTCTTTACCGCTCTACTTTAACACCAGCACCAGATAGGAAGCTCTTAAAGACTTTTGTTTCATCTTGTTCCCTAGGTATTTATAGCCCGCTGCGAAGAAACACTGACAGCAGCGCAGTGATGTTTTTCCTCTTCATAGAGGTGCCCTTAAAAGTGAATTTGCTTGGAAAATTGTTCACAGAATCAGGACATCAGAACATTAAAGACATCTCTCGCTCTCTCTCCCTCCCTTTTACACTTAATTGGCTGGCCAAAAGAAGTTGCGAACAATCCAGCTAAGATAATGTGGCCATGAAAAGGATGTCCAAATCCACCAATTTACGTTGGTTTGGTTTGGCTTAACTTTCAAAGCTTTTGGAGCAGAAAGTTGATGGCACGTGAACACTATAATTGGCTCGATATTCCTGGATCTTTTTTTCTCTCTGCCATATTGTCGAGTGTCCAAATGAAATGCTAATCAGACCTCATTTCAGGACCAAAGTAAATTTATAACAATAATAATTCACTTATATACTCCAGATCATTTTGCAAGATGCAATATCCTCCAATTTACAGCATAGTTTGTCATTTCCACTAGATCTGGATAATTTATGTAGTTTGATACCAAGGGGGTTGAGCTATTCCAAATTGATGCTATTAATGTGAGACATTGCTGTTTCCTGCAAAGTGACATGTATTGCTTTGACTTCCTTATATCCATAAAAGTTGAAACTGAGCTGAGTTAGATCCAAACAAAAGTTACATTCTCTTTGGGAGGTTTTGCTGTTGTTGTTGAATTTTTTGTTATTCCTCTTTCTGGTTTAGACATGTCGATTTATGTGATGAAATTCTTAATCCCTTACCCTAAGAGACCCACATTCCTAACCTGGGAATTACTCTTGCTCTCTTACTCTCCCCTTGCTAGGACAGAGTGAGACTCTTCCTTTTAGTATAGAATTGCATGACTTAAACATTTCGGTAATTTCCCTCTGCTCATATGTTATATGTCCCGTGCATGGATAACTTCCAAGTGTTCTTGATTACCAAACTCTTTTTAATTTCTCTTAAATAAACTTTGTCCTTATCCCTCTGTAACCAAAAGGGATGTTCCTGAAATGAATCATCACTTTCAGTATTAGATTGCAGAACACCCACAGGTGCAGGGTGGAAAATTGTCTTAGAAAGCCTATATACACAATGTGTAATACAGAACTGTCATTCTTCTTTAAAATAGATGTTTTAAATGTAAACCAAATTGGGATGTTTCTAGTTGGATAGCCATAAAATAAGAATTGTGTTTTCTGGAGAGAGAGAGAGAGAGAGAGAGAGAAAAAAAAACTTATTTGTGCTCAGTTTGCACTAAAAGGAAAATTAAGTCTTTAAAATCCTTCCAGTGAGGGACATGTCCAAACATTTTAGTCCTCTTTCTAGGGTACTAATCTGATGAGCAGTGATGAAAGTATCTTTGAAATGAGGACTTGAACCTGATTTTACTGCTTCCTAAGTTAAGTGCTTAGACAGCAGGGCTTCTGAGATGTTTTCTGACTTGTTTTCACTCTTTCTTGTACTTTCAATTTTTCTTTTTCCTCTACCCTGATTTGGAAAAAAAAAAATCCCAATAGACACATTGTCAAAACTGAAATATTTCCTGACAATTTTTAGTTTTGACAAATTAGCATTTTCCAAGAAAAAGGCTTTCTCTGAAATTGTTTGCCAAAAGCTAATTAAAACTTGTATTCCAAGTGATGAGTAGCAAAAAAAAAAAAAAAAAAAAAAAAAAAAAGACTCGGTTTGATGCAGATTCTCTTAGCTTCTTGTTTACTTTGAAGTTTTAAGAGTGAAACGAGAATTTGCAGTTTTGTGTTTTCAGCCTTTTTTGCTTGCTGCATGAGAGCTTATTCTCACTGGGAAGGAGAGCAGTTCCCACGTGCTCGGCAAGGCTGCAGCTATGCAGCTTGGCCTGGAAGTGCTATTTTAAACAGCCATATCAGCAGAGCTTGCTGTGGGAGATAATATGTCACAAAAGGGAGTATGACATCTAGTTTCACCTAGAAGATAAACCTTGAGTAGATATGCGGGGAGAAACAGGACTGTCAGGTTGTCCTTGAAAAGAATGGCCTATATTAATGGAGAAATTTACTCCAGGGCATACGCTGTTTGGGATGTATAATTTCATCTTCAAACTCATCGGATCTGCTATGAAGAATCTAGCAGAGAAGCCGTGGTTGTGTATGGTCTCACACAGGTCATGATTTCATAGTGGGCATCTCACTGCTTTATTTTCCAAGAGGTCACAGCCTCGGAAAATCATATCCGACCAACCCAGGTCTSTGGCTGAGAAGTTTTGCTCGCGATATTAATGCCAACACTGCACAGTTAAGCAGGACTAACTATCCCATATCACCTTTCTGCATAAACTCAGGATCTAATACACCGTCCTTTTCCTAACAACCCAAAATACCTTTTGAAACTGCATTCTGCTGATAGAATTACAAGATAATTATAATTAGGGGTTTTGCATTCGTTTAAGCTAATCTACTGCTTTTATTCTTCATTGCCTTAACCAGGCRGGAGGCACTTCAGTTTTTGTCAGGTGGATTATTTTTCAGTTGCTCGCTATTCCGTTCTTCTTCATCCTTGTTAGGACGTTTATGGCTTCTTGACAGACACACAAAGAAAAATACTTGTATGATCTAAAATGAAATATGTGTTTCTCTTTCAGGTCTAGATGTTGATGGAATATACAGAGTTAGCGGCAATCTGGCAACAATACAGAAGTTACGATTTGTTGTCAATCAGGGTAAGTGATTCCTCCACCCTGGTAATGTTTTGTTTAGTACTTAACTGTCTCAGATGACAGTATTTCAGAATCTGCTATGCATTAGTGGCAAAGAATGATGAGCCATGTTTTGGAAAAGAGAGGAAAGAGAAGGTAGAAATATATTGCGCAGAGGGAAATGTCAGGTTAGGAGAGAGGAAAAGCGGCGCAGGAGGCAAAGGAAAATGATAGTTCAACAGGAGATGAGAAATAAAAAATAGGAGGAAATGGATAAATGAAAGAAGGTGGCAAAAATAAAGCATAAGTAGAAATCAAAGCATCCGAATGAGGGAAAAAAATAAAAAGGAAAAAATGAAGATTGTTTTGATATTGAAAGTTAAACAAAACTAAAGGTGGAACAGGGATACAAAGCAAACTTGAGAAGGAGGAAAAAGGTGATGAAAAGAACTGAAAATGAAAAACTGAAACTGGAATATGACCTCTATCAAAGTTAATGGAAGATTTAYCACTGATTTCAATAGGGCAAAGGTTTGATTCCCAGAAATGAAACAAAAAATGATGGGAAACATGAGAAACACTGCATTACCTTAAAGAACATTTTAATTTTCCACAGATATGATTTAAACCAWTCTAACATTGGTTACTAGATACTCTGTTACAGATGTGAAAACCAATATTGATGCATCCCAAATACTTCTGAACAATTTACAACTTTTAGCACAGACTAAACATGCAGYGTCCACATTTAATATCACTGATGACACTGAACCTTGTAAACTTGCTGCATGAAAAAAAAAAGAAGCTGCTCAGRAATTAAGTAAAGTCCCAAATCTTAAATTGCATTAAGTACCTCATACAGTTTTGAATTAAATATGCATAAATACTAAGGTGCTACAAATTTTTATCCTACTATTTCTCAACTCTAAGTTATCTGGAGACTATTACCAGGACCCCTAAATAATGCATATTTGTATGTTTTTTGGAGATGCCCCAGAGAACAACTTCCTTAATTGGTTTTATACTATACCTAAACTAAGATCTATGTGTAACTGTGACCTGTGACTCAAAAACTCTTGAGATATTTGTGGTAGTACATAATMATATTCCTGCCTTCAGACCTTCGGACCTCCATTTACATTTATAATAAAAGTTTCAGGGCAGTGATATATATTCACCACTGTTTTGGCTGCCCCAGATCATTGCAATCTTTAGTTAAAACTAGGTGGATGCTGGACTCCRACTGATGAGAAATTGATATTTGTATCAATAATTTCAGTGAGACTGACTGACATCAGCCTCATAGTCTTCAGTCCTTGTTTGGATCCCTTCAGATTTATAGTTGTTGGTTGCTTGCATGTTGATAATGTCTGATTTGGCATCCAAATTGCTGTGCACTGTATTTTGTTTGAAGACAGAGAGGCAAAACTAGGATTTTCTATCCTTCACTCCCAAGGATTTTTGTTCAGGAAAAAGATGTGCCATTAAAATAATGCTCCTGTCTATCATGCCTCCCGGCATCCAAAGGTTAACGTACTTGAGGTTAACAGTACTGCTCAAGTTTTCACCTAAAACAGATGGGCTGATACTGTAAAAGCTGGACAGAAGTGTAGCTATTTTTTTTTTTTTTTTTTTTGTGTACAGAAATATAAAGCACTTTTTTTTTCTGGTTTATTCCACTGTGAAAAATGAATACATAAAGATCAAATTAATGGTACATTAAAGCCTCTCTGACGTTGTCTACTCAGGGCACATGCAAAGAATCTGACTATTGAGTGTCCAAAGGAAATTCAGAGAAAAATAACGCCTCTGGAGAACTATTTTATCTTTTTATCCATTGTTATAATTATTGTTTCTTTGTTGATACAACAGTCATGCGTTTTATATCATGAAGGAATAGATTTTCAATTGGAAGGGAAATTAGCCATTCAAACTCTTATATATCTTTAAAAATCTCAGGTATAAAAATATCTGCCCCAGCCTGTAGTTAGCGTTTGCTCAAGAATACACATGCAAAAGTGCCAAAGCTCTCCTAGAAATCCCACAATTGCAATCCTTGCAAGTGGCATGAGAAAATGAGACAGTTCAGTATTCCATCCCCAAAAGAATAATCCAGTAATTTTTTAATTAGAACATTCAAGAAGTAACACAGCCACAAAGAATGGCTTTAAAATATCAGGCCACAATTTCACTTGTTGCAATAACATCCTTTCTTTGTGCAAGGTAGGAAGTTGCGGGCTGGGAACACTCGGTCCATGGAGTCAGTGTGGCTGTATGGAGATATATATAGATATATATATATATATGATATATGTGTGTGTGTGTGTGTGTGTGTGTGTTAGCATCCTGCCTAATATTACCCTGGCTTCCAAGCTGCTGAGAGGAAGTTTTATACCTCGTTCATAGTCCTTACTGATGGACTAACTAAATGGACTTTGGAAAAGCTTGATCTGGAGGTTACCTGGGAGGCCCATCAGGCAACAATGGTGAAGTTACAGGGGCAAGACGTTAGTCAAAGCCACCAGAGTGAGGGGATCTCATCAGCTTTCCTCCAAGGGATGCGCTGTGTCTCCGGAGCTCTGCTTGCTCAGAGTCCAGCTCCCACCTTCCCAAAAAGCTACCGTGGGGAGGTGGTGGGAAYTGAACAACTAATTTCACTTGGAAGGGCATTAGAAGCCTGCATGAGGTGTCCCCATCAATGAGGGGGCTGAGGAGGACCCCATCGATGAGGACGACCTGAAGGATGGGGAGAATGTGTTATGTTTATTATGCATATTCACAGAAGTTAGCAGGATAATATGGAACCTGCTCATAATCTCCTCACTTGCCAGTCTTCTAAGTTCTCCAATGGGAAGATGGTTAATAATGCCATTACTGCCTATCACTTTTTTACTTGGTAATTATCCCCAGTAATTATTTCTTGGCTCAGTCTCGGCCCTTGCATTCTTCCGCAGTTTGCACTGGAAAGGCAGTACTTTTACATATGATTTTTTGGTTATCATTCCAGGATAGAATTTTTATTTTAGTGCAAGTTTAATTATGAATGCAAGCAAATGTTCTAAAACAGCCTATTTACTTTGTAGAGCTTGACTGCACGATCAGTTCTTAAACAAGTGAAATACCTAGGAAGCTGTTTCTTTCAGCTCCTGTGTTATACCTACATTTATGGGGCATAAATAATATTTATAGCATTGAAAATGAAACATCATAGAATAGATTCTGCTCTATCCAAAGATTTGTATTAGGATAATCTGAGAGCAAAGCTGCATTTGCCTCCTCTTTTTTTTTTTTGTACTGTTTCCATCTTCACCAGCATTAAAAATGGAATAAGAGAAAACCAAGGAAAAAAAAAAAAAAGAAGACAAATTAGCAAATGACAGCTTTGTCGTTACAGAAGTCTGAAGAAACAGCAAAAAAAAAAAATCGAAAGACAACTTTCAAATTTTAAACGGGGGGGTTGCTATAAAAATCATTTCTCATATCTGTACCATTTTTTACATTCTCAGATTCTACTTTGTGCTTCATTATCATTTCTCAAGGTAGGCAGCTCCTAAAGAGGGCTTTGACCTTGCCACAAGAGCAACATCAGTACAAACTACCTTATTTACTTTTATCCCTTTCACAGAGTTTTATTTTTCTATAAATGTCTATTGATACCACACCTTTTTAGTTCTCTGCAACAGGATTATCTTTTATCTATGATTTATTTTCCCATTAAGAGCAGAAAAGATCACTTGATCTTGAGATGGCCAGGCTATAACATCTCTCAGCACTTTCAAAACTCTAAGTCATCATTTTTCAAACCACTGAATCAAGGCAGGAGAAGCAGTTGGGACCACTATTGACATCAAGACATTCRTACTTTTCTTACTGTATGAGTGCTAAAAGAATAGTGTTTGCAGAAATTAAATTAGTAGTAGTTTATTATTTCTATGTATGAACCTATGTTAAAGGCTTCTCTAATACTTAGAGACCTTAGAGAGGTTTGTTCCTCTTATACTTTTCATGTTATTGGTCTGGCAACTGCAATTTAAAATATATATTTTAAAAGGAGTCTTTTTTTGGTGCTACTTGGAAATTTGGGGGAGTTTTAAGCAGCTGAAGACTTCACCTCACTTTTTTTTTTTTTTTTTCTTTTTAATTATTCCTTTAATTCACACCTGTAAGAGATGGGGTGAGATACTACAAATAGGTTAATTAAGTCATGTAAAATGTGATGTTTTGAGATTATAAGAGAGATGTCTGCAGGAGCAGGTCTTTTGATGCCAAGGCTGAGCTCCAGGGGGTTCTTGGCCTATGGGCAGGATATGGTGCAGACCCAGGTAGGCCATTAATGCCATTAGAGCCCTGATAGCAGCATCTCTTGCAGCTGAGGAGGTGGTTGTGATGTGGAGCAAAGCACGGTGAGTGCTTTGGGTGTGTGTTCCTGGGTTGAGCAAATATAACCATGGAGGTGCAAAAATGCCCAGGGGGAGAAGGAAAATAACTTGAGGGTTCTTCAAGCTTCAGGTTCTTGGTATGGGGAAAGTGTGAGCTCCTGCCGTGGTCCTTGTACGGAGACTAGAGACACAAGAGTGAAGAGGTGGTAGCTGGTTTCTTCATGCCTCCTACGCTAATCTCCTGAGTAGCTGGCAAGGCTTTCATTTTCTACGACTGTCAAACAAGCAATTTTCATGAGTACTAAATTAACTGAAAAAAATAGAGCTATAAAGGGTTCATAATACATTGCTGAAGCACTAGAGTCCTGTCCTAATGCATATATGTTCAGGGAAACTAACCATAGAAATACAAATTTCAATACTTACTGGTTCATTCAGCAAGTGGTGGTTCATACATAATACAGGAGAGTTCCTAATTGTCTTTATATCCAGTGCTCTGTTTGCAAAATGCTTGGTATTTGCAGAACAGATGACCTTTGGATCCTGTTATTTCAGTTGGAATACCTTGTGTGTTAACTGCAAAACACAGCATACCATCCAAAGGTCAATTACTGTTACTATACTTATGTATCACTGGAGAGGAGGGGGGGGGAAAAAAAAAAAAGAAAAAGTGAGAAGAAATAGATTTTTTTTCAGAGGCTAAATACTGTGTTATTGCAGAAAGGTTTTTACATGTTTTTATGGCTTATGTAARAGGACAGACGAAGGAATTTGAATTGGGAAACTACCTTGGGGATGAAAAGGTACAATTACTCTTACCCTGACATCATCTCAGGTTAACAAATAATATTTTTAAAATAGTTCCATGTAACAATATCTTCAACCATAGTTCATTAAAAAAAAAACTAAAAGTAAACCACAAATATGTGAACTGATTGCGAGTATTTATTAACTAAATAATTTAATAATAAAGAAAATGCCTATGTGATTAATTGTTACAGAGTAAAAATTACAATAAAACTGTCTTGATCAGTGCTTTGCAGAAGCACCATTACTGTCTGTGCAGTTGTTTAACAAGGATTTAATTGGAAAGATAAGTGAATGCACATTTAAAAGTATTGTTAATTTGCTTTATAATCACCCCATCCTTCACAGTATTGACAGCACCAGGCACAAACCCCTTTCTCTTTTACAAGTATTATTTTCCATATGTGCACAATAAATTCTGAAGCAGTAATTGGAAATTTTATGGATTTCAGCATACCTAGTGGTTTGAGTTTATAGGTGCTATATCCCCTCTCTAAAGGTAGCTCCTAGGTGGCATTGTAAGTAAAATCATTGCCTTTTTATTACTCATGGGATTTTTTTTCCATAAGGAGTATCTAACTCCTATTTACTTTTCCTTTCCATTTCAAATATTTGCAAAATCCTTAGTGCAACATTATTTTTGATTTAATAAACAGTGGACTTCAAAACCGATGATCTTCAATGTGTTTATATTCCATCTGYACATATATTTATTGTTCTAAAATGGCTTGGATTAATTTTGCTGACAAGCAAGAGTCTTGGACCATATGAGCAGCTAAGGATGATACCTTTAGCCAGCGGGAGTCTTCAGCCCTACTCACAGTTCCTTATCAATGAACTATGAGGAAAAATAAGAACATAATCTTGGATTTAAAAAAAAAAATAGTGATTATATGAGCTTGCGGGGACCATATGTCTGTGCCTTGCTTATAGGGAAATTAGAGKTTTTTTCTGGCTGGGAAGTGCCTGGGAACCAACAGAAGATGGAGGTTCCCTTTGAAGCTTGGCCACCAGGTCAGCGCAAATGGGCTGGGTGGTTTGCAAGCAACCATTTAGGTGAGGGGAAAAAGAGGAGAAGCAGACACTTTCCACGGCCTTATTTCTTTAAAATAAGAAGGGGAAAAAAAAAATCCCCATTCAACAATCCCCGACTGTTTCCAGTGACCCAACATATCCATTTCAAAGGCAGCCAGCAGCTTTGGTCCTCAGCTGTGAACAAAGGCACTGCGGGCAGAGCGGGTCCTCCACGAGCTGCCGGCTTCCCGAGAGCAGCTACGGGCTGCAACGGCCTACAGGAGCAGCACGTGGATTGATGTAAAATTGTAGTGAGGATCAATGGAGCGGGAGGTGAGGGGAAAAAAAAGGATGTTATAAACTTATTCTCTTCCAGTCATTTCCCTTTTTATTTATGAGTTCTCCCTTCTGCCTCTGCCTTAGTGATATTTCCCATTTTATCCAGTCTTTTTGTGCATTTCTGGAAGACTTAGGAGGTTATTGATTGCATTTTTCAAACGTGAGTGAATGTCTCCAGGTTAGGATGTAGCCTTCAAGCCCAGTCTCAGGCCTTCCTGAGCTTCTCCATTGGCCAGTCTGTGTGATTAAATGTGGCCCAGACAGGGCAAACTGTCCTCACTTCTGCCACCGCGTGTTCATGCAACTAGTCTTAGTGTGAAGCCAGAAAGAGCGGTCCAAAGTTCACCTTGGAAATATCAGGATCAAGCTGGGTTAGTTGTTAGTTGAGAGCTGAAATGTCTCTAATGTCTTGAGTCAAAAATAGTTTTTTTGTTCTTTTTCACACTTASCACGCAAGCCTAGAAGATTAAATGGACTTGAGCAATTTTCAGGAATAATTATAGAACTGTGTCTTCCTGGGTTAAGACCTGCATATGCTAAGTTATGGCCAAAAAACTTTTTTTTTTTATTTTTTTTTTTTTCTGTTCCTTCTTTTGCTGAGCTATAAATTCTGGCAACAGAATATTGTAATAGGGCACACAGTAGTTGCTGTATCAATTAATATGCACATGTTACTGATGCAGGTTCTTCCCTTTTTGTGTTTGAATATCTTCAGAAGATGTGCTTTCATATCTCATTCTCTTCAAGTAAAAAAYAAACAAACAAAAGTAGTAGCAGAAACATTGGTTTTGTAAATTAAAATATCTGTAACAAATTTTTTTTTTGTGAATATGGTGCATCATATACTAAAGAGGATAGTAGAGTCATAATAGGTGTCATTTCTCCTAGCAGTAGTACTGTTGTGTACTTTCTTTTCAACAATTTGATGGATAAGCCAGTAGAATGGGGAAGTGGGGAAGAAGAGGCAGTAAACYAGGTTAGTGTGGTCAGCCACAGTCATACCATGAATTTTATGGCACGTATTGTATGATGAAGCATTTAAGGCAGGCCTTTTATTTCTTCTCTGCAGAATATTTGCGTTACAATGCCTTTTTGCTTAGTAACACTTCAAGAAGTTGAAAAACTTCTTGATAACCCCTGAAGAGGTGTGATTTAGCAGCTGAGAAGGACTGGAGTTTGGAAGAGCGTAGCAAGGGATTGCCTGTTTTCAGGATGCTCGTAGTTGTCATGGGTGACTTTTTGTTTGGGTTTGTTGTTCTGATAGTAACGCTACAGGAAATGCCATTACTAAGAGTCCTCAAATAACAGGGGAAAGAAATGATGTATTGAGTCATTTGTTCAAATTAATAACAGGAGAATTTTTCTAATTGTAAAATTTTTAGGAYGATGGAATAATCTCCAGGAGTTGAGGGTTGCCAGACATATTTATATGTAAACTGAACCAATTGTCATAAGTATTATGAATATGATCCCATACTGGAGAGTGATGGATTCTCCAGATAAGGAGCTGTGTAGTTCCCAATAAGAGTTCCTCATGCTCAATATCTTACAAGATCATAGTATGGCCTARTATATTGGGTATTTTTCTCCCCTGTGGTTAATATCTGTAATTTTGTGGTGTATGTATGTGTAATGTTAGCCAAGAAATACAAACTAGCAATTGGGGTCTGCATCCAAAAAGGGCAAGGTTGTGTGTGGATGTGTGTTAGGTGATGTTATGCTGGATACCATTAGGCAAGCAGTTTCCTCAGCGTGGAATGAGACTTTATCATGGTATTTGTGGTATTCAGTAGACTGAAAATGGGGAAAACCATAATAGTGTGGTGGTTAAACTGCTGTGAGTAGTAAGTGGTTTTGGTTGGGGGAGGATTTTTGGTGAAGTGTTTCTGCTGGATTTGTCTTGTTGCTTTAGAGAGAGATAAGAGTACGGACAGCAACACTGGGGGCCAGTCTGGGAAACTGAAGTGTAGAGCACCTCTTACTATGCTCCTTGGAAAATTTTGCTTTTATGAGAAGCCATGTGTGTGCTTTTCCTGGTTGTCTAATTAGTGGATATGGTCTATCTTAGAACTGTATTCCTGCTGAGAATAAATGAGCTTCCTAAAGAAATCTCCAAATCACTCATTTCATCATTTTATCTTGATTTTAAAATTGAACATTCCTGTCTTTATAAAGGAAAAAAAAAAATCCCAGTGGAATTTTCACATGACCTTAGTCATGCTCCTGGAAAGCCTCTTCTCTTAATGAATTCTTTGGGCATTCTGGACTTGATTCAGTTCCTTAGTCATTGCCATCTAATAGTCTTTTAGGGGATCTTGTATATCGGAGTAATCCTCACAGAGACTGGAGAGATGTTAGAGGACATATAGGAGACTTGTGCTCTTGGAACCTGGTTTCTAGAAGCTGGGCAAGATGCCTTCACGCACTTAAAAAGCATTAGATGCTTATATACAGGCAAATGAATRAAGTCTTATTGAGTGCACTATTGCCTCTTATCCCCAAAACATACAAAAAAAATCAAAACAAAACAAAAAAAATCTGTGTGCATACATTTACAATGTATATTGTAAATATATATATATTCAGTGTGCAAAGCAAGTATCAAAAAAAGSTTTGAGAAATTCTGATATGGAAAATTATGTACTCTGCTCTCCCATGCTTATATGTGTTATATATGTATATGCCATTTTTTCTCTTTCTCTCCAAATTTAATTTTCAGTTTAGACCTATTATTAACAGAATTATTAAGTATGTCAATCAAAACACTTTAAAAGGTAATCACACTGTATTTTAATTTCAAAGTTTATTCAGAGTCTTGAAAGTGAGAACATGGCATAGCTCTCACTTGGGTTTTCAGCTCTCATCTGAATGTTAACACTGTTCAGGCTGTAGCGTTGCCTGTTGTCAGCAGAAGTAACAAGGACCGTTCAGATCTCTTGAGATCAAAGGTCCTGCTTCCCAACTCTGCTGTGATAATTGGAGCCTAAATCAAAATCCTTCACGTGGACAACACATCAGAGGTGCGTATGACACTTCTGGAAATCAACCTGGAAATCTGTGCTCCTAATTTCAATGCATTGTTATTTTGTTTATATAACATAATCATATAAAATATTTTAACAGTTAAGATGCTCAAAATTAAGTAGAATAAATACTACTTTTCTATTCTTCTCTGTTCTTGCCTTCTCTACCTTGTGAAGAGTGGTCAGAATGCAGCTAAATTTGCTGGCCTATAATCTTTGTTTCCCAGCTGCACATTCCTTGCTTCTCTCCTGCCAGCTGATATCATGGGGGAGATTTGGCTCGCCCATGAGTTGCCCCCAGGCAGATGCTGGGGACATAATCGGGCAGGAGATGTTCAGAGTTGACAGCAGCCTGGAGATAGGTTATAGCAGAAGCCTTCTATACCAGAAGCCTGCTATACATCTCCAGAGACTCTAAGCGTGGCTCTCTTCTAGTAAGTTGAGAAAGGAAAGAGTGATCTTCAACCTTGCTTTAAAGTGTTGTAGCCAAAACTTTGGTTGCAAGCAGATACCTTACACTTAAAATCACACCAAGTATAAAGACTGGACTGGGTAGATTGTGAGTTGGTTAGAAAACCTCCCTAAAGARAAAGTGATAGAGTGCTCTTGCACTCAACTTATACTTATTGTAGTATAGCAGAGATCTTGTGTTTGTGCAATCGGGTGATTAAAAAACAGGGATTGCAAAACACATTTCTATCAGCCAACATTATGTGCTTATGATACAGAAGATCAAGAACAAATTAATTGAATAGATAGCATCACTGAGGAGGAGATGGATGGGAGGAAGAGATTCACTGCTTCTGGTGGAACCTTCTTTAGTTGGTTTCAGAAGCTTTTCTCTAGAGATGGAACATCACATGGAGAGAGAGAAAGGGAAAATGAGGAAAAAAGGCTAAAAGATTCACTGTGATGGTGAAAGCTGGTTCTTACTGTAAGAAAAATTAGTTGTTTTCAAAGTACATCATTTGGGATGCCAGYTGAGAAGGCAAGATAAACAAATTTAAAACAAGTAGTAGCCAGTGCTCAGGAATGGCATCAGAAAAGCTTCAGGCAAAACTGCAGGACATCTGACTTCAGATCTGTATGGACAGAGAGGGGAGGAATTGATGGTTTCTAGAGAAAAAGATATACCTGGAAGGGGGAAAATGGAGATGTGAATCTCTGTAGAAGGATATTTGGGTTAGAGCGATAGGAAGTAGACGTCTGGAAGGGCTGATGGAGCAAAACTGAGGACATCAGCTGTCCTGCTCCATCTGAGGAAAGAAACTTACTGTTTTTCTCCATGTTTGAGCCGTTGCACAGATAAAGATGCTAAAGCATCTTAGAGACATGTATTTTTGAATCAGAGCCACTTGATAAAGCATTTGAACATAATGCAAATAATTGCAAACTGATGTATCCAGCAGTTTTTWAAAAAAAAAAAAWGAATAAATAATTTAGCTTTACACATGGGCAATCCTTGCTAAAAATTGCAAATCAGAACTCTTCTGTTTGAATGTGTTTTATTTTGTTAATGGATTCACTAATATGAAAGGCATCTAATTGTATAATGTATTATTAGCCATTTTCTTTGGCATCCTATTAACTTTAAATAATTCTAATATTTAACATTTTATAACGTGCACAACAAAGTTCTTCTGTCTCCAGCAGAGGAAAAAAATGCATTAATAAATTTTTCATAACTCTTTGCACTATGTATGTTGTGATACATATTTGAGCAGAAATACTGAAAATTGAAACATAACAAATCACATTACATGGTGTTTTTATACTCTTGTCCTGTAAATATGTACTCGTGTCCTGTGAATGCAAGAGATGGAACCTAATTCAGTACAATTAACTTATTTTTAATGCGAGTAATGTATAAAGTATGGTAGGATATAACGAAGTGCGTCTACTAAACATCTTTTCAGTGATAGCTGAAGCAGAGTATATAAAAATGGTGATTAATGTCCACTAATGGAAGTGGTCCTCACCACGAGTTGTGAGCACTGTGATTGTGGCCGAGTGTAGCAACCACGCAGAAATACTGATAATCTCTAGCAAATCCTAAAGTTTTTCTGGTCTAGAAGCAGGGTGACAGCGCATGTTAGAAATGTTGCCTTTACCRAGTTTTTTCTTTTGTTTTAGTAGGTCAGGCCTTGTTCCCGTGCATTGTGCAAGTATTAAGGGAATGAGCAATGTCTAAGCTGCTTAACGAATGCGTACTTTCCCCACGCCAATCTGTTTTCTGGGGACACTCAGGCTAGTGCGACACAGCAGCCTCTCAGTTGGGTGCTATTAATGTTAATAAAATGCACTTAGCACTTAACATCTCTAGATCTCAAAAGAGCTTGCAAAGCAGCATCATTATCTTTACATTATGGGTACACAAAATGAAGGATAGGGAGAGTAAGTTTCCATGCCCAAGTTTCCATGGTAAATCAGTGACAGAGTCAGGAGCAGAGCCAAAATCTGTTGATTTATAGTCAGTCTCCTCYGTAGTGCACTGTGCCATTTCACCAAACTCCATTTGCCAAGTCCCTACCGCGTTCAGAGACTGCAGAGAAGGCTGCCGTTGCCCTCCGAAACACAAATTTGGGCTCAGGATAATGCAAAGGCAAATTAGATCTTCAAATGCATGGCTACCCTGTGATGCATCTCCAAGCAGAGCCACCTGTGCGAGGGGCTGCGGTGCCTGGGCCCATGAATAAGCTGCTTTACATTCCTCCATCCTCAGCTGCTTTACATCCCTTTGCTGCAGCAAAGGGACCTAGTCCTTGAAGAGTCCACTTTACATGTGAATGAGGTCCTGCTTTTCATTCCTGCGGCCATGGGGATGCGTGGCCAGGAGTTGTGTTTGCATGACTGACCCTCATGGAGCTCTGATAGCCAATATTTTGTAGCTGTTTTCTAAATGACATCAAAGTACGTATGAGCAGATATGTATATTGAAAGGCTTGTGCTAGAYACCAAAATATTATGAACTGTGTCTGATTAGTAGGAAACTGAGGATGAGAGTGATAGAGTAAAATGCTGAAGGAAGTTTATGGTGATTCRGGAATATGCTCACTGGAATGCATGTTTCTAGGCCCTTCCTTGGCCCTCAATAATCCTCTTTTCAGACCAAAAGCTTCAAAGAATTGGCTGCCTTTCTGCTATCATGTGTCACAAGCACAAGCTGATAGACCAAAGTTATCCGTTGGCTATGTACTTTGATCCTTTTAGGCATCCTTTCTTACAGGAGAAGAACATCTTCAGATCCACCCTTAGAGTTTAATGCCTTTCTCTGTAGCAATTGTATGAGTTGTAATGGAAATGTCTGCAATTAATTTCTTCAGCGTATTTGCCTGTGTTTCAAGAAGTTGACCTTGGAGAACAACCGTATGCAGGAATCAGGGCAGCGAGGAATTATTTATTTTAGGCGACCATAAAAATTAAATGCCTCTCAAGTCCCTGATGGCCTTATTGGCATGCCTAGGGGCTGGCACGTCCCACCTGCCGAGGAGCTCTAGCTTGACCGGAGCCCTCTCATTTTCAGATTAAACTTAATCCAAGGCATTGATTGACGTACTCGTGCAAGACTCTCCATGTGATCAACTCCAGGCAGGCCTTCTCGTGTTGTGGGCAGCATTTCTCCTTAATGCTTGCGCTTCCCTTATTAAACTGAAACCAAGTGTGGGCTTTTCTGTAGGACTTGCTGCACCCAGTCCYGCGTGCTGCAGATGAAGCATCTATGTCTTCACTATGTATTGCATTTGGGACTCTGCCATGAGCACAGAGGGTCCAATAATGCTCTGATTTAATATAAACTTAAGCTGGTGGATGGTTTCTTCCRTAATGGATTGGCTGGTAGCAGTCTTGGTGTATAGGTGCATGTGTGTGTCTGAACTGACCTTGGCCCTGCACAGCTCCACAAATGTGTGTGCATTAAGTGTATTCAACTTAGCAGAGATGCCAGTGTCTAAATAGACCCTATAAAAATCTGGCCTGTGCTTTCTCGCATCGTGGTAAGTGATATCAGGGAGATTTGAAAGAATTCAGGCTTGCAGTGAAGCTCGTACTGCTAGGTAATTTTGTGTATCCAAGCTGTAGAAAATGAAGAATTTAGGTCAGTCTTTGTATGCAAAAGCTAACATAAGATGGACAACTTTRTTTTGCGTCCCTGTGTGTTTAGAAGTCCCAGATGGAAAAGAAAGCAAGATAGCAAGAAACACAAACATGTGTTGGATTATTTCTTGTTAAGCAAATGTAGTACTGTGAAAGATTGACAGCATAGGAAACTGGAGTCCTCCATTTATCCACACTTCATTTCTATCCATTTATCCACACTTCATTTCTAATATCTGGCTTCAACAGCAGATTGTAACCATAGAAAGCCCATAGACTCGGGGTGAAATGGCACTCCCTTTTGGATCCAGTTTTATAAAAGAAAACAATTATTCACAGAAAGCATGTCTTTATTCTTTATTGCACATTTCAAAGTCCCCATGAATACTCATTTGCATGTGACAGCTAATGCTGCATCTTGTATTGGCCAGTAAGAGGCATGATTGCACTAAATTGGAAGCAGCAGGCACAGGTTTTCTTTTAAGACTGGGGGTGGGGGCAGCCAGCCATTCGTGCTGTTCTCAAGTCTTCAGTCAAGGCGATTTTAGAAACAGTTGCAAGTCTAGTTACTGGGATAATAAATCCCAAATTAACTGAATATGCAGATTTCACTTCCATTAGGTTACACTCTTTAAATTGATATATCCGTCGCTTTATCTTTTGTTAACTGCTGCAACTTTTAAAGCGATTGAGAAGTGGAGAATWGAAAAATTGAAAATATGAAACTTGCACTTTGGGAGTGAAAAATGAGGACAGCAACATTTCCAAATTTGTATTATTGCTTCTTTATTTTATTCTTTTATTTTATTTTTTCATAAAACTAAATAAATGTTTGCTCACTTTACATATTTTTTTTTCTTTTTTTACCAATTCTCTGATTATCTGAATGACATAGAGCACAGCAGAATCCCAGCAATGCAGAAATGCTGTCAATGCCGCCGATGCTTACAATAAAATCTGTACAAGCAGCAGCAACAGAAAATATTTATTTTGTAACACATTCCTATCCCCTTTTGAAATGTATGTAGTTTAGACTCAGAGGCACTAGAAGATACCGAGATAAATACTTCTATGGTTTCTGTGTAATCCTTTTGAAAATTATCTAGAATATAATGGGGACAAAAACAGCTCCTTGAAAACTACCCGAAACTCTCTCTTCTTGAGTGTAATCTCCCAGTAAAATAAGAGAGCATAAGAACTAGCTGCTCATAAGAATGAGAAGATTAATAGAAACACCTTGGAAAGGCTTACTAAAGTAAATGCTGGATCATGATCAATCGTCTCTAAAAAGTTAAAATTGAAAGCTTTTTTTTTTCCCTATTTCTCAAAGGCTGTAAGGCTTTCAGAGATTTTGTTAGCAAACCYTGAAATACCAAGTGAATTGTAACCAAAACATCAGAAAGACTTTTTGTTGTTGTTTTCATTAAGCATTCAGTTTAACATCTAGATTACCTGAAATACGTTTTTCCCCCGTAAGAAAACTATGCAGCTCCTTGCATTCCAGTAATAGACATGACTTACTTTGTAAGATGGATTTCAAAAGATCTGCAGGCTGCTGTTCCTTATAAAACTATGCCAAAGACTATTTAAGTGGCCAGTAATATAAACATTATGCTACTAACACTGAACAGTTTATCACATAAATATAATTGTCTTCTTTTAGAAGAATAATAAAAGCTGAATCCATATGTTACACATTATTTAAAATTGTTTTCTGCAAGATGCATTAATCCCAGCGAAGGAGCAATCCTTCTACTATAGGAGTGTAACAGCAGTTTTATTTTATTACATTGTCATTGTTTAATTTGTTTGTTCCCGGTAGTAGTTTCACAGATTTTTATGAACTGTTACTTTTATGGAAAGTCAAGTTACAAATGATGGACGCTGTTTGTTTTCAGGAAAAGAAAGGTCGCAAAGGTAGATAATGTATTTATTTATTTACTTACTGTACTTAACTTTAAAAAAAAATCTCTCTAATCTTAACAGAAGCTAAAATAACTTGTGGTTTTTTGACCCAAGAGGCACATATTTTGATATTGCTCCTCAACAACGCTGCGAGCTCTGCACTCTATTCAAATTTGGGAGCAGAATTTAAAGCTCGGAGAAACAGCGTTTGGTAGCAGTGGCTGTGCTAGGCTTGCAGTTTATCTTTGCAGACCTGGGATCATACAGTTAAATGTTGCTTTGTACATTTGTTTTTTATGAATTTGGACTAAGCACTATAACTGTAACTTATTTGCTAAAAATCCTCACATTTCTGCTTTGGGCTATATTTCTTTTCTTTTTTCTTTTTTTTTCTCTTTTTTTAAAGGATTCTTTTTCTAGATAATATAAGGTTTAATTTCAAATCCATCTGCTCTGGAATTTGAAATTATTAAATATCACATGTGAACCTGAATTCTTTCTAGATTATTCTTACTGTAGCTTAGTGGCAAGGTGAGACTTTAAATAGAAAAAAAAAAAAAAAAAAAAGGTAATCTTCAAAAATGGAGTATTTAAATGCAACTCAAAAAAAAAGGGTTTAAGCTGCTGAAATATTTTGGGCTTGTTTGCATCTTTAAATGAGTCTGAAATATCTGGCCTATTTAAATCTGCACATCTAAAGATAATTCCCCTAAAATTATAGCAGCTGATAAAATTGTCTTTGCAAGGCCACCTACAAAGTAAATGCAAGAGAAGGAACATGATATCAAGCACCAGAAGTGTTAAAATCACAATAAAAATCCAAATCACAGTACTCAAAAATGAGAAATGATAATCCCTTTTATTTCACACTTAACATACTACTAATTATGCAAAATACAAGAAAAGTTTGATGAAGTTGGGTGCCTAACGATAGCTTCTAAGAGCTGAAAGAGATTTCTGCCTGCTGGAAGCTGYGCAGTGTCTGCCTCCGACTAACCCGAGTCTCCATCAGCTGGAAAGGCACCAAGTTCCTTATTTGCTGTCCGTATCCCAGGAGGAAGTGCAGTGCCATTGCATGCTGGAATTGCGATCAGCTCCTACCAAGAGTTATTCGCATTATTATTTTTTTTTTCTTTTTAATTGGCTGTGGTTTGAACAGTTCTCTGACCAAAGATAGTCACCAGCAAAGCTACATCCCAGCCTTGCTCTGTGCTACGGCTTTTCTGTCTGTCCAACTTGGATTAAGATGCATTTTACATAAGGGAAAAATAAGACTTAGAACGGGGTTTTTYTTTGCTTGTCCTTTTAATCCCTGTGCATGTTCTTCATGCTGCAATAAGTATTAATGTATATGTTTGTATAGTGCATGCATTTGTATGTGTTTAAGGAGAGGCTAACAGTGGGTACGTGTGGCTCCTGTGGGCTCTGCATCTCTCTGTGCCCTTTCCCCACTGCTCCTTTTGTCTCTCCTAATTGCTTAGGTAATAAACTTTTCCTCACCCTTACTATATGTTTTTATAGTGCCTGCCACAATGGGACTTAGATCTTATTAGGGCTTCTTGTCACTACCAAGCTTGTAATAACCCAGATGGTGATATTACCACTATTAATGCTACTACTCGTAATAATAATAGTATAATAATTATGAGGCCACCCCTACTAGATAATCATCCTCCTTTTTTTTTTTTTTTTTGCCTTCTTATTCCAAACTCCTGCACAAAGTCTGTAGAAGTTTTAATCAACTAAGTTTTAAAAGTCTTTTTTGTTTAGATTTTGATGTAAAAATGTCACTTTTATGTGATGCAGTTTTAGATCTATTAGGATGACTTCCAACATGGCTATTGAAAAGTCTAACTCATTATTTCACATTATCATATATATTGGCCTAGACATATATGTGTGGAGTTTCTTGTTTTATTTTTGGTTTTGTTTTGTTTTTGCTGCCAAGGAAATTAGAGCACCACATTTCTGTTTCTTTTGTCTGTGTGACAGAGTGGGAGATGCTTAGGTCAAATGCTGTGCTCCATGTTATATTATAAATACATTTTAGATTAGGGCATACTTTCTGCCTAAGTAAGTAGGATTATTAGGAGGTATTCCAGCCTGAGAAGAGTTGTTGACACTTCATTAAAAGCTCTCTGGGATGTTTTTGACCCAGGTCGGTTCAGAAATCCTTTTTATAGTGCAGCTGCCYAAACCATAGGTGCAATTTGAGGGGAATGAGAGATCAAGTTTGGAAAGAGGTGGCAGGAGATGCTGCAAGGCTGGTACCTTGCACCAACCCTGGACGTTTTGCACAGCTTCCCAGCTCTGGCTCCTCTTGATAGTAAATTATTTAAGAAATGACTTGTCACCAGCCCAAGCATCAGCCACCCCTAATCTGATGGTGTTGAGCAGACCCAAGAGTGTTGGCCAGGCAAGCAGAGCACACTGTCCTCAAGAACCGCTCTGCAGCAGCCCAAGCGCTGGTACGCTCTGCTAGGAAACACATTCCTAGCAGAAAAGAAAAGAAAAATAAACATRTTCTGCATTCATAGCCCTGATTTGCTCTCAGAGGGCCAGAGTTCACATTTTATTCGAGTAAGAAGCCAAAGCTTGGCTATTTCCCTCAACTTTATGGAGCCTTAATATCTTGCAGAACTGGACTTAAGATTTTCCAAGAACAGAGTTTCCCAAGATGTTCTCTGTGCTTGCCTATCCTGGCAGGAGATACCGTGAGAACAATCTTTCTTGTATTAATTTGGCGTTTTTGCTTTAAAGTAGGTTCTGTGAGTGGGAGATTGAAGGTGGAATTTAGATACTTGAGAACTGTTTGGCTCTGTAGCTTTTTATCCCACAAATAGTTAATTATTTGTTGGAATCCTTGAGTTTTTACTTCTTTGGAACTCTCTTGCCAATCTTTACCAATTCCCATTTAAAAATAACCCTCTGGCTTTAAAATGGATATGATCCTGAGTGTTGCTGAATGCTGCCTTMGACTTATGAATGTCTCAAATCATTTTGAAGTCCGTGCGAGTTCAGAACACGCTAGACGTCACCGAAGGCATCTAGCATCTGGCAGGACTGATGCTTCGTTCTTTCTGGCRAGAAAGATCGTACTGGCATTGATCTTGAGATGATCTTTTGTCCTTTACAAATTTGGAACTCCCTTCCAAACTTTTTTTTTTTTTTAAAGAAAGAGGACAAAAAGTAAAACCTCAACAAAACTTTCAGATTTTTTTCTTATTTACTAAATAAAAATTCACATTGGCCGCTACTTTGGGTTTTAATGGTAGAACTTTAAAGTGTGCATAGATTAAAAGCCTTAATGCAGAGCAGCATCACACTGTGACTCTCCCATATCTGTCTGTCCTTTGACTCTGTCCATCTGAACTTTTCCACACTTTAGGTCCTCTCCTGACCCCACATCCCCAGAAGGAGAGGGATTAGGTGTGGAGGTCAAGATTAGGATTTTCATTTAATACTGATATCAGTGATATACCCTAACAATGGAATTATAACTTTTTTTTTGTTATTCCCCTCCTAGAATTAAATGAGCTCTTTTCCATCTGCCATATTTTGTGATTTAGAACAAAATATGGAGCCAAGTCCCAAAGGTAGGATCTCTAATAAAACAGAATTGCAGGATTGTTTAATATGAACGAAAAATATTGGTAGAGATACACATGTTTTTTTTATAGCTTCATAAATATCTATTCCCAATGAAAATAATTCCCAATGGCAAAATGATGAGGAAGCGGATTCATTTGTCATGGTGTCAAATTTGTTCCTGAACTGAAGGATTTCCCATGTACTTAGCAACTGAGAAAAGTCTGATTAAGACTAAGAATCTCTTGTTTAATTAAGCTTCTCAATACCCCTTGAGGCAAGCAGTGCCTTCATTTTACATATAGGTAAACTGCACCATAGAGAGGTAAGAGGCAATGCCTTTTCTTTGAGCAGAACATGCAAGCTGAGGACAAGGAAGGATGGGGTTGAGAGATCTGGGGAGAAACCTCCCCTTCCTTCAGTTTTGTGGCACCTTACGGATGCAATAGATTGCAAATGCAATGTTGAGCTGCAGGCTTTGGATGGATGGTGGCTGCATGCGGTCCTCTCCAGGGCAGCAGAGTAGTTGGATTTGGGGAACATCACACACACCTGGCARGTAATTGGGCTCCTCGCACCAGTTTTTGGTATCTTGCTGTTCTCAGCTCCATTTGCTTCTAGTATGGAGGTGGCAAAGGAGCAGTTTGGGTATCTCCATGCGGATCATAGACCCCTGACTCCCAAGAAGAATCATTGTTTTTCAGGAAAGGAAGAGCCCTGCATGCAATTATCAAGGGAAAACAGGTCTATGAGTCTCTAGCACTCCCAAGCTCTTGTGTGACATAGGTTCTATGTTTTCTTGTCATGCATAAGCTGCAGAAAACATGTGCACACTGCAATGATTTTTTTTCTTTTTTTTCTGATAATTTCCATTTTTTTTCTGATATCTAACTGTTAATAATATAGCTCAGTGCTGCTGCTTGAAAGCTAAAGAGCTGCATTTTTCCGGAGGACAAGCAGCCACCCTCAGTGACACCGCTCCGTGCGCCGCGATGCTCCCGCTCAGCACGACATTGTAAAGCAGCGCCAGCGGGGAGCATTGCTGCCGAAGGGGCCGTAATGGATGTGAACTCCTCAGGTGAAAGGTCCCCCTGAATTCAGTGCAAGTTGTCAAATTAGTATCTGCAAGAGCAGAATTATATCTCCTTTTTCTGMCTGCTTAGTCCCACTTTAACTGCTACTTAGAAATAAATTTTATTAGCGAACCTGTGTAATGCCATATTGAGGCTGTGATGAAATTATTGGAAGGGTTTGACATTATCTTTGTCTTTTCTTCCTTTGATACCGATATTTTTTGTAGACATCTTTACACAGGCTGCACTAATTATTGTACCACATAATCCGGTGCCATCAAATAGACTTACACATTAGCTATTTTCCTGCCTCCATCTCTTTGTGCTCTCTTTCTCTGTGAGTCACATCAGTACGAGCAGTTAAGTAAATCAAAGTTTATAAGACTCGGGGAAAAAAAAAAATTGTCATAAACTACACACAAAACCAGCTACTGTATTTCAAAGTTTTGGTTGAAGCAACAATATCAAAGAGTCTCTGTCATATGGGAATCTTTTCCTCTCTCGTTCCTGCTCTATATACTATTAAAAGACTTCAGTAAAGGAAGCAGAGTAAACCCAAAGTGCTCATCTACTATTGGTTAAGAAAAAATGGAGTAGCAACAGAGAGAAACCAAAACCAAGCTCACKCTTGCTGTGGAGATGCCTTGCTCGTGTGCTTGGGCGTGTGTGTGTGCATGTTCCTGCTTGGCTTTCTCCTTCTGCCGCTTCTAACAACAACATTGCAAAAGCAAAMGGCGCTAGGGCAGAAATGTTTTGAAACAGTTTATTTTGTTATTTTAATATTCACAGCTCGGGGTCTGGCACTAGCAAAAGAAAACCTTTTCCAGACCTTTTTTACCCACCAACTTCATTGCATTTCTGTCAATACCAGGTGTCCAGTAAAGAGGAGCGGAGTGAAACTCCGTGCTACTGTAGTTCATTGTTTTGCATAAGTTTTGGGGAAATATATATTTTTTTTCACTTTACTCTTTARGGTTAGACATTTTAGTCTGGGAGAGGAGAGGTAATTTAAGTGATTTTTATCCCTGACAAAAATGCTCATTCAGAATGGCCTTTGCTTTTCTCCTTGGTCAATAAATCACAGGAGACCCCAACCTAGTAAACCCGCCTCGGAATGATGCTTTTTAAGGACTTTGGAAGARTAATCAATCAGCATGTCACCTTCAGGGCAGCAGGGACCTGGGCAGGTGACGTGTTCTAGAAGGGGACAACAGTTGAGCCCCATGCCCCATCATGAAAAGTTTCCTTTTAGTGACTTTCTATCTCTGCGAGGAAAGAGCAGGAATACTTGGGAGAGTGATTGCTCCCCCAAAGWGTGCAAATTCAGCGTCTAATTAGATCTCATTTGCTTTGTTTGTTTAATATTTGCGTGTTTATTTTCTTTGCTGTAAATGGGCTACTTAGATGGCAAACCGTGGAGGGGAAAATGGAAACACTTATGGAATAATTTACTGGAATCAGGGTATATGTTCTATGCCAACCACTGGCCTCAGTCAGTAGGAACATTATCACCTTTGGTATGTCTCCAGTAAAATTGCACCTTTTACCAATCTCTGGGTTAATTTAATACTGGAAAAGGAATGTGAAGCTTTTAGGTTTCAGCTATTCTTTATGGTATCTTTTCCCGTGAAACAATGCAGCGAAAGGAGCTCATGACAAGTYGCATTTTTCCACACAGTGATCTCTTGTTGGAGACCTGTGAGACTACTGTAATTTCCTTCCCATTACTTTCAATGAATTCCATGCATGGGAGAGGGAAAATGGGTAGTGGAGCCAGAGTTCCTGCATTACCCCACTGCATAGGTAGCAAAAGGAGGACGGAGACTTGCCACGGGATTCTTTGCATTGCTCCTCTGCTATACATTAGCTTTAATCTTCCACTGAGCAAACTATAGGCATTTGTAACAGGAATAATGAGGGTTAGCCCTTTGGAGACTGTGGTATGAGTCAGATTTACCTTCCAGTATCCCAGTGTAAAATGCTGAGATCAGAGAAGCTACACCAATGTAAAACAGGTGTGCATATGCACACAAATATATATGTGGGTATATAATATRTATAAAGAGAGGCAGAGATGTATATTTCCTCTTATTTTGCAAACATACTTTATTCATGCCTTAACCTCTACCAAAATAAGCCTTTTTTTAACTTTAAACTACTGCTTCTATGAGGGTTAGCACTTGCAGTGTCTTAACATTAATGCTAGTGAAGACAGAGGTGATCAGGCAGCCAACCTCAGTGTCTCCACCCGCATCAGCTCCCAGGTGGGACCGTCCAAGCAATGTGCTTTCAAGGATTAAAATTTCACAGCAAACTTCTGCTTAAAAAAAAAATAAAAAAAATGGAAGCAATCACAGTGTGTGCAGCCATTTCGTGCAAAAAAATTCACAGTTTTAGCTCTCACCTTGAAAGAGTAAAGACCCTTAACCCCCTTCTTGGACCACCCGTCCCAGTAGCTCTCTCTGGGCTATTACCAGTATTCTTATTTCCACACGAAGGAATGCACTTTTTGTGTTTTTGTGAAATATTTCTAACCTGTGAAATGTGGAGATTGAAGTCACTGGGAGTGTGCAGTGAAAACCCTCTTCCCCTTCACCAAAAAAGTAGACATTTGCAGTAAAGAGATCTGCTTAAAAAGTTCTGCTTCAGCCCAGGGAATACTCTAGAGGAGTCTTTTGTCTACTGCAGAGCTCCYGTGTTACATCTGGAGACTAAACGCTGTGACCCCACGTGAAATGGTGCTGCTTTATGCCCAGTTTTCAAAAGAGCCTAAACTGGAGCATTTCTGATAATGCCTCCGTAGTGTGTGAGTGTGTGTGTGTGTGTGTTCTCCGAGGCATTCGTTTGGCTGGCACATTGGAAAATGGTTAACACAGTGAATGTGGGGTGTCATTTTTGTAGTGGAGAATGTGTGCCAGAAGAATTCAACTGTAACCACTAAATATTTGCTTAAAAACTAATTTTAACCATCTGGACTCCTCTTTTTTTTTTTTTTTTTCTTTTTTTTTTTCTACTTATTATTCTTATTATTCTTATTCTTCTTTTGAGGTGGGGTGAGAAGGGAGCATTTTAATAGGAATGATTTGCGGTTGCAAAATGAATTTGGTTAATTTGGTTACCACCCCCATTTATATGATGACTACAAATAGTCCCTAACATCTGAAGTTTTAAAGAACTAGCAGATTTTTCTCTCTTGAGCTTCAGAAGCTGGAAATGAACTTACAAAAGACAATAAATTGTCCTTGATGGAATAAATATTTTGTGGGGTTGCTATTGTTCCTCTCGACAATGCACTAACATGTGCTAATAAAGGAAGAATTGAAGAGCTTGCGTAGTCCGGGCTGCTCTGCCAGGGGAAATTTTTCCACTTTCAGGCTTGGAGTCAGGTTCCCCGTTGCGGGACGGTGGAAACGCAGGGCTCGAATTCCCGGGGGACCCGACACCTGCTGCTGTGCCGGTGGGAACGGCGCCTTCTTGCACAGGGCATGACCAGAACGGGTCCCCGTTCGCGGAGCAGAGCGGGGAGTRACTCGCAAATGGGAATTTCGGAGCGAGCCCGGATGAGCCGTGTCCGAGGTCGTGTTGCAGGGAGGTGGTTGCTGAGCCAGGGCCACAGTAAGGATGCTGGCCAAAAGCAGGGTCAGAATAAAGTTTCTTAAATTTCTCTAATACTTAAGGAGAGAGATTTAGTTTATTTTGTGTGTTTGTTTGTTTTTCTTGTGGTTTTGTTTTTCTATATCTCAGAGCACTCACCTTGTTCTTTAAAATTTTCTTTTTTTTTTTTTTTTGGTTATGGATCCAGCCAGTGTTAAAATAGTTGGTAGATGTACTTGTCTCTATGTTCTCTCTGTCTTGCCTCGGCATATTAAGTGAATGTTTTACAGCTTCTGCTACAAATACATCTGTTAAAAAAAATGTAAAACTTTCAAATGCCTAAGTTTTAACAGCTAACTGTTCAAGAACGATGAACTTGCAGACCTAATCTTAGAGAAATAGGTAAAGTTGGGTGCAGCAGCCTGACTTTAGCAGCTCCTGGAGGTCCTCTGTTTTGCCATGTACTGCGACACTGCTTTCATCCAACTCATTGTAYATTAGGAACAATTTAGTATCATTTCATTTAAAATATGCAGCTTTATATCAGGAGTAAATGTGTAGCCACAAGGTAAAATTAAAAAAATATATTAGTCTCATCGTTAAAAAAAAGCCTTTAAAGTTTCCATTATCCATTATGTCAGGTAGCAAATATCTTCTCAATGTAACTCCAGACATTAAATCTGTCAAGAGGCATGCAGTAAAATAAATGTCTGGGATACCTTCATAAACAAAAATCTTATTTCCATAATTCATACAGCTGGCTGGCATTTATTGGCACGTCAGGTGCAATGGGGACATTTCAGGAACATTAACATGTACAGCATCATTTGTCAACAAAGCAACAATGTAAGCAAATCGTTCAGAACTCATACAGATTTACAGCTTTCTCTGCCAGCTGCTAATTACGGTGTGCTCTGCCTATTTGGTATGGTCTTTTTTATTGGAAAATGACAAAGGGGTTATGGTATCCCGGTTTGGAATATAGATGCGCTTTTAGTAATAATATGAGTGGTAATATGACTACACAGCCTGGAGTTTTGATCTAGTTGCATGAGTCCTATAATTGACCGGCTTTGATTGATGAAGGACAAACARAAATTCACGGTGATATTTACTTACTGGTGTAAGTAACCTCTGCAAACAAAGAAATAATAAAATATCAGGGAGCAAAGAGAAGTATCTCGGTTGTAATGGTTTTTATTTTTCCTGCTGAACTTGACAGGGAAAATTCACTCCTCAGAAAATCTGGTGTGCTTAGGGAGCAATGCCTAGAAAGCCCTATACATTGCAAATTAACAAATGTCCTTTGAAGGTTGCTGAATTTATTTTGATAAGAAAAAGAATCAAACTTCCAGGATTTTAAAGATGATGGTATAGGCTACATGAAAAGCTGGTAATACGTATGTAAGAACCAAAACACAAGTGTTAATTATCTGCCCCAAACATCCTCTATGTCAGTCTGTATTTCCCTCTCTTTATTCTGTGCCTGCAATGTGATTTTTCAAGTCAGTGTTGGAAAGTCAGTTTTACTTTTTATTTTCAGTCTCTGGCCAGTTTGCATTTCAGTCTCGCAAAAATATAACTCATGGAGCTTTATACTTCAGTTGTATAAATTAAATATGCTTTCATAATTATTATACCTGTTATCTGGCCCAAGGTAAGAGGATTCTATTAACTAAATACATATTTAGACACCTAATAAAATTTCTTATTCAGTTCTATTTCTTAGTTTCAGTTCATGAACAGTAACCGCTATTCTGAGTTAAGATCTTGACCATTTAATTTTTAAGAAAAAAAGTAATTAGACCATATTATGGATTAATCTCTTGCCAATTTTCATTTTTTTAAATCAAAGCAATTTTAGACTTGGGAACTACATAATTTCATGYGAAGAAAGTATGTTTTGCCAACCTTATTAAAATCTTTAAAGACCATATTTTCTATAGACTTCCAAAAATTATCCCACAAAAGTGTGTGGGTGCACCCATCTGTACACATGAATGGGCAGTTAGGAGTATAATTACCCAGTTTTGCATGTGCAAATGTGGGTGTTTAATCACAAATTAGCTGACCCACCGATTCCGTGGGTTCGTGTTCAAGAGTTGATTGATATTATTTCCTTGAATCCCATAAAATATGCTAGCCTCCAAAGGCTTTTTAGGGACAATAATAACTTTTCTGCAAAATATCCRAGATTCCTAAAGCAAATTAAAATGATACTGATGCAACAGTAAAATGAGGCATAACATAGCACCAGTACTAAGGATGTTATTTTGGTTATAGCAACTACATGATCCTTTGAATATGATAAATTCTGTTGCCTCTAGTTCCAGAATTCCAGTGATTACTGTCTGCCACTGATTCTCTGGAAGGAAAATGCACGTGGTCCTAAAGAGAAAACCAGCCCACCAGGGTTGCAAGACCTTGTGATGGGGCTATGTCCGTATGAGCAATAATCACAGCCCCTTTCACAGAAAAGTTATTTTGTGGTAGGAGCGATTTACCCATCTGGAAGGACACAGATCCTCCCAAATGGTTAAGGGATTGAATTCAAGAAGAATTTATTGAGCAAGTTTGGAGGGAGCGAGTGGCCGGCTGGGGAAGGGGCGCGCTGCAGGTACCAACCTCAGGAGATGTTGTCATCAGGGAGGGTAGCAGTTTCTTAGACCAGAGGCTAAACAGGGTCTTTGGGTTGTTCCAGGTGTTTAGGCATCATCAGGAAATATGCTCTTTAGTCCAGAGCAAGGAAAGAAGGGTTAGAGACCCCCAGAATTCAGTTTTCCGTAGTACTATAAACAAATAGGGCAGAGATTTGCTAAGTCCTGCTAGACCAGGACTAGTTCATAGAAAATCAAGTTTRTCCTGTCAAATGCTCAAAATACTCAAATAGTTCATATATTATATATGCATATATGTATATATTTCTTTTCTGTTTGTTTCTTTGGACGTTTGGAGAGGAAGTGCAGACATTCTTTGATCCATGAGGATTGCTTTTCTTCCTGCCGCCTTTGATTCCACTTGCCTAATAATAATGGGCATTATCTTATATCCATATTTAATTTTATTATGTCACCAGCATTGCGAGAAAAGGATGTTCTTTTCAAACATTGTAATGCCTTTAGTATTTCACTAGTCATCAGTTAAATCAATTTTTCCTTTTATTGGATCTGAATTATAAATCAAGTAGTCATTGTATGGGATACTGTATATGAATGTACAGTATATCATTATGATGTATCCTATAATAATGTCTCTTAGACATGAAAACTAAAGATGGTGGTTTAAAGTGCTGAGAGAGAAAAAATTGGAAACATCTGTTAGTAGGAAGTAGAGAAGACTTTTTATTAAAGTTTGCCGCGTGGATTTGATAGGGAGAGCGCATGGAGCTGTATTCTGCCACCCCTTGCGCYGCCGCGTTATTTGTGTCGTGAGCAGAAAAGCTGAAGTAGATGGGAGGGCTGGAGAAAACGGTTTGGGCTTTGGCCAAGGCGTGCAAAGAGCAGCTCAGGAAACCCAAGGCCTGCGGCCAAGCTGGGATTCGGACTCAAGTCTTTGGAGGGGCCCAGTTATCAGTTTTCGTCACTCAAGATGCCATGGAAAAGCAAAAAAAAAAAAAGAAAAAAAAAAGTGAAATCAGTAAAACCTTTTTTGCAGAGGGTTCCTTTTATCCTGATTCTACTGGGAAGTGTTCCAAGAGGCAGGGGCATTGGCAAGGGGTGCTTTGCCCATCTGCCAGCCTCAGGTGACCATATGTGGTCACCGCAGTTGGACTTGAAAATCTTGAAGCTCTTTTTGAACCATAAKGACTCTGTGATTCTCTGATTCTCTATTCTGCGTCCCTTTTCACAGCTCATCTTGGCCATGCAGCAGCTCCAAAGCTGATATCTAACCTGGTGCACCTGAGCTTGGCTTTTCCAGCTGTGCTGAGCTCTCCCTGAGCCCCCTGGTTTCTGCGACATTCTCCAGATCTGCAAAATCAGATGTAGTTGCCCCAGTGCAATTACTTCCCCCCCCCCCCCCCAATAGAAAGCAGAATCTTGCTTATTGATTCTCCTGCCTGGTGTGCAGTCAATGGCGAGCACACTAATACAAGTAGAATGAGGGCACTGGAAGCTGGCCCTGGGCCTCCATGAGTCATCTGAAGTAGGTTCCTTATATCTTTTATCATCACGCACGGCCTGGCAAACAAGAGCACCACTGTCTTCTGCAGTGCAGAGAGTTACCTCGGGCTATTCTGAAGAATAAAAAAAAAAAAAAAAAAAGAAGAAGAAAAAGCATTTTTTTCTTTATTTTTAGACCTGACTTGGCCTGTGCTAATCAACATATTCTGACAAGCACAGATAGGACTTTGTTGCAATGCTTATGGGCAGCATAACCTGCCTGGATGCAGCTGCAGACCACCTGTAGCGAAAGTCAAATCAGGGAGGGACCCCCCCGCTCTTGGCATTGCTGCTTTTTGTCTGGACTCCCCGTGGAGACACAGAGCCCGTTTTGAGCCTTTCTGTCCCTTTAAGGCATCTCAGGATGGAAATAAGACTGTTATTTGAGAGACTCCAAAAACTCCCCCATTGACGGTGATTGATGCTGTGCAAAGGGTCTTAGAGTGGAGACCATGAGTTTTCCTTGTGGTCTTCGTGCAGGCTTGGGGAGGTGACCATTTAGGGGATTTTTGGATGGTTGTTTTGGTTCCTTGCRCTTAAAGGACACTTTTAAATCTCCCTCCACTAATCTGCATTTTAGAAGAATCTCCTGAGTTTTGCATGAAAAAAAAAAAGGCTCCTAAGAATGAAAGCCCCAAGTTGCTGCAGTTGTTCCATTGTTTCTAAATAAAAGACATGGCAAACAAAAGAAAATGGAGCGACTCAAAATGCAGTGCTTGCATGCTCCGCATAGCCACATGAAAATGGATATGATCGCGCTGATCCTATTTAATGATGCTGGAATTCCCTTTAACTGCGGATTTGTCTGGGCTTAGGCTGGATGGGCAGCTCGGCACATAGACYGAGCAGTTTGGGCGTATGGTGAGCACTGGGCTTGCAGAGCAGCTGAAGTTGGCGGTTCCTCGGCGCTCTTGGTCGGGATGTCTTGAGGCTTCTGGCAGCGAGAACTTTTCATTTGATTAAGCAGTGATTTGTTTACCAGGTAGTGTCTTGTTGCGTTCATACATTGCAGGCAATACTCTCCTGGTTTTCGCATGCAAATCTGCCGTACTGAGAATTTCTTGGAAATGCTGCTATTCACCCCATTTCCTCACTCACAGATTCAAAAGTTTCGCCGATTCCTGCTTCACTAATAGCCGTGGAGCGCTCCCTCATTTGAAATTCCTTCCTCTCCGTGGTATCAATGTTCGCCGCAAAGACACTGATGATACCRATTTTAATTGGTATTTATGCATAGGGTCATGTGTACCCTCCGAGAAGTTTCTGTGCAACTTTTCCCTAATTGAAATTAGATTGAAGTGTTGCTGTGTACACTGCGACTTAATGGTGACAACGTTGAGCCAGCTTCGAAGCTCAGATGCATGGCACGCATCCCAAGAAATCTGCTATGATGCTCCCACATACATCTATGCATATTTTTATGGTACAAGAGACATAAGGTGTGGAAAAGGAGCAGTCTCTTTAAGGGGGATGTGGCAACCCTATCTGCCAGTCATCTTGCCTCTGCTGTTCTATTCCTTTTGCAGCCATTCTGCCTCTCCTGCGTTGAGAGCAAACGTCTTTGCCTACGTGATCGACACCTAAAACCCATCACCAGGTGAGCGGCCAAAGGGCTCATGAACGGGGACCACCGGCCCTCATTGGAAATGCCCTTGGTCTGCTCTGGAGATGGGTTGCTTGATGAGCAAGAGCCATYGTATGCACCAAAAAAAATGTCATTTATGGCCCAGTTTTGCTGTTGCTTTGCAATGGGATGGCCCGGCTGTGATGCTCTTCTTGGCAATGCGGGTATGGCGCATGCGAGACTCCCTTCTTGCTCCYAGAAGTGTTAGAGCTTAAATTGCAGCAGCTCATAGGATCGTAATGTATAATAAGCMATGCCCTTGAGCATTTTTCTCATGCTCTTGTAAGTGACTCTTTTAAAAGCTTCCTTTTTCCTTGTGAAAAATCATTAAACTTTTTTTTTTTTAAAGTAAGTAGTAGGCTAGACTAGTAATCATTGCAGTTCATTGCACTTCTTTAAATACTACAAGATAATTAGTGACACAACTTGATTAAATGCATTTCAGGTGTAATAACTAAGTTGAGGAGAATCACCAAATATTAGCAAAGCTCCAAAGTGTAACTACTTTGTGTTGCATGCTGTTTTAATGATTGCGATGTGAAAATGTGCACCATTCCAAAGAGATCACATGTTTCACATAATAAAAATTAYTGTGACATAAAATATATATTTTCTTAAAAAGTACTTGTAATATCAAAAGGACTGTGAAGTATTAGCCATTTAATACAAATTTATCTTTTCTTGCAGATGATTACATTTTCATTTTAATTGCTCACATTTCCCGTTCTGATCTCAGTGTTTTATAGTAGGCAAGACATGCCACAAAGAAGAAAAAAAAAAAAAAAAAGATTTTATTTGTTAGTTAACAGTCTTCAGAAGTCCTAATTTGGCCAATGTGTTCTGCTGCAAAGTCTTGGAATGCTGTCTTGCAGTTTCAAAAGTGATCTTATTTGGCTTCCCAGAAACTATTATGCCTGGAGGATGCCATGAGAACAAGGGCTGCCTTGTTAACAAGTAGAAAACTCTCAAAAACAAGATAGAATCCTGATATAAATCATAATTTAGATGCACAGAGCTATGTTCACCACCACAGTAATGTAATTCATTTACATCTAGTTATTACTTATCTCCACCCGAACTCCTAAGTTCAGGAATGCAGCTGCCTTCTGCCTTGTGACTCGCGGGGGTTAGGCAAGAATGACATCACCAAATTTAAGCACATTATCATGCTGACATAGTGGCACCTTGTTTTCCCCTCCACGGATAGAGCCAGGATTGTGCTCTACCCCCCATTCTCCCAAAGAATACCTTTTTTTTTCCCCTTTCAAGCAGCTGCTATATGAAGGGTTGCAAATGTCACTTCAACTAATGATGAATGATGCTTGACCCTGGGACCTGTTACTATGAATTTTATGCAATGCTAAATTAATACGAAAGATCTCTGCGAGAAGACTTGAGCTATTATGCATGCAGCATAAATGATATGTTAAACAATCCAAATTTTTTTTTCCCCTCTCTCTCAGAGCCGTGGTAAAACGCAGAGCTGCTTTCACGTTTTGATGTGCATTTCCACTTAAGATTAGTATCTTTTAATTCTAAAAATATTTTTGGTAAGCAAATCAGTTTGCAAAAAAACATTGTCAAAAGGGCAACTGGCCCACGTGTCTTTGCTGTTTGCGCTTGAATATAATTAATTATGTAAAGCAATAGTTAGTTGGAGCTTAACAATTAGTAGAGTCTGTCAAATAGTCACACGGAAATTACTAACTAATTGAACTACTTGTCTTTTATTGTTTCAGGAAGCAGTACAGAGTGCCAGTCTTTTATCTCATAACTTTGCTATTATCATGCATCCCCTTTTTTGAGGACTATATGCTTCCTACTAGGCTAATACATAAATAACCCTCCTGGTAATGTCACAGTGTGCAGAAGTGTTTGAAATAAAAACACCTGTTTTAATTAGTATTCAGATTTGTGCAGTTTAAAAAATGATAATCCTCTTGCAGTTATATGACATTTTTAAAGCTTTGAATTTCCATCTGTATCTTATATTATGATGTTTCGGGATTGTCGGGAGTTAATTATGTTAACTTGGGAAACATTGCTCGCATTTAGAATGAAAAACTTCAGCTTGAATAGCCAGAAAAGCAGATGCTATCTTTCTTGTCAAATGCTTTGTTGTGCACTGCCTTGAAACTTTTTATAAGATTCTGTATCCAAGAGGAAGTATAAATCTCTATTTATTTGAGATGTTTCCCTAGTCTAATCAATATTTTAATACATCTCTTGGGGGGAGGGACCTACATATATCTCAAAGAACTAAAGCCGTGAAAATCTCTTTATTTTATATTGAAATCATTTTGCTATTGAAGGCCCATTCACAGGACTGAATTGGAGAACAGGAAAAAAATCCCTGCAAAAAGTTGAAAAATTATTTTTGAGCACACCTTTCTCCCTAGAAACAGATATTCTTAATTTAGAAAGAAAAAGAAACAGAAATAGTAAGGAAATAGCAGAGCTAGAGGAAGGTTTATGGATAATGTTGACCATGTTGACAGATGTTTTTAACATATTTATGTGTGTTCTAAGGCTAAAAACTTGAGATGAGCACCACGCATTACACAAGCCACTATGGAAGGGCGAGTGGGGCTTTGTTTTGAAGGATGTTGGCCCCCTTGCCCTTCAAATGTCAATTGGTAAAACGGAATTTATGAAAAAGCACACTTATCAAGCATCTTCCCCATGCAGGGCAACATGTAGTTCTCCAAATGCATAAAAATATTTGAGAAATCATGTTATTATTAGCACCATTATTATCAAAGGGCATTTCGTTAACATTTGAAAGTCCTTCAGTGTACTTGAAGATATATTTCTTGTAGCAACTTATATAATCCCCTCCTGTTTAAAGTTTTGTTTAAAACACATACAATTATCATCTCATATGCCCTGATTCGGTAGGCACTTAGAAGCATTCCTATCTTTAACAGCATAGCTAGTCTTGCTAATATCCAGGGAATGGAATTAGAGCTTCAGATATTAGCCAAAAATAATGCAAATGTGAATTAAGCAACATGGTTTTGAAGTTGACTGTGGGTTTTCTTTTGTATCTTTGACTGAATGAAAAAGTTTGGTAAAAATATTAAATCAAATATTACAGATATTACTGATAATTATTTTAAAAAGTATATGAAATCATTCATTCGAGGCTGGTAACTGGAAGGAGTTAGGCACTAAAATTACCTTCCAATAGGGAGAGAGAAGAAAAAATCCTAGCAATTTTTAGACAGAAACATCAGCGATGATGTGGTCTCTGCAGTACCCAGGATCCAGATGTGATAACCTAGAAAACTCAATTGAAAATTATTTTTCTCTCCTTTTATAGAATTCTGGGTTGTAAACTTTAATTATTTGCAAGCTAATAGGTCGTTCGGGTATATTAAATGTATATTSCTACCTTTGCCTTTTCCATGCATGTAAATCTAAGCTTAGCTTTGGAAAGCTCTTGCTGCTTTCTGTCTTGACAGCAATCTGTGCGAAATGACTGTGATCTTCTCTCTCCTGTATCTTGTCRCACATAATAGGGTTGATAGTAAATTGTCATTTAAGGTGACAATTCCAGCCAAAATTTCATTAACTTAACTGGGATCTATGAATATAAATCGTTCTTACGATCCAAACCCAAGCCTGCCTTCTCTGAATCGCACTTTGTCTCACTTTGCTGCTAATAAAGCAAATAACTAATGCTAAAAAAAGGCAAGGTGCAAAAAGTGCAAGTCTGAAAGTATTTAAGAAAAGTGTCCTTTCTTTTTGAGTAACTTGAAGAAAGTGTCTAAATGACCTCTTCCTAACCAGAAGAGAATATAGAGAAGAAATTAAGCTTTATTGGTAAATTAAAGCTCAAATCCCATGGTTGATGAGAGATATGGTCCGTTTGAAATAGTTACAGTTTTAGACTTTCTCTTCTACAATCAGCGGGTGGAGACCAACATAATCCAATTAATTGTAATTCCCTTTTGTGGCACTGGTACAGTGGTGAGTGATATAGTAAGTCCATTGAAGTCTTATCTTTGGTCAGATAATCCAAATGGATTCATATTATGAAACAGTCCTTTATAAAAGTTCYTATGAACAGAAGTATTTTGACTTTAGTGAACCAAAAGATAAATTCTGTACAAAATAAAGTGTTTTGTCCTTGAGTATACAGGGCTTGTATATACCTGATTTCATGTGAGACTATTTCTTTTAGCAGGCCTATTTCAAAGAACCCTTTTATTTAAAAAAAAAAAAAAAAATCCAGAATTTGTTGTAGGGTTGTCTGGACACCCTACAAACCTATGTGTGAGAACAGAGATTTATACTCACGTCTTTACTTTTGTGAATAATTCCTTTAAAATAAGTATGGTAATAAAATATGATAATCTTTTGAGGATCAAGTTTGTATTGTTTTTTTGTAATGCTACAACAAACTAGTAATCCATTGATCATCCTTGTAACTGTAAACAAACTAAATATATATATTTCTTTTCAATGCTATAAGTGGACAAAGGGAATTGCTTAATTTTAGCTCAAGCTTTGATCTATTTACATTTGGAAGTCATTTACATAAAGGAAGTCATGACAACCTTTATTGTTTTGTTAATTATTTCCTTTGATTATTGAAACTCACTAACTGAGGCACAAGCTTATTGTTGGTGGGGTCAGCCCTAGTCATATATTTGGCTATGTGCAATAAGCAAGACTTGAGTGAGATTCTTGATTTTTGAGGATTTTTGTTACATAATCTCTTAATTTAAAAATCATGGGAGACAGACCCAATTTAATGGACCAGAGCTACACATTTTTGTATTTCTTGTTTCTTTTGAATTTGTCCATATTAACCCCAAGCTAGGCATAAGTAGTCTTACTTGTAGGATTTTGACATCTCATATTTACTAAATAATATTGAGATACCATTTGTGGGGACACCACACTAGACAATATATTGAGGTCAGTTCTTTACAGAGWGTCTCAAAAATATTTTCTTCTTTTTTTWCCCCCCCCTTAAATTGTATGGTTGAAATTTAATACAAAGGATTTTTTACCCTTTGGGGTTCATTACATACAAAATAATTTATGACCGTGAATCACAAGAAGGCAGTGAATTAGGTTTCAGATAAGTCTGCCAAATATTACAAAACATTGTGTACAGATTTTTGGACTATGAAAAGGCTTTTGATGAGCATGGAAATAGAAGCAGTGTTAGAAAGAGCGAGAAGGGGAAGAACAGAAGAGCTATATGTCAGAATCCTAAAGCATTCTGAGTTAGTAGAACAATTAAAAAAGATAGGGGTATGAACATATTTTTGATGTATGAACTCAGGACAGAGAGTCATTGTCCAGTCCTCCTCTGTATGAGATCGTGAGAGTTTTCCATTTGTTTAAAATGTAGATTTAGGGCTGCTGATACATATGATTCTGGTGCAGACCTGACTGTGAATGACATAAGAAAAAAAAAAAAAAGATAGAATTAGATTGCAGAGGCATTTACCAGAGAGCTATTACCTAACAGAAAAATATGAATACCAGATTTAGAGTCRAAGGGAGATATTTACCTTGACTAATACGCGTACACACAATGTAGCACTAAATGAGGAAGATCAAGTGGAAAGCAGAATTCAGAATGGACATTTGCCTTTGAATAGTAAAATGTTTCATGAAAAGTAAGTTCTTTATCTAAGAAAGTATTTGATGTTTGTGCTCCTCTGCCTGGGTATAGGAAATAGAAATACTAAGAATCACCTAGAAATCAGAAAAAAAAGTCCATTAGTGATACAGAGAAATGGGCAGGACATTAGTCTGGTATTGAGTGATGGGGAAAGAGGAGAATATAAGCAGAAAGGAAAACAAAGTAAAATGCGCTTTGGATTCTGTGAAGAAGCTGAAGTTATGGTACTGAAAAAAAAAAATCAGAGAACTTAAAAATAAATGCAGTTTTCACTCAGCACAGCAATTTTATTTTTATGAGCTGCAGAAATTCTTCCTAGCACTTCACTCTTGCACTTGAGCTGTCTTTGGGATTTGAGGCCATGAGGAGAGCGTGAGCATCACCATTTGGAGATGCTCAGAGTTATCCCCAGCAGGACCAACGGGCATCACTGGAGTCCCCCAGGACACTATTTCCTAGCCCATTTCTTTAAACCCTTTGAGCTACCTCAGTATTTCCTTGACCCTAAAAGAAGGAAGGATTTGGCCCCGACGTTTCAAACACTGAGGTTAGAAAATCTGATGTTGCTTGTTCGTACCCGTGGTTCCTTCCACACAATTTACAGAAATGWGTGAGATGTGTGGTGGTCTGTTTATTCCTGGGGAGCGTTCAGCTGTACTGGAGGGAAATATGTTATTTTTAAAGCCACTCCTKCCCCAGTATGGAATAGTCCATTCAGCTCAATTTAATGAGTTTTAAAAGTACTTGTAACTATAAACCTACTACAGTAAGTATTGTCTCAGATCACAGTGACAGCAAATGCTAAGTTACAAACTTCAGGAACCTGTTGTTTAAGCCCATAGCAAATATTTGCAGCGAGAAGTGAGTAAAAGAATCACAGGGATATGACTTGGTTCTGGGCACCAACTGGAGTTCTTTCAGGACTGCTACATATTTTTGTGCTTCCAACAGCAATTAATGGGGTAGAAGCTTCCTCAATGTGATGGAGTCACTAGTTGGCCATATCTCCAAGCCCTTGAGCTCCTTTGCCTGTTTTCATGGAGTACCATTCCTGAACTGCTGGAATATACTGGATCTTTTTCACAGGAACAATGAGGTAGTTCATCCCTCTTCCACTCTGCGGACTTCTGCAGAATTACACAGAGGATGAATATGACCCAGTGTGCCCGAGCACAGAAATCTTTTATTTTTTCCGGAACACATTGAGATTTAAGTTAGCAGTACTTGGTTGTTCCACCATGCCCTCAGGTCAGTGAACTGTCATTTCAGAGAAGTGGAATAAACAGCACTCTGGGTGCATATCGAGACATTTCGCTTTTTAGTTTAAGTTGCTCAGTAATTTGTGCCTAKACACCAGGGTAATGGGCTCTCTAATAATAAACAAATGCTCAGACATGCAAAGATCCTGGCTTAAATTTTCTGCTAAAAGGGCATTCCATTTTCCTCACCGCAGAAGGAGTAATAAATGCAGGTTTTGTTTTGCTCGCTGTATCCCTGATAATCTGTCAATAGTAGCATTGGATGGATTCAGCAAAAGCCACCCAAAAATACATTGTAAATAAACTCCAGTGTTTTGCTCAGCTGACATTTTCAAAGCTCTTGATTTGCTTAGATCTTCTTGGAAGTGAAGGACCATGCATTGATCACAGGCAAGACTGGGGATCTCCCRAACCTTCCAAGGGGGAGAGGAAGAAGGAGCCTTGACCACTTTCAGCCCCTCATCACCCATGGGCCTCCAGGCATCTCTGCMTCCGATTACTGCTCAAAATTGAGTGTGATCATGTTGAAAGGAATGGTTTGCTTCGCTATAGCAATCCTTTACAATAGTTTTTGCAATCCTGTCATCCCAGGATGATCAGGAGGTTGCTGCCTCTTGGAATTACTCACTGGAGAAGCTCTGCCTTTAAAATGTACACACAGCTATTGGGCACACATCCCTATCTCTGTATAAGTTAATATTAGTGTAGTATAGAAAGCGTATAGTAGTGAAGGAGCATGCTGAGGACTCAACAAGTGAAGCAGTTCTGCTCAAGTCTTTTTCTCTCTTTACTATTGAAGAGCATAAGTGGCCTGCAAACTATTTCTGAAGAATGTATCATACAAAAGAGGTGTCTTTAAGTTTGGGAGAGAAGAAGAATGACATTTGACACTTAGTCGTTTCTCAGTATGGTGCAAGAGGGCTTTTCTTCCCCTCCTTCAACCACAGGGCTCTGTTTTGGAGCTCTCACTACTCAACTGCCTATTGGGATGTGCAAGTCCAGCAAGTTTCCCAAGCTTTTAGTCAACTGGGAATGCATTGTGTACTCCCATTTTTTTTTATTTTTTTATTTATTTTTTTCTGTTAAGACTTTGATGTGAGAGAAATAGAGGGAATTAGTAAATACTGCTGTGCTGGGCTTTCTCGGAGGGAGATCTCCTTCTGAATATGGGCTGGTCTCTAGGGCTGGAGGCTCCAGTGCTCAGAGATTTCATGCCGCGGAGCCCTGGGACTGAGACTTGGTCCCCAAATGCCCAGATTTTAGAGGGAGATGCAGTGGTTGTCGTGTCTCAGAGCACAACCCTCGTAATTCTGCTGCACGCACCAAGAAACCATAAAGACAGAGACGTGAGCAAACTGATTCATCCAGAATGAGGCTCAATAGGATATATCTCWCAGTTTTGAAAGAAAAATGCTGAATAAGAGCTCTGTTTTTGCTTTTTTATACATAAAATTAGATAATAGTCTCTCTTGAAATTGCCAAAGTAGCTCAATCATAGACTGAGAGATATCCTCTTGGTCTGAGTTTGGARCAAGATCTTGGTGGCCCCTGCTCCTTTACACAACCATCCTTGGGATCAGTGACCCCTGATAGCAGGTACCGCAGCTGTGGGACAGTATTACCCAGCATTTTTCTCTCTATTCCCCTTTTCTTCTATGCTTTTCCCCTCTTTCTGTTGCATACCTGTCCTCAACCCTTCCTCTCTCTTGTCATCATCATATCTATATCATTTACCGAGCAGTAAATTCTTCTAGTTTATTTTATATTCTCCCTTTCTGTGTTATCTCTTTGGGTGGGATTGGGTTCCTTTAGATATATCTTAAGCATCTTCATCATAGGCATCTGAGATTTTTATTTAGTTTTGTTCTTCATCTCTTCAACTCACTTCATAAGACCGTCCCTGCAAAGACCTCACCAGTGTTGTGCTAGTTCTTCCTCATGTGTGGCACCAGGGAAGCAGACCACCCATAGAATCTGAATCTGTTTAATTCTTGTGAAAGAGGTGATTTCTGTGCCTTGAGAGCACAGTCTGCATAGCATAGGCCAGGTTCTGAGAACTGCATTTGCTGGAAATTGCTTTCAGTGGGAGTCGGGGTAATCCATGGGAGCACTTGCRAGAAGATACAATATCTAATGTGAATTAGGACGTCAGAGCGTGGTGCTCCGGGATTTAAAAGCAGCGTGGGCCGAGGACAATACATAGCTGGGGAACCAGTTGTATAAATTATCTTAAAAGAGAAAACAACAACAAMAAAAAAATCAGAAGTGGTCTCAAATGACTGCATTTTGCTTCCAGAGGCAAGTTCTACATACAGGGCAGGGCATGTGGTTAGAGAAATCATTCTACCATTCTCTCACAGAACTGAGCTCTCTGTGCTGCCTTGCTTGATTTTCTTTCTTTTTCTTTTTTTTCGTTATTGTTTTGTTTTGTTTTGTTTTGTTTTATTTTATTTTATTTTATTTTATTTTATTTTATTTTATTTTATTTTATTTTATTTTATTTTCAGTTGATCAATGATTATCTTTTGCACTTATTAAAGGAGAAAATCCATATGGTGCATGCACAGATGAGACACAAACTCCAGTTCTACTGCAAATGTTTGTGAAAAGATGCAACTACAAGACAGGCTAGTGTATTGAGAACTACACTAATAGTAATATCACAGTAAAACCCCACACTGCCTTAACCACTGTATTATATATCATTCTTTTTTTTCTTAGCTAATAACCTTGACAGGTGCCCCACTATTTTTTTTTCTTTAATGTGGTCCTCATATTTTCATCCCACATATTAACATAAATTTTAGGGGATTTTCTAGGCATATCTGTGTCTCTATCTCAGATATATGATATCAACGGGCAGTGATGGTTGAACTAATCAAAAGCTGCGGACAAGTTAAAGTAAATTTTTAGAACTGTGAGATTTCTGACCATCTTCCCAGATCCTGAGCCCAGTCCTTGACTGGCAAATTGAAATACCAGATTTGGGACTTAAGCTTTATGTAGACAAAACACCCCCAAAATAAAAATGGCCAAGGAAAGCTAAAAGAGATCATCTGAAATAAATGAATATGTTTGCATGCATGTTTGTTTGTGGCCCTATGGCCAGGGTATGTGCGTGCTCGCGGCCAGCGGGAACCAACGGCGGACCTTGCGGCGAATGGACTTGCATTTTCTTTTTTGTTGGTTTTTTCTTTTTTTTTTTTTTTTTTTTTTTTTGACTTGGCATTTGTTCCTCCCAGCAAACATTTTTGAAAAATCTCTTATTGCTAGAGGGGAAATTGACACCCTGTGCTTTCACGATGATACATTCCTAACACGTTTCCTTGAAGAGCTGGAAATGGTGCAAAAATCTGGTAAGAAAAGTCTCTGCAAAGCCTTAGAAGTCAGGCTTTCCACTTTAGACATTTAAGACAAATGCATGGCAAAAAACAAGTTGTGTTTTTTTTTTTTTTTTTTTTTTTTTTAAGGTTTCTACTTAAAGTTCTGTGCCAAAGCTACAGTACTTATACATTTTCTAAATGTGTTTTAAGCAATAAGTTGTACAACATTTTTAGAACATGTGTTAAGCTATTTCTCTAAGAATGAAGCTCTTAACAAAACATAAGCACTCTGCATGAGATCTTAGCAGCAAAGTGCTTAAAAGATAAAGTAAGAATTGGTACCATGGGAAGAACACCAGCTGTAGAGCACACAGGTCCATTATGAGAAGTATGGTAGTGGGTAGGGAGAAAATGATTTAATCAGGAGTAAAACCAATTTTATTATAAGGGCACGCAGGGGGTGTGGCACCATAGTGAGAGGGACATTTCAAAATATCTGACAGATTTCAACAATGTGAAAACCCACCCTGTTCTTTAAAGTGACAGTAAACCCCATCAGGTCTCTCTTTTTGATGCTATTGTTAACAGTTGACTGTTTAAAGCTGGCCCGCTAAGACGCTGTCGATCTAGTTCAATGGTATGTGGCGAAATAAAAGGCTAATTGTTGAAATACGATCAATCAAATATGATCTCAAAGTCTAAAAGAAGATCCCCTCTGCTAAGAGATCAAATCAGTACTTTTATGATTGAGGTAATTCAATGGGGGAGGAAAAAAAAGAAAGAAAGAAGAAAGAAGCTTGCAAGCGAAGAAGCGAGCAAGTCAACTAGACAAAATGCACAAGTGGGCCTTTGTTCCAGCCCTGTGTCCCGTTGCTCCCAGTTCAGGAATTGGGCCCATTCCGTTATTTGTGTACATTCCCCAAACCCAGATATTTGAAAAGCACTTAATAACACTTAGACTTCAAAGCAAAGWCCATTTCGGATGAGATTTTCTGTCCAAAAGTAACCTCTATGGTGAGAAAACTTCCTCATCAATAGACTATGGACCTGGTGTTGCACGTTCCATACAACTCCAAGAATTTCACCATTCTGTTCAACGGCAGCTCAGTAAAGAAGCTGGAAGACTAAACACCAAATTTCAGTGACTTTTAATAAAACCTTCCAGCATTATGTTGCTTCAAATTATTTTTTTCCGTGGTGTTCATAGTCGACTACTGATTTGAATTCRAAATTTTCTAAAAATGAAAATTATATCACACATATATGTAAAACTCAAAATCCATTTTAGGAATAACAGAATTTGTAGAAAGCATGCATCCTTTTGATTTGGACTAATGAAAATTTAYACTTTCCCAGAGTGGATTTTGATCCCATTGCTTACTGCATTCTGATAGTATCACGCTATTAGATTAAAAAAGACAAAGAAAAATAGAATAATCGGCCAATCTTGCTTTATTTTCATTAGAAACTCTATTTTAGCACTTAGTTTCTTTTATATTTAAATTCCTTAGCTCAGCCAAGCTTCAAAGAAAACATTTTTTTTTGTTTGCAAAACAGTTTTGTAAGCACTTGTGGTTTGTCTTTCGCGTGTTATCATTTTTGACAGCTTTGCATAGCCTAGGTAGGCCAACAGGGGTCTGTCTAATATTGTTGCTGGGCAAATCTTCCTCCCAGAGATGAAAACCAAACAAAATATTTTTGAAGCAGTACGAAGGAATTAATATCCCTTCTCTCACAGCACTCTATTCCTTGCTGACATTACATTCAGGCGAAAAAAAGGAGGAAAGCGCTCCCCATTATTCCCTTGTACATAGCAAGGCTAACACATGTAAAGCAATAACTCATTTTCTATTGCCATGTTTAGCATATGTCTCCTGTTGGCTCGGCAAGGCCTTTAGGCCGGTCCCTTGAGCCGGCCAGCGTTGGCAACTCTTAGCCCCTCGGCCTCGAAACCAAATAGCTTTGAATCATGTTGAGCCGGGATGCTAATTTTCCTCCTGATGCATGACGGGAATAAACGTATCTGACATCCTGTGTCAATGGTGCCGTCTCTTTGTGCCTCTTGGTTTTTTGTTCGCTGCATTCCTACAGATGGTATTCCATTGAAAACGCTCCCTTCCTACAGGAAAAAAAAAAAAAAGGAAAAAAAAAGAGGGGGAAAAAAAAAAACATGCACAGCACCAAACCTCTAGGTGCAGAAGGCTGTTAACGGTTGCTGATGATAGTAGGCAAACATTAACATAATAATTAGTGTCTTGTAATTGTTTCATTAAAACCAGTTGTTCCATTTCTCCTCGTGTTTTCCCAGAAGAGAAGCTGAATTTGGACGACAGCCAGTGGGAGGACATCCACGTTGTCACCGGAGCACTCAAGATGTTTTTCAGAGAGCTGCCTGAGCCGCTGTTCCCATACTGCTTCTTTGAACAGTTTGTGGAGGCGATAAGTAAGTACATCAGATACAGCAGAAGCTAGTGAAATAGCCTGTTATATAAAAATAATAATAAAATTAAAAATAGAGGAACAGAGGCATCTCAAATCTGATTTACCTTCCATTATCCATGATCCTGTCTTTTTGTTGTTTTTGATTGCCTTTTATCTCCTTTAGCATTTAGTTATTTAACTATAAAACATACCGAATTATGGGTCTATAAATATTATATATACGATTTGAACTTTAGTGCCTAAAACGGTTTCAGAAAGAAATTAATATGTGTATATATTCAAAATATGCTAGGCTGATAATCCATATATCCCCAAACACAAGAGAGAGACTAATAATTGTGAATCATGTTTGAAGGGGCTGTCTTTATGTTAATCAGAATGAAATGCATGTGTTTTGTTCCACAGGGTTGCAGGCTCTTGCCTTACAGTGATCATAAAAAGAATGCAAAAACAGTCATGTTCTCATTTCATACTTACCTCCGCTCTATTTTTTTTTTAAGTTTGCAGGCAGTAAAARTATTTTCAAAGTGCAAGGCATTTATCCTATTATGTGTCTCTGTGCCTTGTATGCTGCAAACCATCACTGTGTTATTGCCAGGTGCATTTTCAGAACTATAGCTGCTTGGAAAAACTTGCCTGAAAAAGCACAGTAACTTGGGGTCTTACGCCACTTGAAAAGGTGTATGTGTGGGGAGGAGAGGGTAAGTTAAAGGGGAAAAAAAAAGTCTAGTAGGAGCTTAATTAAAGGTCCAGTAGAGAAAAATCTCCAGAAACAAAACCACTAARGAACTTAAGAGATCTGTTTTCTGAATGATGGGCATGCATCTTTGCCATTGCTGTTAATGAGAGCTGTGAGTGCACATGCGCAGCTGTCAGAGGATATGAAACCCTTAATGTACAGCTCACTTTGATTTTATATTCATAGGAGTCTTTAGTTTGACTAAAGCTTTTCAAGACCAGCATCAGATATAATGAAGTTAAATGCACCTCACAAGATCCTTCCCTTCTCAGTTATTTAGAGATGTCATGTACTTAAATACACAAYGTAATGTAATGAAACACGTTACCTTAAAGTTTACTCTTGTCGGCTCATTTTCTTCTTTCAAAGCACAAGGAAACTAGAACAAGAACATTATCCTTTAAGTTCCTATTTCATAGTCTACMGGGCTAAGAGGGTAAAAACCATAAAGGATTTGTTACTATTCAGCTGGAGCTTCTGTGCTGGCTAGGATGAGGAGCTCTTTTGAAGCCTTGTGGTCTGTGGCCTTGTGAACCACCCTTCAGGTGGTTCTCCATCCATCTGTGATGCTCTCATGGAGGGGAGGAGATGGTAGATGGGACCCTTTAGTAGAGATGGTCAGCATGCAGGGCATATCTGGCCTGCTGTTCACTTCTTATCTCATGCACATTATTCTGCAGTTAAGTATTTTATTCCATTTTCCCCCACCTTTATCTCTTTCCCTTTCTGATAATCCATCATTACACTGGTCTAAATGGAGCTAAATATAGTCTTTCTTCATGCTTATCACTGCTTTTCATTGCCTTTTGGTATAAGCTTTGGTTAAGCAAACAATACCATGTTCTAAAGAACATTATCATGACACCATGGTCTCATCATTCCTGCTATCTTCTGTTCTCACCCTCTGTGCTAGCTTCCAAGTCAAGGCAATGTGAAATCTTCTGGTGGCTCAGTGGGGAGATTTTGGGTAGCAAAAATAACAGGTAACTGGCAGTAGACTTGTGAATTCGAGTTTGAAAGCATGTTGGGAAGATGCTCTCTACTGACGCATTAATATTCATGTGTGAAAAAATAATGTCCCTTTCTACTGTTTGAACTATTACTAATTATTATTGTGATTTTGAGAACCTTTATCTGCACTGATAGACTAATGAACAGTCATTCACAGAGGGATTTTAAGGTGGTTTATTCTGACGAAGGAAATGCTCTCTAGGAGTAGGAAAGGAAGAGCTCTAAGACTTTTTTTTCCCACTATTTCAAATCTCACATTCCAGTGATTTTCTTGACTGCACATCAGGATGATTTCTACCTAACCTAACTGCTTAATGTAATCTATGAATTCCTGTCAATCTTCTCTTTATCTGGCCTTTACTGCCTTAGTATCTACAAATCCACGTTCTGATCAACTCTACTTAAAAAAAGTCTATAGACAACAATTAGGTGTTTTCAATGGTCTCCTCTACATAGGACTCCTGAGCTGTAGTGAAATATCTCTTGTCCTCAGTATCATTACCAGAGTAGCTRATTCTTTGATTAACTTCTATTTGCTGCTTTGCCTGGTCAGTGCTGGCTTGTTAGCAGATCTCCTTCTTGGGCTCCCCTCTGCCTCAGGATCTTGCAAAAAGAGGCTCCTGTACCTCTGTCTCTTCTCTCTATTTTTCCCATAGGGGTGCTATTAGCATGCTGTAGATGGGGGGAAAAGGACCAACCAAAAGATTGGTGGGGGGGGGAAAAAATAGGAGGCTAATTTGGCTATTCCCATACAGTCATGATTATTACGTTCTTGTTCATCTGCTCCTTTGGAGCCATACATTTGGTAAGGAGGATGAACTGCTCTAAGAACCCATCTGCAGTGGGCAGTAAAAATTTGTCAATCATATTTCTTGGAGATTTAGCCATTTAGCTAGAAATTCCAAGGGAACAAGTAACCACGAGGGCTCCTTATGCTGATGCTATTTTAAAGATTAATAAAAAATTCCATAGCAAACTTATGTGTATTACTTTTCCTGGATGAAGCCTCTTTATTTAGGATCAGCTACTATGTGCATAGGAACAGAATGTACAGTACTGTGTATTAGTCAAAGTGCTTGCTCTCTACCTTCAATATCCTGCTTAAATGACTCTAGAAATGGCCATAGTATTAGAACAATTTAGTTATGACCATGATATCAGAGAATAACTCAGGGTATTATAGAATCTTTGAAATTTGCTTGCCTGGCTGAAATTGGATGATTACTGTGCATATAGTTTATCCTGGAGAATTTATAAATGATAAATGGAAAGCCACAAGACCTCTGACCTAATACTAATTTTGTTCTTTATCATGGAAAGCAGGTTTTTCTAGGACTTTGTCTGGTATATTAGCAGCAACTCATTTTTATTGGAATATGCACTTCTGAAGCATGTCCAAACGCTCTATGAAGTCAGGTTCAGCTACACTTAAATTACTTAGAACCACAAACAGTTCCACTGCTTGCCTGCAAGATCAGAGCAATCTGAGCAACATTTACTCTCAGAGTGTTGCCTGATATCTTTTAAAATACTGCATAGTTCTCCCAGATATTTTCTGATGGAGAATGGTATATAGGTAGTGCATTTCTCTAATTATAGTTAGAAAAATAAAATCGAACCAACCAACCAAAGAAACAAAATCTAATTCCGTGAAAGAAAGAAGTTCCCAAAGCTGAAACATCTGTCCCAAGTTTGGAAGGCCAAATTCAAGTCCTTGATTTTTACAACAAGAAGTTGCTTCAAAAAAAGAAGGATTTATACAATTTAATTGTATCAATTAGCTTTGCAAAAGCTACCTTTTAGGCTTTCAAGTACAAACCAAAATCTAATATAACATACCTAAAGTCCCAATAGAAGGAGCAGAAAGCAATAGCATTTTTAAAGCATCAGATCTGGCTGGTGTGTGACTTGGGACCTGACAACACCATTGGATCAAGACTCCCCAGACAGTTAGGAAAAATACCTAATTTTCGGAGCTTGAGTCACTGAGCTTTTCAGCCCTAGTGAAAAAAACAAAACACTTCTGAGCATGGAGAGAAGTGGAGCCACAGAAACAACAAGCAATTCCAAGGTCACAATTGCACCATCTAATTAGCTTGTGCTCCTTAAGAGTTATGTGGTGGCTGAGTATTTTCTTCAGATTTATAGTGGCAATTTTAAATGTCTAGATAGTACCTAAGATGCACGTTAGGTGCTCTTATCATTTTTATTTTTTTTTAAGATCTGGATCTCTTTTTTTTCCCTTTGGTTTTTCTGATGGACCATTAACACTTTTTTCAACTGATTTCACACATATCCTTTCAATATATCAATTAGGGTCTCCTTGTGCATGCTAAGCAGAATTTATAATGTCATTACTATCAATCTTATCATGGCTTGTGTTACCTTTTAATATAGAAACTGAAGAAGATTTTTTTTTAGGACCTTGAACATGATAGAGTTTTGTAACTTTTTTTGGTTACTGAAAGATGTTGGAATTAAAATTCATTACAGTTTTGCCTAGATGAGATACTGGTCTTCACAGGTCCTGTCTGACAAAATCTACGAAGTCATGGTCTTGTAAAACACAGTGCTAACATAGGAAAGCAGTAAGATAAATCACCTGTTTTCAACAGCTATAGAATAGGTGTTTTGCAACACTTGCCTGACAGTTTGCAAAAGCTGCAGCTCAGTCTCACTTCACTTTTTAAGTAACTAGAGCAAAATTCTCATTGCACTGATGCCAGTGGGACTTTCRCTTTTTGACTTCCATAGGGCCAGATTTCCATCACAGACTTGGAAAGGCACCATGGGCTAATAAACTCTTCATTAGAACAGGAGACTTGTGCTTATGAGACCACAGAAGGTCCCAACACAAGGAGGAATTCACAGTCCTCTCCATCTGAGCCAGTTGTCTTTCTCTCTGTGGTCACTGGCCTCTCTAGTAAAGGTTTGCTCTCAGCCTGGKCTCTCTTTTGGCTCCAAAGGTCTTCTCAGCATCTGCTGCCTAAGTGGTCCAGGACAAGGTGTTTTCAGAAACCCAGCTCCAAGGCACTGTGTGGACAATGATCACCCTTTAGTCTTATGCAGCCCATGGCAAAGTTTGCACTGAGCAGTGCAGCTGTTGAGGAGCTTCCATGGAAGCTGTCTTCAGTAAAATCAGGAGGAAAACTATGTCAGGAGACAATAGACAAATGTAGTCATTGGTACAGAATCACAATCGAAGAGCAGAGCCACTTTGGTGGAAAATATAGTGAACAAGGACCTGCTTTGAACCACTAGGCAGTGTTATGAAAATAGTAGCTGGGAAACAGAAAGGAAGGAAATACATTCATTTATTCTGACAGTCATAACATCCTTGTATCATCTTGGTGGAAAGTTATAAAAGATGTCTAAAGAAAATTTCAAAAGACATCTAAAGAAACCTCACTTGAGGCTTACAAAGAACAAGGCTCAAGGCCAACTCGTCTTGGAAAGACAAGTCAGCATATTGCACTGTAAGAAATCCATGACAGTCTCTTAACATCATCACGTAATAGGTTCCTGAGAAACCAAATCTTATCAGTCTCTGGCATTATTTAAATTTCTGTCATAATCTCAATCTGTAGGCTTCAATTCCTAATCAAACTGCTTTCAGTTTCACAGTTGGTGAGCCTGTTACTGAAATCATTCTCCTATTCTCCATTTACTTGTCCAAGGAAGCTTTGAAGCTTGGCATGGCATCAGAAAAACCTCAGTTTTTATGTGAACATGAGGATTTGTAATCAAAACCAAGGTCACCACTATATACTGGACATAAAAGGTAGCCGTATTAGTACCTTTTCAGTTGAATCTAAACATCAGAAGAAGGTACAAGGCCAAACTAAGTGTGAACAGAGTGAAATCAATAATAATAATAACAACAATAATAATAAAAGGTAGAAACAAGAAGTATTTGAAAACTGAAGTGCAACTTTTTAGATTTTTGTATACCCAAAAAAGGAAGAATTTTGTGGGTGACATAATTGCAGGAATAGCCRTGTAAATATCCATGTAAACATATGAATGCACATATGTAGATGTATGCACTCTCTCAAGCACAACAGAACTCATCTAAGGGGGATATTAGAGATGATAATACATCATGGAAGAAGTAGTACTAGGCATTTTGGGTAGACGTTGAGAACTGTTTACTCCATTTTTCCAGTATGRACAATAATAAGGCAGATGAAAAAGAGCAATTTAAGCTAAGGAACAGTATCCCACAGGAAGAGATATCTATAAGCTGGATATAAAGTTGTAGCATTTCCGTACATTAAATGTTTCCAGAAAGATTTCCGCACCAGCCAAGGGGAGTAAGAAAGCACACCTGCATTGAGGGAATCTGATGTAAGAGYAGCAAACTGGTGACTAAAGAGGTTCATTCTAGGTTTTTGTTCCCAAGGGGTGTTAAGGAACAACATGCCCCAGTAACCTCCTAGCTCTCATTCAATGACCTTCTCTTCGCAGTTGCAAACTGTGTCTGTTCAACGGCGCTTTTAAATAGATCTTCTAGATCTTACCAGGTCTAGAGGCAAGTGTTTTAGGGGAAAAAAAAAAAAAAAAGAACTTTTGGAGGGCAGGTCTATGAATAGATTTGCCTTATGAGGTGGAAAATAGCCTAACGTTTAGAGATAAGGGGTACTGCAAAGAAAATTAGCAGCTATAACATTTCTTTATTCTTTTTACTTTTTTTTTCACACAGAAAGYTTTAACTAAGTTAGAAGGTAAATGAAAACTTAGCTGTGAATGTGAAGGAAGCTGAGATAGCAGTTGTCCATAGGAAATGAGATTCTAGATTAACTTCTTTTCTAATATATCTTCAAAAAGAGATCTGTTATAATATTTATTATATTTGCTAATCCTTTTCTTTAGTTAAAACACCATTTTGTTGCACTGCAAATAGAATTTTCTACCTGTGCACTGAATCAAGCATTTTCACAGTTTTTCCTCCATGAAGTCTACTTAAAACAGTGTTTTAGTAGCACCATCAAATCAGGTCATTCAGCTTTTGAAGAAGACAGGGGAAACTGAAAGAATTGCTACACCAGTAATGAAAATTGCCTTGAAATTACAGGAATAGCAACAATGATTTAAAAAAAAAAACACTATAGCTTGGACTTATGAATATGGTAGACATTTAAAATTGTCATGAAATCAAATGAAAAAGTTTCAAAATAATTGGTACCAGGCTTACATGAACTAACATGACCTGTTGTCATGTTAAAGTTTGTTCGCAGGGATCTATTCCCCAATTTAGTAGAGTTTTTTGTTGTTGTTTTGTTATGATAGTTATAATTTTTTTTTAGCATAGTGGAAATTTTACTGCAGATGCCTGGCCTGTCTCTTAACTCATGCTAATTATATTCATAATTAAATGTTAAACAAGAATTGACTAGGCCAACTGGCTTGCACAGGTGTTTGTGATATGAATGGTTTAACGCTTACAGAGTAAATTATAGGATCTGAGTCTGCAGTAATCTGYTCCGTGAGAACCTTTTGCAGGAAGAACTTCCCTGGACGTGGCAGGTCCAGGACTTTGAAATTGGGACTTAAAAGCAAGTTGGGAGCCAGTATTGGGCCAAGGTTGTGGTGTGCCCTTGTGGTCTGGAGGGTTTTTGTAGGGAAAAAAAAAAGAGCAGAAGCAAAGAGAACAGACAATTTAAGGGGTTGAGATTGGGTTAGTGTAAGAGAAGTAGAGGAAATAGAGAATGGTATGTTGGCCTTGCAGAAGGAATTGAGGCCTACTACATGACCTACAGAAGGACATGGAAAATGAAAAAAAAAAAAAAGTAAAATATGGAAGCATGATCTTTGGACATAGCTGAGTGTTACACAGAGTAGGCCCAATGAAAGCTTCTGTAGATCCTAAAGACTTCAGTTGGATTTGGCCCTTGAAAAATTGAAATTGTGCTCATTCATAAAGGCAATAGTGGCCCTCCAGGGACCGTATACGTCATGGAGACATCTCCAGCASTGATGTTCTCTGATCAAATGGCCAAATTGCTTCTAACACTGAGGGAGTCTTCATCAGGCCACATGTTCCTGAGTTCCTGTACCTTGATGAGTCTGGACACTATTACCTCACAGATTTATAAAATATTCAAAATATTCTTTTATAATGGGGAGAGTGTACCTAGCAACATGGCATCAGGAAAGACCTCTTTACAGCTTCAGAAAAGAATCCTAATAATAATGCATTAAATGAGCTAGAAGAATATGCCTAACTTCAGCCCTTGCACCTAGCGCCGTGACAAATCTTTGGCTGAAAGTCATGTAAAAGTACAGTTGAATAGCTCAGAGAAAGGTCTAAGTGTACCTAGAACTGCCTGAGGGCAAGAATCATCCCAGGGGAATTACAACAGCATTTCTTTTTCTAGAAATGTTGTTCTAGAAGTGA
>NW_020455499.1:1585871-1601692 GCF_003342845.1 Nothoprocta perdicaria | reverse complement strand
AAAAAAAAAGCTTTTAAAATCCCTTCCCCTAAAGCGCCTTTTGAACAGATCTGTGTCCACCACTGGTGGGATGATGGCAAGCTGAAATTCTTGGGAAAAGGAATGATGTTGAAATGTGTAGAGACCGGTATTCCTACCAAAGCTGGGGCAGAGTTCAAAGTTAATGTGATTTATGACGTCTCTGGAGGGACACAAATTGTAAAAAAGTAGGGCTGGAGACCTGGGTAATGTGGCTAAGGAAAAGCATCTTCAGCAGCTGTGCTGCGCCAGCTGTGCCACATAACAACCAAGAGGAGTCAAGAAAAGTAAGAAATAGTGTGGGAAGGGGAGAAATGAGGAGTGCTACAAGTCCTCCTCTTCTAAATGGGTGTCAGTGAGTATATAATATGGAGGCAATCTCATCCACACAAGGTTCATTGAACTTCTCTTTTTAGGGTTGTTTCCTTAGATGTAGAGATATTCCTGTAATCCATTGCCTTGTGCTTGTACCGTAGGTATCAAATTTAAAATGTTGACAGTTTCAAAATGAAATGAGGTCCATCTTGCTTCCCGGAAAGTCAAACTACTCCCTTCGACTCCCTTCTGCACAAAATCCTTTGCCCTGTTAACCCTTTTGGCTCAGGCAGAATGCTATTACATTAAAGCACTAAGGCTTAAAGTGCTTGGAATGGTCAGATCGGGAGCACAGTCCAGGTCACCAAAAACTCCCAGTTTGGCTCGTTTGCCCTTGAACACCCCAAACGTGGTGGCAGGGTGTGTTTTTTACCAGCACCCACTGTGAGTGTCCCTGGAAAGCAGAGACCACCTTGGTGGCCCCATGCATACCCAGGCAGAGCGGAGGGAGCCTGCAAGCTGGAAGCTCATCCCTTGCCTTTCTCTTTTCCTTCTTTTCTAGCAAACAAAAAATGAAAAGGGAGAAGCRGGAAGGGTTGCCCAGAAGGCAGGGTTATATACGCTTCTGCAGCTCCAACCCTGGGCAGTCAAGTGCCACTTTTAGAAGGGCATTTTCCTTTGTTCCTCTTTGATCTGCAGCTGCAGCCTCGTGTTCACCCAGCGCCAACCTACACTCCATGTCTGAGATCCATCAGAGAATCATTATGGTTGGGAAAGACCTTCAAGATCATCAAGTCCTTCCTTGCTTTTCTGTGCTCCCAGTTGCAAATTGAAGTGTGTTAACTTATTTTTTWAAAAAATTAGCCCACTATGTGGATATAAATCCTCTGCAGAGAAGTCTCAAAACCGTAAGAGTAACCACTTTATGAAATGTTAGTAGAATCTGATCCAAGATATGTGTTTTTGCTTTGAAACCGTAGCTGTCCTTTAGTTCAGATGGTATTTGTGAATCACTGCCTCAGAAAAGGGGTCTTTTGGCACATGCTTTAGGCTGATGACAGGCAAAATGAAGTAGATTCTGTCTCAGAAATCTCCAAAAATAATCTTAGGTTTGACATAACACACCATGTCATGAAGTGATATAAGCCACATAAGCACAAACCAGGCTTTCAATTTAAAGGGGAATAATCCTATTTTCAGATGGGATATTTTCCATCAATTTGGATAACAAATATCTGATTGGGAATATAGGCTGTTAATGCTGAGAGATCTCAAAGGCTGCARTTCCCGGCCGGTGGTAGCTGTGGCAGCCTCCTTGCTCCTGTCCTTATCTGATGGTGTCAAAGAAAACTCACACACGCACAGGGCAAGCGGGCACAAGGAAGATTGCTATCTGGAAATAAAGTCCCAGTTTTGCTGTCTTTAACCCTTCCGCACCGGTGAACCGGCGTTCCCCGTGCTAAGGAGTGATGCAAAATGCATTAATGCTCAGCACTGGGAAATCCCAACTCCTGGTGCCAAGAGGTTCATAAATATAGTAATGAAACCTCTTGACTCAAAGTGAGCACTATTTAACAGAACAAGCATGAACAGCCTTTAGGAGATTTTGCAGCTGGATTTGTTCCACTGTGTCAGAGCTGAACCTCCGTGATAGTAGTTTTAAAACCTGTGCAAAGCTAAACGACACAATTTAAGGAAGCCAAGCAGTGAAGGAAAAAGAAGAATCTGTGCAAAGAGAAAGTAAATAGATTGGTGTACTGTGCACCRGGGAAACAGGCAGAAAGTATCTCAAAGTGCAAATTCAGTGACAGATGTCAAGGTCTTCGGGAAGTGTCCACCAAGCTTTATTTAGCACATGTTCCTGAACAACTAAAATGAGGGCTTTGTGTGATAATTTACTAGCAAATCAGTATCAATAAATCAGAATCATGTAAGCAGTCATGTTTATTATATCCTTGTTGCTTAATATTCATGATAGTAATTTATTTTTATAGTAGTACAGTTTCACTGTTATCTCCTCCAAAGCTGTAACTTTGAGCCAGGCAAGCTGCAGAAGTAGAAGGTCAGGTAACCCTTTGAAGGCTGTAAAAGTTTGTTCACTCGAAGCAATTTGCTCGTATTTTTGAAAATACTGTCATTGCTCCCTAAAATAGTTATACTACAGTTTCTAACCTTTCCCAGAACAGCCTATTTAATAGATATCACAGCAAAAAAAGCAAATCTGTGAAAGAATATTTTAGAGTGTCCAGAAATAAATGTGAAATCAAAAATAGCCATGAAATCTGATGTTACTATTTACATTTTAATTGAAGCTCTTTTCTTCAAAAATACGAGTCCCGCAGTTATCTAAGACTTCTAAAATTTTGTTCTGCAATAGCAGAAGCCAAAGGAAAATTAAGCCAGTACTTTTCTAAAAAAAATTAGAAATAGAGATGAATTTGAGCCACATTTCACCAAGGTGTTTTGCTGTGCTTTGTCAGCTTAGAGGCAGCTTGAAGTGGAAGCAAATGAAATTTCCATTTCAGGCTACTTTCCACTTCAAGGGAAGCACAAAGGATTTGTAATGTAAGTGGAAATCAGGACCAAACATGCAGCACTTGTTAAACAGGTTGACAACAATAGAAACAGGAGTTCTTTGTCCACAGGACATGTAGAATACAATAAACTACAACTTCTACCTGTCACTTCTACCAAAACACCTCAGTTCTGGTTTCATGGTCACTTAAGTCTTCAGTAATTTAAGAAGGATTTTTTAAAGCAATGTTCAACAGATTCAACTGAGTACCCATTGTTTCTTCTTTTTAATGGAAAAATGGATTTTAGCTCTACCAGCATAGATACAGGGACTCATGCCCGCCTTTTAGTACTAAGGAATAATTAGGTTTCATGATAAAAGGTACAGATCAAAAGAGGCTGTAGATGTCAAGTTCTTCTGCCTAGCCTATTATGAGGAATCAGCATATGACATGCATGCTGAATGCTTCCAGTATCCTGAAATTCTTTGAGTGGAGCTGAAAGGAGAGAAAAAGATGCTCCTTGGGAATATGCCATGTTAGGGACCAGCTCTTTCTTCTGGTCTCACAAGACAAGGGTGTGATAAAATCTCATATTGTCAGATGAGGCTGCGGTGTGTTTGTGGGGACAAAGGTGACATTGGGACTTCAGGTTTAGGTAGCAGCTYTCCCATTCCTACTGAAGAGCTCATGAACTTTTTATTCTTTCTTTTTGTGTATGAAACTGGATAATGGCACTTTCAAATACTTCATCTTTACTGTTTCTATATATTTAATCTTTTTTTTTTTTCAATTTGCATATTGGGGAGAATTCTTAAGTTTAGGGAGGTTTTTTTTTTTAATTTTCTTTGTTTTACTTTGGATAACAGTTTGCTTTGTTGCTGATGTGTTTTAGATTTTTACCTTAGGCTGGGTTTATATGGCAGAGGAAGCACTCAGTGTGCAATGGCCTTTGGGAGAAAGGCAGTCTATAACTACACAATAGCCATACTGGTATGTCTCCTAGTCTTTCATTTAAGCATGAGCTTTTAATGAAGTTGTATTGGTTATTACACATAATCAATTGTTTCTCATCTAGGAATATATTTTTCATTAGACGGGGGGTGGAGGCCACAAAAAAAAATATTGCTGATGTGCTGAGCAAAATATAAACCTACCTCATCACAGAGATAGCATCAAAAAAAMCCCTACAGATTTATTTATAGCAAACAACAATAAAAAAAAGACCAAGATTCAAGAAATAAAGAAGATAAGGAGAGATAAAAGAATATTTTCATTCTAAGTGTAAACTATCATTAAATGTATTTAAATTTACACCCTATAATTATTATGATTGTAGCAATTAATCAATCAACTGATTAACATGTGGGGTCAGCAGGACACAGTGATCTTATCTTGAAGCTTGAATTAATTAATTATTCCTTACCCTATGTTATTATTTTCTACTTTTCTGTGCTTGCTCAAAGTGTCCCTATTGACAACATATATCTTATTTTGTCTATTTATTGAGTCAAGCACGGGAAGTGACTGCTGTACATTTACTAATTTGCCTTCAGAATTCCAAATTAATTAAAAAGATTTTTAAAGCATTGCATAATTTTTAACTACTTGTTATATTCTAATTAGCCAGGTTCAATTAAAATGTTTGCGATGTAGCAACTTAAGAGCTCTCATCTTCTCAAGTGGAGTCAAATTCAGCGGGTGTATATTGTTGCGATGATATAATTCTGTGTTCATTACACGACAAGGCAGCGAGTTGCGCAGTGTCCTTGTTTTCCAGCTCCATAGGCACCCTCGCCGTCTGGAGGTCTTCCCAAAAGTCAGCTATGTTTTAATTTGCTTTATGCAAAAGCATCGCTTCTCATATCCCCTTTGCTGTGCCGAGGGTTTCCTCTGTCTCCTCCTTGCAGAGCTTGGGTCATGCTGGAGTCACCAGCAAAGTCTCGCTGGCTGCGGGGAGGACRGGGTCTTAGCCCTGGGGTTTGTGTCCTTCAAGTGCTCACAGTTCATTGCCGTTCCTCCAGCATCCTCGGTCATAACTTAACCCTGCTTATTTATCTCCTGTTCATCTCACTACATATATCATTGCGCCTACCACTATCCAAGGATTTATTTGGCTGGACTTGGGTTTAGATTTGAAGGGGTTGTGAGGATCCTGAATGTTTTCAGGACCTATATCTCAGAGAGGATGTTTTGCTGCATGCCTTATTGCGTTGTCAGTCTGCCTGCTTTCCTCCTGCTTATCAGTCCCAAGCTTGTTAGACATTCCTGGTTCTTAAGAACTCGGGCTTGGGATTTTTTTTTCACTTTTGATATCTTGCATTTTCTTATCTTCTTCTTTTATTCCATAGCTGATAGTTTAAAGCAAATCTAGTAAGCCCTGATGGTGTTGAAGAAAGAAATAAGCTCTCTGTCAGATAGCACCTAATTCAATGGCTTGTCCAAAAAACATTCAGATGGTCTGTGTATATAAACCCATATTTCTGTTGGGTTATCACCCACTGATCAGCACTTTRCTTGTGCTTCAATGAATGTTCAGCAAATGGTCCTCTCTCTTCTCATGGGTTGCCTTTGAGCTGCGTGACATGGTGGCTCCCTGCAGAGTACACAGTGTTCTGGGATTGTTTTCGCTGTCCAAACTCATCCTGACCAGATTCCYATCATGAATAAAAGATCTTTAGATCTTCCTCAGACCTGTATTCTACTGTACTTCTGAACATCAGTCCCACAAAGGCCTCTTAGGCACCCCAGAACATACAGAATGKCATTGGATTGGGCAGATAATGTGTAAGGTGCTAGGTCATTCTTTTGAGTATCTAGTGTTCTTCATCAGAGGGGATATGTTCTTCTTGAAGCTTTTAAGGCTGCCTCTCACATGGAAACACCTCTSTTGTTGCTTTTCTTTCCCATAAAGTTCATCCAAAACACTCCCCAACCTTGTAATCCTTCTTGTTGCCTACGTCATCTTTATCAGCAAAATAGATCGAAGCAGCGTCAAGTCTGAGCATGGATGAAATACTGCAGCTTTGCAGATGTCTCTCTCTCTTTATTTATTTATTTATTTATTTGTTTGTTTGTTTATTTGTTTGTTTGTTTGTTTGTTTATGTATTTATTTATTTATTTATTGCATCTCACAAGAAGGAAGAGCATAAGCCTTTGGGAACCACCTTCCTAGTCTGTACTTGGCACTACTTTAATCCCCATTCCTGTCTTGCTTGTGCCTTTTTCCTCCTCCTCCTTTTTTTGCGTCCTGCATCCCAATGCAATTGCCTTCTATATATATATACATATATACACACACATATATAAGTGTATATATATATTAACCTCTAAGTTTCCCTTTCTTTCCAATAGACCTTCCTTCCAGGTCTGACATGCTTTCATGAAAACCACCGTAGCGTGGCCGTGTCCTCGCTGGAGCCCTTGGGTGCTACCACCCTCTGTATAATCAGAAATAGAGGATAAAAATCCAGCTGCAGCCTCTCTCGCTGAGTTGTCAGGGAGATTCTTAGCCCAGCCTCTGGATTTTTTGGATGATGACGTACAAGATAGCAGGAATAGCAGTAGGTTTTGGGGCCCTTAGTAGAAAGGGTAGGAGAAACAGTTATCATCCAGCTTTTGCTTTGAAATGTAAACTTAGCAAAGATGGAGCCTGGCTCGAGCCGGTGAAGTATACATATGGAACCACAAAATGCCACTTTTTATCCATTTGTTTTCCTGACCATAACCACGTTTTCACACTGTCAGCATTTTCATTAGAAGCTCTTTTTTTGTCAGAGGTTTATAACGAGAATGTAAAGATTTGCTATGGGCTAAATCTCAATCCAAGAGCAAATGTTTATACCAATTCTGAAAACAATCAGCTTGCCCATTTGTAGTTATGCATGTGTTCATCATCTGTTACTGCTTGTCCAAAGCTCTGCAACTTCTGGAAGGAAAAAGAGACATCTGGAGGAAAAAAAAAATGCTTTCCTGCAGATAGCATGCTGTATGGTCTCCTGAGTTACTGAATAAGGTACTGCATAAATGCATGCTTTGCAGCTGATTTCTTTTTTTCCTGAAGCTGGTCAAATGTACTGCAGGTAGCATTTCAGATATTTTTCCATTTGTGCATTATTCACAAGGAATTTGCATTAAAAACTTTGTGAAGATTATTGAGCRAATGACCCAAGCTGTTTTTTCTGATAGCAACCATGGTGAAAGCAGTGAGTGGTGTAGCTCCCTGCACCCAAACGGTACCAGAATTTTCCTGCCCTTCGCTCCTACCATGGATCAGTCATTAAGTCACCTGAGTTCTGGGGATGATGGGCATAAAACATCATTTTTATATTCCTCTGACTATGTTACTTGAACATATGATTATTTGAAGACGTAGATAGGGACCCATATTATAGGCATGTGCATTGACATAAAGATAAATCTGCACATTAAATGAGCACTTAGGACTTGACTCACACATTTATTTACGTGAGTTTGGAGACCTGTCTCCAACCTAGATCTACATGAAGTTTATCTGGATATAGATAAGAGAAGCAAGTTTATATAAACATATTTTCATTAAAAAAAATATGCATTCACTATAAAACCTATCTGGATTAACTGTGCAACTAGATAGAGATTAGCCAGGTGCTAATCCTGATGTTGCCCTGAGTGCCAAAGTTCTGCTTTAGAGCAAATGGAGAAATTGTGCAATATTGAGTATTTACACACAATGCTTAGCATTATAAGTATTTACTTTATAGTACTATTAAAGTGATATTGGGAAAGCAAGGATCTTTGCTGAGTCAGCTGCTCTGTGACAAGCCTGCATGTTAAATTTGAGCTTTATAACCAATTCTGATGCCCGCTGGAGCTATGTTTGGGGGTCTCAGGACACAATGGGGCCTCCAGTGGGGACTTCACCATTTACTCCTAAAAATAACCAGCTTCTACAGATATGTACACAAATCTGGCCTCAACCAGGCGGCATTAGTTTCTAAAATGCTAAAGTAGTTTAAAAAGTGCGTATAGCCCAGCCTTTACAGCCATTAGAGAATTTATTCTTTTTTTTTTTTCCCTTTGGCAAATAATTCATGAGCAGTTATAACGCGTTGACAAATCATTGTGCAAACAATGAAAAGAGTTTTTCAGAGCGGTCGTGAGCGCACATCTGGTATGAATGTTCTCAGAAACACTTAGCCCCGCTGGCATGAGCCGCGCTTTTGTCTCGGGGATGTTTCTAGTGAAGAAAAACACTCACCTGGAAATCTGTGACCAYGCAGGCGCCAGCGCATCGGCAGGTCTGATTTGCAAAAATTAAAAGAAAAGAAAAAGGAAAAAAAGGAAAAAAATACARCAATATTCTATCGTTTTTGACTTTATTCGCCCAGCTCTGCTTTCCTGCAGGAAGCTTTAAGAACCTAATTAATTATGAGCTAATTAACCGAGCTTACCAAAATCGCTGTGAGATGGGAAGCGTTATTATAAATATCTCATAGCGAGTAAACTGAGGCAGGCAGAGTAACACGTGGCAGGGCGAGTGGTGACACCAGCAGGCCTGCAATCCTTGCAGCCCTTCTCTCTAGGCACTTTTCCCACATTTTGTGCCCTCGCCAAGAGCATTAAGGGTTAAAGGATGCAAAATCCTATATGAAATCTATGCAAATATGTGTTCTGCATAAATCTGGGCCACAAAATTAATATACTTGTATACATTTTCCCCATCTGCTGTATTGCTGACACATCCAGCTTGTGGCCCAGAACGTTTTAGGGAAGAAAGGGACTCTCTATGTTTAGTGCAATAGTTCAAGTGGAGTAATACACTTACTGGTGTGCTCAACTTCTCCACTAAATATAGTAAATAGCTTGGGAACTTTTCCTCAAAAAGCGTCAAAACCACTGGGTTTTGGTGGGGTGCATGTGTGTGTTCTTTCTTTCTTTCCCTCTTTCTTTTTTGTTTTTAATGAGGAAATAAGTTGCACATTTGGGCAAGAAGTAAGAAGTTAACCTCATGTTGTCTCCCTCTGAAATCTCTTATCCGTGCCACTTAGAATAATGATTTAGTTTGGAAGCATTGCCAAATTATGCAGACTTATATACAATATATAAGCAATGTGTATGCATGTGTGAACTATATATAATATTACATGTAGTATTTATATAATATGCATGTACACTCTATATTTCTTTTTATATATATGCCACAACACCATGTTTCCCCATGCAAAGCCAGCATATGCCACAGATACACGCTTCTCTTTTCCAGGAGGTTGGTTGCCTGTGCTTGGAAGGGATGTTGGCCTTTTCTTAACATGTATTTTTTAACTCAAACATTGTTTGTTCATTTGTTTGCTTATTTTAATGCGCAGACATACATTAGATGCCCCAAACACAGTGCAATTTTTAATTTACCTGTCTGGATCCATTTCTGTCTTCACTTTTGGTGGGAAAACAGTTAAGAGTTTATTAGTTATGCAAATAGCCACATGGAGGTGGATTGGGAAGAAAGACTAGATGCTGTTTTAAAGAGTAATTTATTAATAGCAGTACAGATACAATACAGTATTCAAGCACTTTTGAGATTGGTATCTGAAAATATAGGCAGAGGTTAATTTYGATGATATCAAGGGTGGATAACATAAATTAACTTTTGTTTCTTAAACAAATTTGCCGAGGTGGATAACCTTGTATTTTCTGCAACAACTTGATCATAAACTCTATCCTAAGGCCATTAGAAAAGAAGATATTTTAAAGAAAATTCCATTAAAGTTACCTGGTTTCTGTGGGTTTTTTTTTAACTACATAAGCAAATAATAGCAGCATTCTGGGGGCAGGATTTCGTTTACGCTTCCTATTTTTAAGCTCTCTGATATGTTAGAAAGTAGCAAATTTACCCTGTAAAATCCACCATATAATTGCATGAGTTACCAGATTTCCATTCACAGCACCCTAAATTCACCTGTGTCCTCATATTTCCTTTGGAACTCAGTAGACTACCAAAACAGTCCTATAACCCCCCTCAAAATAATGATTGCAATTCTAATATTTTATATCTGTAGTTTTAATCTGCATTTTATGGGTTGCAGTCAGTAGCGGGTCTCCAAGCTGTGAAACTCTGGCATGTCTGTGATAGGTACAGGTGTGTTAGTAAACCTGCAGTTATTTCTCATACATCAGGTTCTAGGCAACTGAACTAAAATTCCATAAATTTTATGTCTGGAAAAAATCTTCTGATCTTGTATATATTGCAGGGCTGGCTGAATCTCTAAAATAAGTTGAATGTTAGGAGTGCAGATTTGCCAAGGACTGGTCCTCCTCTAATGCTAATTATTGAATTCCCAGACATTTTCATGCTAATCGTAAGTAAAAAGGACTTCCTTCTCAAGCAAAAAGGACTTTCTTCTTCTTCATCAAGCTTCTTCTTTATAAGGACCGGTGCTGTGTACTCTTTGTAATTCTTTTGTGTTACACTTAGATGAGGGAAAATAAAATAAAATAAAATAAAATAAAATAAAATAAAATAAAATAAAATAAAATAAAATAAAATAAAATAAAATAAAATAAAATAAAATAAAATAAAATAAAAGGAATCTTCATCTTTTCCATGCTAAAATAGTCACAGTGCCATTTAAACTGGATTTCTTGCCTCACCTTTTGACTCTAGACCCCATTCTGAGCCCAAAATAGGTCCTTTGGTTTCTATCTTATGTGTTTTTGCCATAGCAAGATCAGCATGAGATGTTAACAGCAACTACTTGAGTAGTAGATTACCCAGTCATCCATCCTGGTAATCCATACTGTCTTCCACAAGACGATGACCTCAATATTCATCTTTTCCACACGTTAGGCAAAGGGGAAAGTGAGACAAGAAGTCGGTGGAACAGGAGGCTTGTAAGGGATGACAGAGGGGATGTGAGAACTGATGGACAGAGTGGAGAAACTTGGGGAGCTGTAGTGAAATAAGCTACAGTGGAAACTGTTACGTTCCCCGAACGAGGGAACTTGGGAGGATTAGGGAGAGAGTCAYGTGAAGACAACCAAGGGGCTTGAGTGGACAATTTTGATACCAATTTCCCTATTATTTACATATTACAGATATACTATCATCCCTTTCTCTTTCTCCCTCTGCAATAGCTTAATCTATGTTTAAAGGCACTAAATCGAAGCTAGAAAGAGCTTTTAGGGCTCGGTTTCTGTTATGCCAGGTACAGAAACCAGCCAGGAGCAAGGACTGCCATTTCTCGCGTAGTCTCAGCATTTGCTGGGGCTCTTTTCTGTAGCTTTCCATCTTTTCATACTGTTTTCCACAGCCCAGAGCAAGGACAGCTCAGCTCTGCTCCATGTCATCTTCCCTTTGGCTGAATCCCATTTCCAGCTGTCCAACCTCTCTCCCCCTTGAAATGCAAAAAAATAACACATGGAAAAATTCACAAGAGCTCGAGCTCACTTGCATTGGATTCAAAAGGAGGAAACGGGCCTTAATATATACTCACCTAATCCTTCTTGGGGTTCCTTCTGCACGTATCCTCCTCACAGCCTGGCTATGGAGATGGTGAGTGGAGATAAAAACAGAGGCACAGCGTGACTGGGACTGCAGTTTGCTCCTTGTTCCAAGGCAAAGAACAAAAGGAGCATTTCCAGTGAGGGCACAATAAATGCTTTGCTTTGCTGGGCTCTCAGTTGTGCCATGCGTGTTGCAAGAGGGGGGCTGGATAAGCCATTACCCAGTGATGTGACTTTATTCTTTCCCTGTGCATTCTTTACCCTGCGGTACATAAGCAGAAAAGGGTAAAGAAGCACCAAAAACAGAGGGAGAAACCCAGGTGCACGAGTTCACRTGCCATGTGAAACGGGGAGGAAGCTTAAATTGCAGCCAACTGGATGATTTAGGTGCACAAACTTAAAGCTAATAGTAAACTATTCACATGCAATTTTTTTGGCAAAGCCAAGACCCCCTCCATTTGTCCAGAGTCGTATAGTGTGCGAATGGCTTTGCACGGGAAATGATTCTGAACTTTGCAAATAGCTTTTATTATAGCTCCTCTGTGACACTGCTAGAAAACAGATTAGATCATAGCTCATTTCTCTTTTATTATTCTGACAGTGATTTCATTTGTTCAGAACTTCCATTTTGCCTTTAATATCTCATATGCGGTCACATTTTGGGAGCTTTAGGATGTGTTGGTTCAGTCTTCAGTGCTCCATGCCTCACACCTTAGCCAACTCATTACCCGAGAAGCAGCCTCCCTAAATAACAAATATTAGAGCAAACACGTATGAACTTCAGATGATACAACTCCCAGTTTGCTTCCCGGGCTCCATCACTGCCAGTGAAGGATCAGAAAGGGAGCCTGCCTTACCCCTAAAATCAAGCTTGYTATTTTATACTTACAAGCGGGAAAATTTATTAAACCCTGACCACRTTTAGCAAAGAAGGGATCTCATGTTCTCAGCTAGAATTGCAAAAGTAAAGCATTTGATAGAGCAAAACAAGCTCTTTGGCCAGACATTCCCTCCTGCAATGCATTATGCTCCTGTCCTCAAAAGTCAACAGCACCAAGGCATTTGCACCACATTTTGAAGACGTTTTAAAAAAGARTGTGGCTGGCGAGGGACTCGGTCCTTCCCTGCTCTCCTAAGGCTGTAGGGTCCATCCTTGGCATTGCTGCCACAGACTTCAGCCTGCTCCAAAGTTGTATTGGGCACCAATCCAACAGAAATCAGCTCACTGGAAAAGCATAAAGGTCACTTCTGCGCATGTGATAATCTCACTCACCTGGGCTATGGGCAGCAATTAATGATTTAAGCCTAAAAGACAGCTTGAAAGGAATCCAGTAGAAATACACCTTCTAAATACCTGTAGTCTGCAATAAAAAAAAAAAAAAAAAAAAATCCTGCTAGGGATGTTTAGCTAGGTTGATGATAATTAGTTAATTTTTGGAAGTAATATCACAGCAACACAAGCCCCATCTTTTTATTTTCTGCATTTTCCCCATGCAGCATCGTGAAGTTTCTGTCTCCCGCCCGCATCCTTTACCTAGGGAAGCCAAGCCAGGCTTATCTCTGAATCCCAGCAAGATTTATTGCTGCAGCTATTTTAAAACAAAATATATTTTCAGTGCTTCCTATTATTCCCTCCTTCTGCTCCCCGCACATGCTAAAAACCCCTCCGGAGCGAGGGGGCCCGGGGACGGAGGTGCAAAGAAGAGCCCCGTCGCTTGCACGGGGCTCCTCTTTGCAAGACGTTGCACGGGGACGTGGGTTGCASGAGCGCAGGCGCCTGCGCGTCCGTGTGCCCGCCGAGTCCTCAGGTGGAACGGCAGCTCCTGCGCGCTCGTTCTCGGAGCTGTTATTCTGGAAGGGAACGGAGGCAGCTGTGTTTACAGCTCAAGTCTTGGCATACATTTACCAGAATCTATTATTCATATCGTTCAGTATCAGGGAGAGATCTCAGGCCACCTGTCTATCTGACAAATTCACCCTTTTGTGAGCTTTCTGTTCATAGCAAATTATGTTCACATTGATGAATTGAGTTTTTATGAGCATTGCTAACTAACATTCTCACAGAAGGCCAGGGGCAATAGACTGCAAGTGTTTCTGGTCCACAAGTAAATGTTAAAAGGAAAAAAAAAACTGCCTGTGTTTAAAGACGATTTGCCATGGAGGGATAGTTAAAATATTTGGCAGAGCCTTGATATTTATAAATTCAAGAATTTCCATAAATTATTGCAAATGCTGTGCTTATAACAAATAAAAATAATAATAATTCTGCACTGTCCCCTGCCATGGCAGACTACCATCATCTCYATTATGTGTATTAACAGGTAGCAAGCGATTGGAGAATGCAGAAATTTCGATGGGGCATCTTCTGGTGGCTCCTTAATGCAAAGAGAGGAGCCATTTAAAATAATTTCACAAAGAGACTCTTCCTCCCCATTTCTGTCAGTGTTTATGTCTTCAGAAGGCAGGAAATCTTGCAGAAAAGAAATCAGTGGGGCAAGGATTTTGGTGAAATGATGACTTACCTGGCTTCTTCAGCAGGCACTGGTCCATGTCCCAGATGAGCCACCAGTCACGGCACCAGCTGTGCCCTGTATTGCAATATGGATCGCAGTATCTCTGTAACGTGTGATTTTGGCAACATGTAGTGGGAAAGGGCTTCCTATGCTTACCCGTTTTCTTCCCAACTTTTTGGTCCTGGGAGGCAACGTCAGGAGCAGAGTCTGACCCATCTGCAAGGCTGCAGATGCAGTCATAGATACATGTACGTATATATATTTATGGGTATGCATATGTACCATAATCAGATACATCAGGTAAACTTATTTCCCTATCGTTAGTGATCCTAGTGCCATGTTGGATGCCTGAGACGATGCACAATGCATCTCAGGAACTCCACATTGTGGGGGCAGCTGCAGTCGAGTATAGCTAGCTGGAGTCCAGTCKAGCTAGTTGGAGTCTAAGGTAGCTATATTCTGGTCCAGCATAACTGGGGAATTCAACTGTCATTAGATGCTGGCATTAAAGCGCCTGAAACCCTCCCATAACTAGTATAGAGATGGTCTTAGGATCCCACAAAAGGAGAAGGTTCATGTTTCGGCAAGACACTTGAAAGTGGCCATATCATGAGAACGGGTTTCCAAAGGGGAGAAATGAAATAAAAAGAGGAAGAGCTTTTTGAAGAGGAAGAGCTTTTCAAGAGAGAAAAATAATACTTGAAAGCCTCTGCTTAAAACGTCCTCAGGCACAGGAGGGGTCAAGTGGTTGGACTAGAGGAGCAGCCCCGTCCCGTCCCACATGGCCATGACATGAATTTAAGTATAGCCGAAAGCCTTGTGGAGTTGGCCACTCATTAACAGGAGAACATTGTTCTCCTTTCCTTATTTTCACCCGGGTGGGTGATAGGTATCTTCAGCAGTGTCAAACAAATTTGTAGAGCTGGTGATTAGTTGCCCAAAGAGCATAATATATGCATTATTAATTATAGAAGGTAAGTTTGGCTAATTGTCATTTCTATACAGTAGCACTGCACTACGATACATTTTAACAATCTATAAATAATTGATAATTTTTTTTCTTTCATCTTCCTTCCTAGTTTGCATAAAACTAATGACTTGGTAAATGTTACTCACTTCAAAATATTCCGCTTCTCCTATGAAAATTAAACTAACACTGTAACCTTAGCAAATAAGGAGATTTTGCTCTTTATTGTAGGCTGAGAAAGAGGGGAAATACAACACTTGTATCAAAAATCCGAGTCTATGAAATCCAAATGAAAATCATGCATAATACGAAAAGCGAGTAATAAGGGGACCACTCTAATAAACAGATCTGACTTTTAAAACAGCCAAAAATTCAGGAAAGTTGTGRTTTTACTTTATTTTTTTGAGTGCTTAAAATGGTCAGGAGCAGTATTTTTTAAGCTTTAAACAGGATAAGACTATGACACACACACACACAAAGATAGATCAAGGAAGCCTTCAGTGTGAAATGGTAGTATTTTCAATACTTATCAAATAACTGCATGCATAATCCCATAAATCAGGTTAGCTGAAGACTCAAAATTCTTCTTAAATGAGGTGTTTTGGTATAGTTTCTGGCTGCTTTGTTAATATGATTACAGTACCTTGCTGGTTCCTTGAAATGAAGGATTTGCTGCAGCAAAAGTACAGGCTTTTCCCGAGTTCTCTGTTATTTCTACAAATCCACAATCTGTCAGGCTGCAGCGTTATTGCACCGAGGCTTACGCTCTAATTTTCAGTGCAACTGAATACATTTCCAGAGTTATTGATGATACTGTAATTTCGCATTTATTTGGCTTGGCTATGCCATTAAAAAAAAAAAAAAAAAAAGAGAGAGAAAAGAGAAAAAGACTCACAAACTAAGTATTGTCTACAATATCAATATGTTGTCATTTAAACCTACATAGATACTTACATATGCTTCATTATAATAATAATAAAAAAAACAGGTTGTAAGGACTGTCTCTGTGACCT
>NW_020455499.1:1545871-1583371 GCF_003342845.1 Nothoprocta perdicaria | reverse complement strand
GCTCGCAATGCCAGTTCTTTATGCAAAAACCCTAATGCTTCCCGTCAAGCCATTAGAAGTGATACAATCAGCCCAGGCCCCATTAAGCCATCAGTGTCCACCTGTGATAAAGATGGCCATTTGTTTTCTTAAAGCCCACTTAATGTCTGCTTAACTCAATTTGTCAGGAAATGTAGAACAATTTCCTCACAGCCTGAAATTTGGTAGTGGTTCAAAGTCAAAAGGCCAGGTCTAGTCTTATTCAAATGATATAATGAACAGTCTTCAAATCTAAATCTCCCTTGGGGAGATGCTGTTTACTTTTTTTTTTTTCAATGTTAGAAAAAAAAGGAAAGAATAAAATGTATGCTTTTCTTTGATTACTGAAAATACTGAAGCCTTTTAACCCCTTCGTATGGGTCATCTGAGAAATAACTTCCTCGCTCCCTTCTTTTGCTGAGGGTTAATATACTAAAGGTTAGACATAGGCAAGCAAAAAAAAMCCATATGTATCAGGGTGAATATTCACAAAATGATTCTCAGCACACTTCAAAAAACAGTCTCTTTTTTGGAGTGTGTAATTTTACATCTCAGACACATCTCTCATCTTCACTGTATTTAGGGCTCCGCTCCTGATGTGCTGCCCAGGGGCCCGATCCTCCTTCTCGGGGCAAAGGCGGCAGCGACGTTCCCAGCCAGCCCGGCGATGCTGCTGGAGACCTTTGCCGGGAATCTCGCCCAGGGGACGRATGGACAGCAGCTGAATAAATACTGCGGGATCCGGCCCCGGCTTTGCCGTCATTTAGCGGGGTTTGGGGAGCCAGCGGAGAGCTCCAAAAGCCACCGGTGAGGGCAGCGGGATGCCCGCTTCCCCCAAAAGGAAAAGCCCTGCATAGAAAGCAAGCAAGGGCCCTGATTTCAAAAATATGCACCGAATGATTAAACGGGAATGGGTGGCCTTGCAGAATCCCTTCTGATTTGGGGATACGATTTTCCAACACGGCTCCCAGGGCTTGTGGAAGGGCGCGCGGGGCCGGTTTGCAGCGCAGCTTTGGCTGCATCTGCCGGGGAAACGTCACGTCCAGATGCTCCTCGGGCCCCCAAGAGCCCCGTAGAGCAGCAGAGCCCCACGCACTGAGTGGCCAAGAGCTCAGCCCCATCGCCCTGCACTCTGGAGCGGTGCACAGGGAAGCGGAGCGTCCCATCCAGAGCTCAGGCYGCCCTGCTGCAGCCAGCAAAACTCAGGGTCCAACCAGCCCCCAGAACAACCCACCCACAATTTCCCCCCTTTCTGTTTTGTTTTTTTTTTTAATTTTTAATTTTTTTTTTTTTTTTTTTGCAACGCCTAAGCGGGCGGCGTGCGCCGCTCGGCTATAATTAGGGCAGCAAATTTTGCTTTCCGTCTTGGTGCTTGCTGTTACATATTGCATGTAATGTATGGCGCTGTTAAGGGAAAAAAATTGGAGTCAAAGTGCCGGGAAAGTTCGGTCTGCTCTGTAGCACTGTGAGATTGTTGACATCTGCCGAGGTTGGAGAGCTCAGTAAGCAGGAAATGGGGTGTCACTCTGAGTGGTAGTTTACCATTATCCTGGCATCCTAATGAAGTGTCTGCAGTGCACAGAGCTTCTGGATGGCATCTTAACGCACGGCTAAGCAAAAGCACTTCTCTCCTTGTCACTGTCATCCATCTGCCTGCACCCTACTGCAGCCAATGGGATGGAACCATGCTACAATGTGCTATAAGCCATTTAGAGTTGCACATTGCATAATCAGGCCCATCAAATATGTAAAAAATGACTATTATTGGTTATTTCCCTCCAACTCTGGCACCTGGAGTTCGAGGCATTAAAGTTTAACTTTTGGAAGTGCTGCTGTTCTTTTTCCTTCTTTCATTCCCCCCACCCTCCCATTAATTCTAAATATATTTTTGCTAAATAAGACCAAGTTGCAAGCTCATTGTCTGAAGTCTTGCTAACGGATTGCAAAAGTTGCATGAATATTCATTGAAAACACCACTCTATATATCGCGTAGGGTGAATTTATCAATTGCCCATACAGAGGGGTTTCACCCAATTCCCATTTTCTTCAGCAATGTCTATTTCTGAGGCATGAATAAAAAGTAAAATCAATTCCGATCACAAATTGGTTATTTTCCTTATGGCAAACATTAGTTAGTTTGAGCACTTCTTATAGATTTTTTTTAAAAAGAAAAAAACAAGAAAGTATTACACAATGCATCTTCACAAAAAGATTGCCGTAGTGTAGCGCAAGTGATTAAAATTGGGACCTTTGTGCTGCATATACGAACATTAAAATATCCTGACATTAAAAGTGGCATAAGGAATATTTTTAATATGTGTGCATGTGCCTGTGTATTTTAAGCAGCATGATTGCCACAATATGAAGACCAACTGAATGAAAAGAGAGTTTTGGCACAGTTGACATCTCTAAAGAAAAAAAAAAAGAAGAATCAAGCCCAAAGTGTGCAGAGCAAGTTTGCATTCCCTGATAGCACCAAAGCTATCGAGGAGCGGGGTTAAGCCTCCGGTGACAGGGCACGTTTCTGCGCTGGGCAAGAGGAAGACGAATTGGCTAAGTTGGGTGTTTATTTATACCACCGAGAGGGCAGGACATAATTTAGTTGCATCGGGAATTTTTCACAGACATTAAAACTATAGCAAACATAACAGCGGGGATGCTTGCACAGCAGCACAGTGGGGAGGCGCGCGCAGCGTCTGCCCACACTCCGGCTGGCTGTAGCCAGCGCCATAAGTCTCACAATTCCATTAGCGCTCAAAAATCCACCTAACTCAGTTCCCAATTTAAAAAAAAAACAAAATAAAATAAAATAAGCAAACCGAAAAAGCCCCAAACAAGACCTGTCTTTCTCTCAACAGCCAAATCAGTCAGGAATTGTTGGAGGGAAAAAATTAAAAAGAAACTCTTGGCAGGCAGGTTTTTGCTGCAGCAACAGTGTGTGACGTTTTAACCGCAGCAGAAATTGTATCCAAAAAAGCAAAATAAGGTGAGAAGGGCTGGGAAAGAAAATGAGAGGAAAGTGTGCTTAGAAAAAAAAAAATACAGATTAGGTGACAGATCAATAGGCTGATGGTTTATGCAGAATCATAAATCAGTGTTTTTTCAGCAATTCAGCTCTGAGAGCATGAAAAAAAAAAAAAAAGAAATGTTGCTCGTGATAAAATTAGGCATTAATGTGAGCTATAAATGCCGTTTAACATTAAACATGCCCACGCAAGTGCAGTACCCGGGAAAGGGAAATGGGTCCTCGAGTGAAACTCTGCAAAGTGAGTCGGACATGAATAATGCAGCGGGGCCGAGGGGGGCCGGGGTCGGGCTGCGCTACCTTGCAAAATAATGAATGCATGTCAGGTTGGAGACATATAGCCCTGCCCCACGAACGTGAGTTATTGGAGATAAACCTGGCGCTTCCTGCTCGGAAACAAAGTGCCTTGTTGTAAACATCCCCGTCCATTTAAAGTTAATGATTAAAAGAAAGATTCGGCGGGATTTGCTTAAGTGTTCTTTATGGACACGAGTGCTAAAGGTTACTTTTTTCGTTCATTTTTACCCGGCCACTGTTAATGTTGCAGACACATCATGGCTCTTTTTTTTTTCTCCTATGCTCAAATGTTTATTCAAGCTCATTTACAAAGGAGCTTATGTAATATTAAGTGATTTTTCTCAATGCATTCTTCATTTAAATATAAACAAGAGAGCATCTCTGCAGTTCTGCTCTGTTAAAAGGGAGGCAGCCCTATTTTTAAAGGCAGTAACCCAAATTCTAAATATACGTTCTATGAAAATATTGCATAGACTACCATCTGCGACTCGCTGCAGAGTATCTTCATCTGCTGAAATTATCACCTACATCTTCCATATTTTTCCCAGAATGTAAAGGGGAAAAAAATAGAAAAAAAAAAAGGATTAAACATCCTCTCACTCTTTATTCGATATACATGATTCTGATGATTTTATTGCTTCTGAAATCCATTCAGGGAAAAGAGAGTCTAACTTTCTCAAAAGTGGATCATTTCCCTAGATTCCCTGCAATTTTCACTACTAAAAAGTGTTTATCAGATTTGGCCTCTTTCATTTTCTAGACCTCACTGGAGAATTTAACACAGAAATCTTCCTATTTAGGAATCCAAGGGAGAAAAATTCTATGAAAGCAGAATTCAAGGCTTCGCAGCAGAAAAGCAAATACATAGGTATTGCAATGGAAACATAAGATCTTGCATCTGATCTGTTAAGTATTCCATCAACAAGGTCAAGAGTAAAGACAAGCCCAGCCACTAAAGCTGAAGCAAGAGTAAGCTTCTTTTTTTTAAAAAAAAGGAACAGTTTATACTCTTCAGTTTCTTGAGTGGAAAAAAATGAATTCTTTTACACTGAGGAAAAAAAAAAAAAAAAGAAAACACAAGCGTATACAGTGTTTAAAAAAAAAAAAAAGAACAATATGAACCATTTTAATGAAAGAGTGCCCAGTATTTTCATGGAACTATAAAAGGGAGTGAGAGTAAGTGTTATGGCAAAAAGCCTGGGCTCAGCAGCTTTGTGTGGGAAATGGTGAAATGTGACTGTGATTTATAATGAGAAAAGGTATCTACAACATACAATTTTCTACCTAGCTGCAAATAATAATTCATAGTGATGTCCCTTCCAGATAAAATACCTTTGCAATGTAGGACTCATGTGGTAAAATGATCATGATAAATGTCAGACCAGTGCAGGTAACGGCTTTACAAACCATTAAGATTAGCTAGCTCTTTTTTTTTTTTTTTTTTTTTTTTTTTTTTTTTTTTTTGATGATAACAGTAACCATGCTGTGACTCTACGTGGTAATAATATCTCAGTACTGATAAATGCCAGAGCCAGGCAAAGGTGTTTATCATCCCCGCTCAGAAATGCTGACTAAAGTTACCACATGTTGCCTGTTTTTTCTTCTTTTACAATAGACTGACAATTAGCAAATAGGCTGACTCGCCTCATAATTTTATGCACAGTTTCCAGGATTTTCTGCCGTAGCACCTCGCTCAGCTTCCCTTCTGCATATTGATACCCAGGGCTTCAGTAGCCTCAACTAAAGCTTAAAGCTAAGCCTAAAACAAAGCGCTATATCCTKGCCATTTTCCCAACAAATGATTTCCTTGTGAATTAGCACTGCCTTTTTTGTTTGCTTGTTTTGTGAATGTACCTTAGGAGGACCCAGGGTCTCAGCAAGGCAGCAGTGCTCCTTTTCTCTGGAGGGACTGAAGTCCATTGAATCCCCTGGAGAAAAGAGAATTAAAAACGGGGTTGAGTAGTTTTGTTTGAAAAGTTGGGCATTCCCTGATCAACCTACACAGGACTTTCAACCTCAATATGATAGGGTCGTCCACATGTCATGTAGGACAAGCAAAAAAAGCCTACAGAAGCTGTGCCTACTTCTTTCCATAGATCCACTTCTGCAAACTTCAGATCATTTTGATCTGTAGCATTTCTGCTGGGATGACTCTCTCTCTTACGGACAAAAAATAATCCATATTATTGGCATGGGCAGAAAAATCAAGGGATTCCTGAGTTTCATGACTTGGGTGCTGGGTCTATATAGGTCAAAACAGAGTAAAATACTTCTTAGAAATATTATTCTTTACTTGTGTATAACTTCATTACTGCTATTGACACCTGCACAACTTTCTATGGAAAAAAATCTTATGAAATAATTCTTCTCACTGGAAAATAACGCCTGCTCATTGTCTACTTTGAACTTRAGTCCTCAATATGTAAAATGTTAGCAGTATTATAGACAATATTCACCTCTATATCTGCGCATATGAAGAATTAACCTTAACAGGAGTTAGGAATGCATGCTGAAGAAAGAATACCATCCTATTAATAATTTTATTTTTTAAATTAATTTGAGATGCCAGAAATTTTTGTTCCATAATTTTTTTTTTTGTAAAATTTTGAATTAAGTCACTAATCATCATGCCTATTTATGCAGCACCTACTGTAACTGGGATTCAATYCTGATGGAGATCTCAGGGTGTGAGGGCAATATGAATATTAAAAACGAAGATATCTGAAGAATGATAGGTGATAATTAAATCATAGATGGTAAGATCAGAAAAGAATTCTCAGGTTATCTAGGGCATGTAACAAGCAAGATGTTTTCCCTACGTCAGACCTACTGGCACCTTATCTAATCTGTTCCTAAATGAATGCACAGTTGTACACGACTTTAATTCAGTTGCAACATCATATACAAATTGATGCAAATATCAGAGGCAAACCTTTCCCCTGAAACGATGAATCATGCTAAAACCTGCAGGTTTACTTTAGCAAAAGAGATAGGAATGTTCTTATCACCTCAAAAGAAACATTAAAGGCCAGAGTCCAACTTTTTTCTTACTAATTGCAAGTTTGAAATACTAAGTATTCCCTGGAAAAATTACAGTTGAGAGATGCTCCAGGTACACCTGGAATTAGATGATAGCTGTGGTGGAGTATTTTCACAAAAGGGTTGATCAAGGTACACACAGAAGGTACAACATGTTCTGATCTTAGCCATATATTAATTATGACTTTTCTTGCTAAGAGAGATGCTATCGCACTGGTCAAAGTAATATTGCAATGTGGCACTCAAATGTWTTTTTTTCCTTATGTTTTTCTTTAGAAATCCCAGACAACGCCATTCGCATTAAATCCATAAAGAATCTCGTAAAAAAGCTCCCTAGACCAAACTACGAGACAATGAAAATCCTCTTTGAACATCTAAAAAAGTAAGTGAAACTGGAGTACTAAAATACTGCTAATTTTAAAAGCACTTCCAAGTGTGGTGTCCAAATCCTATTGGAAATGTAATCCAAAATACCAAAAATAATTACGTTCTTTGACAAAACTAAATATGATTTTTGGTATCTATGTACATCCTATTTCACCTCAAGAGTCAGAGTGTCTAAGTGAAAGCATTAATTTTTCCTCTATTAGAAAATGAAACAGTAAGTTTCTTTGTGTGCTTTTAGACCCGGGTATTGGTTAAGAACAGGTAAATTGAATTGAACAAATACAACATGTTCCAGTGCATGTCTGACTTCAACTGCTCCTGCAACTAGCTAGGAAAAGCTAGGAAAGACTCCAAGCAGTGAAGTCTGTGCCAATAAAGAACATCTAGGAAATAAGACTGGGAGATCTGGGAGGGCACCTTTGCTTTCCTAATGTTTCTGAAATACAAGGCAGGAGAGGTGACACAGATTTTGTTCTACAAAAAGGCCATCGTGATGTTCCACCTGTTGTCATCGCTCCATGGTTTCTACACTCACCGCGCACAGTTGGTAGATGTTGGCTCACAAAAAAACCTCACATYTCATGTTCACGTTGGGCTTTCTGCTCTTGTTCCTGGCATTAGCTGCAAAAAATAGGCCAAAAGTAGGCCAAAAGATTGTTCTAAAGCAGACCTGTGGCTGTTTTATTTGCAAAACGACCAGGCAACAGTAAGGGACCAGAGGACAGGGGCATCCAGAGGGCAGGATCTGGTTCCTCCTCTCCTTGCTGTGCTGATGGAGGGGCTAACCACTGCCATTCTGCACAGCCACTTCTCAGCCAAATTACCCTTAAAATTGAAAGGACTAAGTAGTATCTAGGGCCCCATGCAGCCTCTGTACACAGAGGAGTATTTCATCCCGGGAATGATACATTGACCCCAGTGAATGAATAATAATGACTCCCAGTAAAAGACTGCTCCCAGCCCACAATGAATGATGCCTTTATGCTGACCATTCCAGCAGCATTCTCCTGAAATATATATATATATATATATATAATGGATGTAGATCCTTTATCTTCTTGCACAACTGCCAGGAACTACAAAATGAAGCGTATGTATCGCGGTGGGAATGTCCCCATTTAATTAGCATGGAAGGATTTTAAACAGTCTATAAAATGACTGAGTTTGGCCTTGAAGAAAACCGTTTTCCCATGTGTTCATCTGATGTTCCCTGTGATACATCCTCTCCTTCAGAAGGTTGTCTAGAGAAGGAAAATAATGGCTTACTGTCAATGGAAGAATAATAAGGGAAATTATTTCCTGGGAAGAACCCTCATGCAAGAAGCAGGTACATGCTGTCTAAATAGATATGCCATATATAAAACCAACTTCATTGTACGTGGCATTGATCCTAACCTGCAGAAACTTTTGTTACCATGTCTTAAGGGAATGGCATCAGGTATACCCGATAAATCTTTGATCTTAGAGTTAAATCACTTGATGGAGACTCGGGAGACCTGGGTTCAGTTCTTGGTTTTGACCGGATGTTCTGTATGACCTTGGCTAAATCATTTAATCTCTCCATGCCTTGGCTCCCTGTTTACAAAATGCTTCCTTTGTCTGCCTTGTCTATTTAAGGCATAATCACTTCAGGACAGCAATAGTTTCCTGCTGTGTATGTATAGAATAACTGACAAAACTGGACCAAGACTAGGCCTTGAGGGGGGAAAATAAAAACGAAAATACAAATAATTAAGTAGCAATACTTAATATGAGTACATATCTAGACGTGCATATGAGTACAATATCTAGATATGCTTATGCTAGGGTCGCTGCAGAAATATGGTGAAGGAAGAGGTATATTGAAGTGATGCAGTAGCGTGAGGATGGAAGAGATGGTATTTGGGTCATCTTGGAGAGCTGAGGGTTATGGAAGCAACCGGTCGTCTGAGTGTCTCTGGAGGAAGTCAACCTTCTGTGTCATGCAAACACATCCTCTGGGAAGGAAGGGATTATCCTCCGAGCCCATAACATCCAAAACTTGAGAAGATTAGCATGTTCTCACGAACTTGTCAAGAGGGGGAAAAATAAAGGCCAGACCGAATGGGCAGTCCAAATAGGTGGGGATGAAATAACAGTATGTGAGATTCACTCCAATGGATCCTTCAAAGGAAACCTGGGCAAAGCACTTGGTGGAAAAGCCTGGCAGAAAGCCCTGGCAGCAACCACAGCAGCGGGGATTAACACTGAGATCTTACCTGTGCCATACACCTTCCTTAAATCAAGCCCAAGGATGCTGCAAGGAGTCAATGTTGTTTACAAAGCCCATGGAAGAGGTATTAAAAGCAAAGCTTGGGCTCACGGCACCTGCGCTTTTAAGGATTTTATATTTGTATTTGATGAAAAAAACCCTGTCCCCCTACTCATCTTTGCATGAAATGTATTCAACTACAAACATAATGCATGAGCAAAAGAGACAAAATATACAGCTGAATAGACATATCACATAGCTCCTTCCAGTCTAACATCATAACAAATTGCTTTATATTGAAAATTGTTTTATATCTTCACACCGAAAATTGTYGAGCACAATGACTATTAGGTTTTTCATACTTCCCAGGATGAGCAAACCAAGCATATATTTTACACATAAAAGAAAAAAACAGTCTGAGTAGGGACTTTTCCAAATAAATAGCTACAGAAAACAGCCTATCCTACTTGAGTGTGTTTAGAGAGCCTTACTTGCTGTATATACCCCCTGTATTTATGTTTTTTGYGTTTGGGAAAACAGGGCCCCAGGTCCTCAGCTCCTTCCAGCTGCTTATTTACATGGGAATTTTACGCCCAGCCAGGGCAGGCAAATCCCAAAGAGGACATAAACCTGCTGTATCCTGCAGACCTTGGTCTGCAAGGGTGCAAGGACAACAAATGATGCCAAAAAGCGCCTTCCCTGCCCCATGGAGCCAACTCCTTCCCATCCACCTTCCAACCCAAGGAAGGGGCTCACTCTCCTGCTCAAATTCTTGATGATCACTGCTCGTCTCCATTGCCCTGGGAATAAGCTGCTCATCCAGAGCTGTTTATCTGACACAGACCTGCTGACGTGGAGGGAAAACGGGAAAACACTGTCAAAGGGTGGCATGTTGCAATGCTAAAACGCCTGCAAAGTTTTACTTTATTTTTTTTTTTTAAGTTGATGGAGGAGAGATGGAGCAAACATATGTGATTTTCACATCCTAAACTACGTGTCATATCAGCGGCTTCAGGCAGCCAGGCAGCCTTACATATTAAGCCTATGCTTAGGAGAACCCTCTTTTTTTTTTTTTTTTTTTTTTTTTTTTGCAAAGCAGAGAAACAGATTATATTAAGAACTACACAAGTATTTTTAAAAGAAAAGAAGTATATATACATTTAAATGAGAAAACAGCCCCAACAGAAGTGCCATAAGACTGATTTCAGAATCACAGAATATTTAAGGTTGGAAGGGACCTCTASAGATCATCTAGTCCAACCTTCCTGCTCAAGCAGGCACACCTASAGCATGTGGCACAGGGTGGCATCCAGGCGGGTTTTGAAGACCTCCAGAGTAGGAGACTCCACAACCTCCCTGGGCAGCCTGTTCCACTGCTCTGTYACCCTAACAGTAAAGAAGTTGCTCCTCACCTGGAGACAGAACTTCTTGTGCTTCAGTTTGTGGCCATTACCCCTTGTCCTATCGCTGGCCACCAGTGAGAACAGCCTGTCCCCTTCCTCCCTGCATTCTCCCTTCCTGAACTTGTACATATTAATCATATCCCCTCTGAGCCGTCTCTTCTCCAGAGAAAAAAGGCCCAGCTCACTCAGCCTCTCTTCATACGAGAGATGTTCCAKTCCCTTAATCATCCTGGTTGCCCTTCTCTGGACCCTCTCMAGAAGCTCCACRTCCCTSCTATACTGGGGTGCCCAGAACTGAACACAGTACTCCAGGTGCGGCCTCACCAGCGCTGAGTAGAGGGGCAGAATCACCTCCCTTGACCTGCTGGCAACACTCCTCCTGATGCAGGCCAGGATCCCATTGGCCTTCTTGGCCACGAGGGCACACTGCTCACTCATGGTTAACTTGGTGTCAACCAGGACTCCCAGGTCCCTCTCCGTGGAGCTGATTTCTCTTCAGCAAACCTCAGAAATCCMATGGGAGACCAAAGTTTTCATCGAGAAAAGCATCCAAGTTCAGGAATGCTCATAAACCCCTAAATCCTTAACTGAAAGCACTAGGAATTAAGAATATATGCTCAAATGATTAACTGAATTAGAGCCTTTCATAGACCTGAGCTGTTCTAACTCCTAAGCAGTGACAGGGAGGACTATAAACCTATTCCTGCGAATTTTGGATTTGCTGGATGCATCCACTCCCCTYTCTCTGTGACAAACACTTAAAAAATTACATGAAGAGCAGGGCAAGTATATATCAAGACACGCTCTTGCACACAAGCTTTACACTATTTGGACTATATAAAAGTTTTAGAGAGAAGCTGGCCCCAAACCAACACTTGTCCCATTCAGCTGAGCTGCGTCATGCTTGTTTTGGGGCACGAAAGAAGGAATTAAACCCATTTGTGGCCACTGAAGTACACTCATTTCTCCCCCTATCAGACCGCCAAGATGTGTGCATGAGTTAGGATTGTTAATAGTTATTGGATTAAAGGAAGAAATTAAACCCGAGTGCCCTAGAGCACCTCGATGTGTTTACCCCATGCTCACTTTGGTCCATGCACTTGTTGGGTTTGCAGCCACACCTGATCCCTCTTGCTGTGGAATAAGAGTTTTCAAGGCTCACCTTGGATACCTTCCAGCTCAGCAGGTTCAAAGCCAACAAAGACGAGGAATTAAAGCTGCATTTCCACCTGTGCTTAGATGCACTTTCTGATTGCATGCCATATTTAAAAATCCAAACCCTGATTTTCATAAGAATTGGGCAAATTCAGCACTACGGAGTTCCAAAATGCACTGCAGTGGTGCAGCAGAAAATAGCAGAACCATAAATACAGTTAACTTAGTTTCAATATAAATATTCATGATATGGCCATGTGGCTGCAGGGGACTGCTGTGCTGGGTGCAGGACACAAACCTGAGCAGATCAGTCACTATTTTCAAACTTGGCTACTGTTCCTTCCATATTACTCAATATCAAACCATCTCAAAAAGCATTTCAGCCCTTAATTAAATCTCATAACTGGTTTTTCAGGTCAGTAAGTTTTATTATCCAGGCTGTGTGGATGGAGAAAGTGGGTGCCACTCTGTGCTGGGCAGGCCACGGGCAGCGCATCCCGGGGAGGCYGCTCACGCTGCAGACCCAGCTGCTAATGGGGACCATGTGAGCGCCCTGCCTCTGCTCTGCACCCACACGAGTTTTAGGAAAATATTACTGGGGAGGTTAATTTATGTGATTTTGCAACCTCTTAGTTTTGCTGCGGGTTAGTGCTCTTTTCAGCTCGATATTTTTTTCTTWTTGGTGGTGAAAATTAAGAATGCTCAACTCATTACAAAAGTTTTGCATTTTTTTTTTTTGCTTGCCACCCCCCCTCCTTTTTTATTCTTGACCATTTTCATTTTTCTAACTAAAGATATGGGATATTTTTTTCTCGGAATAAAGCTGTAAAATGACTAAAAGAATTGAAGTTTCTTAAGATATTCATTGAAACTTAGAAAAAAAAAAGCTTTAATGCCAAAATGTCAGTGTTCTGTGCAAAATAATTAATATAACACAATAGGATCTATTCTACTATCGATTGAAAGGGAATTTATGCAGGTAATTCATTAAGGCTAGTGGGTGTTTGACATGTAAATCCCCTGGCACTTTGATGGGAAAACAGACCCTGATGATTTGATTTTTATTTTTTTTTATAAGCTATGAAATACTTGATTTTCAGTGACAAATAGTAAATATATACATATGTATATGTATATATGTATACAAATATATATATGTATTTGTACACATGTACATATGTATGGCCAACTAGAGCAATGGATGACCCTGCTTTGGGAGACTTCTGAAATGACATTTACATCAAATCATTTTTCACACATTGCAAAAGACGCAACAATCATTTCAATCACTGTGCTAAGAGAATCAATTTTTTCTTTCTTTTTTTTTTTTTTCCCTCCTTTCAGAGAGTGACATTTTGCATTCCAACATTTCCAGGTTATCACCTTCATACATCTCTTTTTGTGGTCAAGTGCATGATTAGTACTTCTTACAGGATATTGGCCATTTTCTTAAGGAGAGCTACAAATTCATGTAAAAAAAAGAAAAAAAAAAAAAAAAAAAAAAAAAAAAGCTAAATGAAGAGCAAATCTGTGGACTGGAATGCACCCTACTTGTAATAGGAACAAAAAGCTGGCAATGAAATATAAACCTAAATCACAGCAGAATGACCTACTTTAAGGCATTTGCCAAAGAGACAGTGTTTTAGACAGCTCCTCTGAAGTAGCGTCTTTATGTCTATGCCATCTGCAGATTTATTATTGTGCTTTTAGAAAAAAAAATAAAAAGGGGGGAAAAAGGAAAAAAAAARAAAAAAGAAAAGAAAAAGAAAGGAAAGAAAATCCTACAACATGCCCGAACAAAACTAAGCTTCATCTATAGGAAAGACTCCAGTGCTGTGGGCACCACACCCGCACCTACTGATGTGGTCCAAGTTCTTTCTTGAGAGGCACCTAATTAAGAAACCCTGACTCATTTACATGGATACGTTTGATCTAAATTACACTCCAAACCACACCAAATTAGGAGCATCTGTGAATGTGAAGTGTTTGTTCCCAGTGCCTGGTAGAACGGGGCCAGTTCTGGACGACACATGTTCAAGTGACGAAAAATATTTCAGATGTAACATACTTTTGAGAGCCACTTTTCCACTAATAATTCATAATGAGTTAAACCAGTATCTCTGCTCAAACAATCATTTCAGGCTGTGCAGAAAATGCCATTTTATTTTTAATATGCGGAGAGAGGAAAAAAAGAAAATAAAATAGGTGGGCAACCACCTCGGTTGCTTGATGTCCCTAAAAGGGACTCGAGTGCAACCATTAGCAGCAATTCAGAAATGTAGAGTGTGTATCTTATCACATATACATTGCTCCTGAAGTCTAGACTAAAGGGAGATTATACCTTTCACAAACAGGATCTTCTAGTTGAAGTCCTGAGCATTGATTTGATGAGGATATTGCACATAATATTAATAATACCTGCAATATTATTTATAATATCTCTCGCTGAGGARGGTGAGTGGAGGAGGCTCCAGAAACCACTGGTTGCTATTTTGCTGCCTTGCTGTATGCACTGGCAAACTCAAGAAATAGCCTCTATCTTGCTCTAATTTAAGCGCCAGGGAGTGCAAATCCGAATTCCACGCTGCGTTTGCAATTCCCAGGATGCTCGCGCAGCTTGGCACAACCGTAGGATTTGGCCCATGGTGTTTGGCAGCAACCTTTTATTCTTCCCCTCTTTTATGCTTTGTGAATMGTCAAAGTTACATAATACCAGTGACAATTTGTTTATGGCAAGCATTTCAGTCACTGTTTTATGATTACATTCAAACTTTAAGCCACATTTTGACATCTAAGGATCCTCTTGTGTTCTCATATATTATATACAATGAAGGCTTGTGTTCCAGTAAGGGTAGAGCGGGGGGAGGAACTTTATAAATAACATGACTCCTTTTGTCTGAGGAGATTTTAATACATTTGTCTGATCTACTGTTTTTGCAGTAGCCAGAATATAATTTGAATATATTAATATTTTCAGCAACTGTGCTCAGGGAGCCCAGTTAATAACTTATGCATGGATATATAGATACACTTCAGACGGAGGTAATGTTTTTAGCCCTTCTGTTGGTAATACTTAGCGAGGCACAATGAAAGAGCCTGTTCTTTCCTCCCCTTTGTTGTGGGCATGCATTGTGGTGGTATGGAGCCAGGGTTCTTTCTGTTGTCTACACAGCCTGGATTCAATAAGCAGTTATATATGCATATTATGACAATGTGGTCAAGGAAACCAGATTTTCTTACTATACCTTCATGTGCCTGTACACTATAAAATCTGGTATTTATTTTTCTTGTCCTCATTCAATATGTTAACAAAATCATAATTTGATACAGGTTATGTTCACTTTATAATTAAAATTATAGAGTTAGATGAAAATACAGCAAGATGTTGCTGGATGGAAAATATTTATCTTTTCATACATTAGGCATTATGGCACACTGTAAAAGCATAAATCTGTGGAATGGCTATTGCTAGCCAAGCGGGTGATATTTGCCTCCTCTCCTGGGCCACAAGATGCAACTAGTTTTCTCCTTCAGCAGCTTCAGCCCTGCCACCAGACGGCATTGCTACCATCCCTGCCYGCTCTGCATCAACATGCGTTTGCTCTTCTCATCTATAAGGAGCAGCTCACAGCAACCATATTCTCTATATATTCTCTAGTAATCAAGATTAAGGGTTTTTTTTAACTTCTGAAGTATTTGTGTAGGATGAGCTCCTATAAGAACACATTTCAAAGTAATTATCACTATTTTAATCACCCCAAATAATCTTCATCAAAACAGAATTGAGTATGGCTTTTATATTTCTTATCCAAGCATCACCAGCTAAAAAAAAAAAAAAAAAGTTATTTAGGTTGTTGGTTAACTTCAGCAAGCTTTCTAAAAATTATGTTCTAGTCTAGAAGGATCATAATCTATCAGCTGATATATCAAGAGTCTATTGCCTTGGTGAAAGGGATGTTGCGGATACATGTCCTCTCAAGATTAAAAGAGAAGGCCAAAAATATCCTTTTTTAAAAATAGCCTGACCTCATATTCCAAAAAGATGTTAGATTCCCCACAAAATGATTGATGCACTTCAGTGAATGAACAGTGAAATGCCATTCAATTCCCCCACTACAGCTGGGCTACCCCAAGACTTCCTGCTCTCTTGGCTGTATTGCAGAGATTTCCACATACAGCGATCCCGGCTTGTCAGCATCCATCCCGAGTATTGTTACCCTTTGCCATGGAGATGAGCCAAGAAAAGTCTTTTACGACTTTTTACCGTGTTCTTTCATTTTAATGGGTCTCAACAATCCCTATCTTATAACTCTCCTAACACCTTAGCGGACAAAGTGCAAACCTTTTACACCAAATGTGTTCCCTGTGTCAGCACTAGACTCAGCGACACCAAAGGACCTGAGGGTATCACTTCATCTGTCTTGAAACTATTCCAGCTCTCCAGGTCATTGCCATCAACTGACAAGTCCAGTCGTTCAACAAACACTTCCAGCAATCTTAGAGACTCCAGCGCACAGCCCTATAGCACTTTCCAGTAGGTCAAAATTACTATGAACATCAGTTGCCTTTATTGAATTTTCAGGTCCAGAGGGGTTTCCAGTAGGGTCATGGCAGCAGTAGTAGCCAGCTGAAGACCACCTCCTAGAAAAACTGTCCTGTCGAATATGACTTTATATTTTGAATCTCATCTGACCACTGTGGCAAGGAACTGCATAATCTTTTTGGTATACATGATAACATGTTACCATACAACTCCTTATATCAAAGTGTGTTCATATAACCTTGCATCCTGAAACCACACCATTTGCTTCATAAGGACGCGCTCTCTCACCTTGTWAATCCTTTTCTAGCCATTCTCATTTCCTGCTGTAGGGTAAGATACATTCAACATCTACAAAACGATATTCTGAAATTCGTCTCATCTTAGGGCCAGGTAATGTAGAGTCAGGGTCATCTAGACCTCAAGGCAGTAAAAAGACATATCCACGGTATTTCAGCTTCATCTCTAAGAACCTCCTGCCTGAACATAACACAACAAGCAAGGCAATGTGGGGAGAGACCTTTTTGGCCTGAGTTTACTGGGCCAGTATGATGACTGCTTCTCTGCAACTCTGCTGGGTGTATTGAGTCATTTTATTTAAATTATGAGTGAGAGGTAAAAAATATATAACTCCTGGGTGAGGCTGGCCTGCCTGTATAGAGAACTAAAGCAAAGTGTCTAAGGCAGTTAGTCCACTCATCTGAAACCATCACACGTGTGGATGGGCATTTGACTTAAAAAGGAACTAATGAGAAAATCCAGAGCCATTTTTGAGCTAGCAAATACTATGGGACTTGCAATACTACAAAGGGTGCATCTTAGAAAGAGACAATATATGGAAAATCATCCACTCCAGGCAGTTCGTGCATTTAGTGCAATGGACTATGCACGTGCATAAAAAATAAACATCAAGCTAAGGTGAGTGGACAAGACAGACAAAGTGTAAGTAGAAAAGACAATGCTGACATAGTAAATTCATTGCTCAAGGGCAAGTAAAATGTAAATAAGTTTAAAGAAATCAAAGACTCGTGGCACATACTCACTAGTGCATTTAAGAGATACATTCATCCTACTCATGTTCAATATCAGTGCTGAAGCAATTGTGATGCTGGGAGGCATGTTAAAGCATCTTTCAAATCTGATACAAATGCAATGCATATATATTGCACTAGTAGCTTGTGGAGAGCTCTGAAGTAAACCTGAAAGAGTAGGAATCCAGGCTGAGGTCAGATCCCATACAAAATGATCTCTTTCGGGCAGGCCAATGCACAAAGACTTTAATTATAATCAACAAGATGGTGGCAACAGAGGTGAAAGTATGTAGATTTTACATGGGGGCATATCAATAGGTCAATATTCAGAGCTTTTTCAGGACTCAAAAGGATTTTAAATGAAACAAATTATGAAATAATTGCATATTTTGGACCCCACAGAAAAGGAAAACATTGCTGAGAGTTTGTTATCTCATTTCTGTAGAATTCTTTGCCATGTTCACTTATTTCAATACCAAAAAGCACCGTTTGTCTCACAAAACAGAATAATCTATTCACGATACTGCACAAAACCAATGTATTGGTAACAAAATACAACCAAGTTTTTAATGAGAGGTTCTAGACTCACTGGAACAGATACATTTCCAAACAGGTTCTCTGAAGTTCATCGTCCCCATAGGATAATTCTAAACAATCACCACTTTTATGCATTATGGCAGAGGGTAAACCTGTCATATCCAGGGCTGAGTTTATTTGCTGTCAGCTGGATTACAAAAAGGGCTATAATTGAAGATTGCAAGAGTTWGTATATTGAATATAGTCAAAAAGCAGTAATTCCACTTAGTAAAGGTAGAATTCACCCAAACTGAGAAAACTAAGCTTATACGAGGTGAAATTCTGACTCCATTCTGGCTCTCAGTCAATGGAAATTTTGCCGGTGACTTTGACATTAATCAGAATTTCACTCACTGTCAAGAGAGATGCTGCAAAAGGTGTGATGGAGTGAAAGCAAAGTTAAAATAAATGTTAACCTGGGGGAGGCGAGTGTCCAAAATACGTTTTTTGAGCATGGACTGCTGTCCAACTCAGTATTTGCTTGATATAGCAATGTAGACAGCCCTTTTGGGATTGAAAAAAAAAAAAAAAAAAAAAAAAAAGGATTGTTTAAACTAGATATGTAGACCACATCTAGATCTGCAATAACAGTTGAGTCCTTGTGGAAGAATGGCATGGCCATGACTGCTAAAGTTCATGGTGTCCATTGTCCTTGCTAGGGACATCTGGATCTCCTTGCATATCATGGGGTGTCATTTGCAAGAAACAGTTTTAGAAAACCATAACAAGCTGGTGCCAGTGCTGACACCCTCCTTGYTGGGCTGCCAGGGAGCCAGAGACCTTGAGCAGGGCCACATGTCCCATCTCAGCCATCTCCCTCCCGGAAAGCCCTGCTTTTGGAAGAGGGGGAGAGATTACGAGAAGAAAGACCATAATACCAGTTTACAGCAAGGCAGCAAGCTTGCTAGGAGGAGGATTATATTGTTTTCTTGAGTCTCATCATCTTTCTTTTTCTCTCACCAGTAAATCTGAACCAAAGCATTCCATTTCTGTGTCTCTCTGAGCCAGGTGGCATGGGCTTTCCTGTATGCTTTCCATATGCCCTCTCTTTTGGGTTTCGTTGGAAAGAGTGGCSTCTTTCACTGAATTAGAGAAAGGGCTGAGTTAGCATGAGAATTTATGGCTTTAGTGTTAGCCATGTAGTTTTGTCTGACCATCACTAAGCACATCAAACCCTCAATGTCCTCATCAGAGAAACGCAGTTAATATACCATTAATCTACCTTTGTTAAGAGCCTTTCAGCTTTACAGAGGGGTACCAAATATTAAGACAAAGGCAAGAGGATAATGAGGAAATGCATTTTTTTCCCTCACTGACCTAATTTCTAACCTCACTCTAAAAACCTTCCATAGATTTCAATTATGCTTAATCTACAGCTAAGCTCGCAAATCTAGCAAACCTAAGGGCTGCCTTTAAGTGAATTTTCTCGCCTGCCACATTCCCTCTGGCTCCTTAAGCTACAAGTTAGAAGTTTATCACAAACCCGGCTGTAAAGTTGTGTTTCTGTAGGCAGCATGGAGCCCTGTACGAGTRCATGGAGCGTGTGAGTTCAGACCTTACCTTGCTCGCACAGAGCGCTCGCCACGAAACAATCGCAGCCCTTTTCTCATCAGCCATAGCCAGAGGCGGTAATAAGGGTGAAGGATATCTATCATGAAAAGTCCAGTGTCAATGTGTTCCCCCAATTTATTTACTGACCTTCAATGCAACAGCCATACTCCTGACCCTCATGAGATGAAGCCTAAGGGGAAATGGCACTGAGCACCAATTCCATATCCTGTTGTTCTGTGGTCTAAATTAAGTGCTAATTAATTACCACTGGCATCTTTGGCATTGCCTGTCAAATTGGATTTAGGATATCCTTTCACTGTTTAAACAAATAGCCCTGCATCTAACACTAAAATCCCAAGTGTTAATATTTTCTTTACTTTTAAATTCTTACTTAAAAATTCAGCAAATACATCTGTGGGCATTGCAGGTAGAATTCAAAGAAACAGGAATTGATATTGTCAATTTTGATTAATAGTCCTTCATTAATAAACATCCTGTTATTCAGTTTCCACCTGCAGTTGCTGATGTTGCCTGGAATCAATTAACTCATATAATTTGATTTATTTTACAAAGACATTTTTGGATGTGGTGTGCTGATGATAAAGGTTCTATATTTATGATTCTTGATTTAGGAGAGATTTTTACTAACTGCTTTTTCTTTTTAACATTACAAGGAAATGTAGCTTAAGGCATTCTTGGATTAAAAAGAAATTAAAGCAATTTAAAAAGTTAAATCTTTATATTCACGCAAAACTATCTGTTGCCTTCTGAGACACACAGACCATAAAAGCATCTAGATGCAGGACCTCTGACAGGTTGAGCTTTACAATAAGCTAGCTGTTCTGCAAAAAAAAAAAATATCAGAAATAGAATTTAAAAGAAAAGTCACAGCAGAAGATACACCACCAGCCAAAAATACAGTAAAGGGGCCTGTACATTATATCTCAGTCTGAACGTATATTATTTTATATAGTATCACACTGCCTTTATCACTGTACTCTCAACCACCGCTCAGAAGCGCATTAGCATCTGCCTAACATCTGTCACGGGTGGTTTTGCTCCCTCCCGTGCTCTCCCTAAGGAAAGAATTGTGTTTGCCGTGGCAGTGTGGCTTCTGAGAGGGATTTGCTGTTGTTTGAGATAGATATATGTACTGCTACGAGGCAGCAAGAGAAGGCAAAAAAAATGAATGCCTTGTGCTCGGAGCTGTAGCCAGAAGCCTGTGATGCTCTTGCTGGAAGTTCATGGCCTTCAGCTGACTCCTGAGAAGCGCCGGTCCCCAAATAGACAAACTTCAGACTCGAGGAGAAATGTCCACAGTGATAACATGGATTACCCATATCTCCTCCTCCCTCCGGTCTCATGCACATTAATCAGAACCAGTTTGTGCTCGGTCGCCAAAAAGAAAAGAAAATTAGGACCCAGAACAAATTTAGAACATGATGTGCTGGTCGTCACTAAGTGGGAAACAAGAGGCCTGGACTTTGCAGGTCACCCGAGCCAGAGACAAATGAGTCGTTCATTCACCCGCCCGGAGGAAGCAAATGGGTCACGTCTTGCCCAGCGCGCAGCAGTCCTGCCCAGGGGAAAAGTGGGTCAGCTGGGAGGGAGCTTCAGCAAAAATGCAGCCCTAGACCCGTGAGATGGTAGAATTTTGGAGGGTAAACTGGCCATTTGCTTTTAAAACATCTGCCATTTATGTTATGTTGTGCATTGCAATAGTTTGTGGTTTGTATTTGGTGGCCATATGCAGTTACTGGGGACTTCTTGCGTGATCACCATGTCAGGATGTATCACTCACATGGGCCTGGGGAGGCTTAGCGACCAAACCTTTCCTATGTCCAAACCTCAAAAACACTGGCCTGCCGATCGCAATGTTCCTCCCAGGAATAGAACATCCAAATTTTATGCCCTGCTCCTGAAGAGGCTCAAACTCACATCTCCTAACTCTGATGAGAGTATTGCCCCGTTCCTCCTACTCAAACACTAGGCTAGGTGGGGTGGAGGGACTCTTGGACCTCCTACAGGTGCTGTGCAATGTCCAGCTGCGATGAGCTGTGGGACTTCCTAACATGAATGCCTCATTTGTACTCAGTGCATCTGTTAGAAAGGCAATACCAGATCTGTGTTCTGTTCCCAGAGCTGTCTTTGTTCTTGGCAAGATATAACTATCGATTAACACACAACTGGAGTGGCCCTGACCTGGGCTTCCCGTGATTTGAGATCACCCAAAGGGGCTACACAAGCGGAGATGTGAAGGATGCACAGCTTTCAGACCATCTTGGGCAAAGGATGGGCACCAGACCATCCTGCCACCTGGAGATGCCAGCAGGAATGGAAGATATAGTCCAGCTCTGGTTGTGCAGGAGAATAAGCAGGACTCTTCAAAAACACATTCTTGAACCCAATATTCTTCCTCAGTCCCTCTAGACACATCTCTGTTTTTAAATCTTGGCCTCAGTCACCTGCAGAATGAAGACTATCTCTGCAAGACTGTAACTCTGTGAGGTGTTTGCAATATAGGAAGTCCCAGAGATGGCAAAAGTTCATGTATTGGTGAAAAGATTTTATTCTGAACTGCTGCCCTGTTAAACCGGGGTATGACAGAATAAATGCCTTTCTGCAGCTTTCCACAGGCTTCTCAGCCAACTATGAACTGATCTTCAGACTAGCTGAGCTATTTCCATTTCAGGCCAGACTCCAAGGCAGCTCGTCCAGGGAAGAACTTTTGCTGCAAGATATGCAAGGGGATTCCCTGAGGAAGCCCATTCTCCATTGTGTCCTTGTCAGCTGTCCAGTTACTATATATAGTGTCCAACGGTCCGCTTTAAAGGCTCGTCTGTAGGAGAAGGCAGCATCAAATGCTCTTTCTTGTGTCCCAGAGCAACTGAAGAGAAGGGATTTTTTTTTTTTTTCCCAAAGAATTGTAATAAGAATCCACAGCTGCAGAGCACAGGAAGCCTATGGAGTTTCTGCAGGCCAGGAGCCATGGAGGCTATTTTCAGCTAAAGCAAGCTCTTAAGTATGTCTGAACTATCTCTGACCCCTCTCTTAACATATCATACACCACGACCTGATTTCTCTGTTACCAGTCTCAGATAACTATTGTTTTGAATTCAACACTTGGAATTTAAACCGGAATGTAAAGCGCCCTAATATTTTACCTTGGCAAAAGGAAGTAGCTTTAAGCGGTATTAATCATTTTTGGATATTTCCTGTGTCCACTGAATTATATATATTCATTGCAGAACAAACCACAYGGTGCTTTTCAGAAAGGGCCTATGTCATAGTATTTTGGACTGCCATCATAAGCACAAACCACCAGTCGCAGCTGCGACATCTGCACAGAGCCTCATGCACAGAGTTTGCTGTTTGGGTTTCACCAGCAGGACAGGGTCTTGACTGATAATGTTTGCAATTGCTTGGCTTCATCACCCACAAAGTGAGTACATAAATAATAATGAAGCTTAGCTTGCATTCATAACATATCAAGAATCACAATTCCCTACTAAATTYTAAATTTGTCCGTCTTGCAGTGCAATGGATTGAATAGTTAGTTGACATAGACCTTGCGGTATCAGGCTCGGGTACCACTGATGATGGATTTGGTGGTGCTCTGAGGAGGGAGTTAAATAGTGCCCTGGCCTTGTGCTGCATCTCCGTGTGGCGGGTGTTCTCAAAGCCAGACTTTGTAGTTCAAGTTATTCTTTTAGTACCAAAAGCCATTTAGGTCTTCATTAGAAAAAGAAAAAAAAAAAAAAAGGCTACTTAGCTGAACTGGAGTGAGTGGAGTGAGTTTACATTAGAAATGATGTTACCGCAATCTGCTGTATCTCAGAAAAGGATATAACTGGCCTCAAATGAAAAGGAAATACGTTCAGAAGAAACCTGATAGTTTATCTGTGCATCGTTTTGCACTTGGGCTCCCTTCCTAGTGCTGAAAAACTAGTCTGTAAGAGCCCTGCCAAAATGTGCTTATACACGCAGACATTATCACTTCGTAGGATGGTACGTTTTATTATCAGGTTATTTTCCAGTACATTTGGCACAGTTAAGGTAAGTATATTAACTTTACTTCCAAATAAAGGAAACAAAGTTGTGGCGAATGTCTCAGCCATTGTCAATGAGTTAGGAACTGACAGGAGGTCCAAGTAATCAACCCTGGCGGCGGCGCGGGGTTTTCCCCTGGGACATCTGCTCTGATCGCGCGATGGAGCTCACTGGCACGGATGCAGAATTGCTTTCAATAAAGATTTTATTTCAAGCTTGGATGATTTCTCCTCAAATGTCTTGTCACTAAAGCAAAGTATCTAATACTTTCTTTTTCTTTTTTTTTTTTTCTTTTATTTTTTTAAACTCCTGTAAATCAGCTTTTGGAAAGGAGTGTAGGGTTTTGAKCTGAGCGTTTTTCATCCCCACAGTCAAATGTTAGCGAGTTCACATTGGCTGGAAGTATCAAAGTCAGAAAACCAAAAACATTAAACCCATCCTGTAACTGTGCAGTGAACAGGTCTGTTGATAGTTCTGCATTTAAGGAGACTAAAGGCAGCAGCAAAGGCAGCTGAACCSTGCTCTTAAGCTAAAACACCACATTTGCATATGCCTGACTGTGTATAGGAAACAGATATTAGCTAATTTGAGGATAATTATTGGCAGAGCGAATCAATGGAAGGTGCAGATGTTGACCCATTAAGCTAGGTTATAGGAACTTAGATATCGCTGCAGCCCGAGCATCCATCTGGATGAGCAGATCTGTGCCCAGCCATTGGTGCCATTTTCCAGGAAGGGCACAAATCTGCCAAAATGGATAGTCGTGAAACAAGATGCATGGGGAGAAGCCACTTCCCAGTGCTGTAGGGTTAGTTGTTAAGCCAAGAGGATGTGTTACTGATACATATGGCTCTTTATTCTCTTTTCTTGGGAGTTTTCTTTATTCCCATACATCTTTAGACCTCTTGGCCTCTTTTGGGGTCTTGGTTTCCATACCCTGGTTAGACAAAATATTGTGCATTCTCACCTCACCAGCATCTTGCACACCTACAGCTCTATGCACAATATTTTCTTTAACCAGCCCTTTCAAAAGGGCTTTTTCTCCCTAAATACACTGGTTTATCTCACTAGTATTTTCCACGTGGCAGGAACTTGAAAATGGTGAGAACCAGCATCACCACCAACACACTTTCTTCTCCTTGGTAGCTCACGTAGAGTAGAAACAAACGAAGAACATTTCCTAATACATCCTGTGACTGCAGACCAGCATGGCTTCCAAATGCCACAAATGATTGTAGTTTTATTTAGGAAGTTTGAAAATGGGGTTTTAAGTAGAAATGGGGAGCCAAACTCACCATACAGCGACCCTCTTTGCTGTGTGGTTGCCCTATGCTCAGCTACTTGCTTTCCAGCTTGCAGTTGCCTTGGTAACAGCCAAAGCATAAATTCAAAGTATTTTTGCTTATATATCTGCCATTGACACCARAGCCCTCCTATCAGGCACTTTTGCTGTTTTACAACATCATTCATTTCATTACTATTAATAATTAGATCTCTCTTTTCTGCCTATCTCCTAACTTGTAACCTTAAGGAACTTGAACAATCCTTTAGTTAGCAATTCAGCTCACTTTTGTGGGGAGAAAGACCCTTGCACGGCACAAGGCTCAAGAATTTCTTGACCAGATTCCAACATCTGCAGTGCTGGATTATAGATGGTTTCTAAAATAATCTTAAATTGATGGATCATTGCTCCTTTTATTTGAGCTTGACAAAAAGTAGCTCTGGCATTTCCTTTTGCTTTTTATGCTATAAACTGTATATCACTTTTTCTCCTCTTGCCAAAAAAAGAATGCTTCCCCATTTAGTAGGGATTTTCTCTTTGAACAAACAGATTTCCTTTAGGAGCTACAGTAATAATTTATATTGTATATAGTTGTTTTTGACCTTTTTTTTTTTTTTTTTTGTGGACAGATGAAAAAAAAAATCAATTAAAGAATTTCACTGGTAAATATTTGCCCTTTAAAAAGGTACACATTCCCAAAGTGGTAATTATTTTCTTCAGACTGAATTAAGTAATACTTAAAATTTCCCTTCATATAAGAATTCCTTCCTTCTTTCTCTGTAGTATTTTATTATGTATTTTACTATGGCTATTTAATTACTCAGACTTTCCTGAAAAGTAATCCTGTTGGCTTGGCTCGTAGTTTATTATTATGGTCACCAAAGAAAATACAGATGCCTGAATGTAAAAAAAAACCTCAAGGATTCAAATGAGATTTTATCACTGCAGTAATGAATTATTGCATTAGATGTAGAGCCCTTGGAGGCTCCTCCAAAAGTGGCATTTTGCACTCTCATGACAAAACGCTTTTAACTGCTAAAGATGTGCGACGCCCATCACACGCTCATGCAGTTACTTGGCAGGAAAACCACTAACTTTTATCGACTTTCTGAACTCCTAAGATAAGCCACGGTATGTTAATATTGCCGCGGAGGAAAGATAATTATTTTTTAATTTGTAATAAAGACGCTGTATTTTAAGAAACTAATAATTAAGCCAAGCTGATCAGTGCCATATGGAGAGTGTGCTGCGCAATGGACACCACGGGTAGGAGCAGAACTGCRGCAAAGCCTCCTATTTATACGCAAAGAAGAAACGGTATTTTTGTTGAAGGAATATGGCAAATGGCAAGATTGGCAGGAGTCCATCAGAAGCCACTCTTTGCTGCGTGACCCCCCAGCAAAAGGAGGGAAACCATCTCAGTTTTAAGCAATTGAACCCAAGATCCCTTATGAAATTTCTGTCCCTTGCAGGGCAGYTTGCTGTGACCTCAGCAACAGGTATAGGAAAGCAGAGATAGTTATAGGATGCTTTAAACTGCACCTGGATTTTTTATGGGCTTATGAGATTGATAAACAGGGAGTAAGGGGGTAAAAAAGCATGTACAGAACTTACCTTACAATATTCAAGTCTAAAACTAAGAGGTTAAGAAAACATCCATAAATCAAAACATTTACATATTAAAGTTACATTTGATTTGAGTGCCTTGGTAGCACCATGTAACTTGTCTATAAAATAAATATCTCTGTTTATTAGTTTCTCCGGCCTACAGTGTTTTATGTATTCTGGAGAGCAGAAGGGAATGGATTTCTGTCTAGTTTATACTTACCACTGCAGAGATTTAGGCAAAACTGTCTACCTAAACTACATCCATTAAACCTGCATTTTTCTCAGATCAGACTTCTCAGTTATTAGTGGCTGTTCTACTAGAATATTAATTCTTAATAGGTACACAAGCTCAACCTTTAACAACAATAATGTCCCTCTCATAATCTCATGGAAAATGAAGGCATCACAGATTTTAGTCCCTACAGTTATTTTCCAAATCAATCCATTTAAGATATATGGTCTAAGAAACTTTTAAGAAAATTTGAATCAGGATAAAGCATGCAAAATTCTTCACTTATATAAATTTCACAACCCATTTCAGAGTACACTATCTTTATTGGATTTCAGTTAGCAGAAGAAACGTGCTTCATACGAGCTTTTTATTAAAGGGCCCTTTTGCTTTTTGGACTGTTTCAGTCAGGGGAGACCATGCTAGGAGAAGCAGGAAGGCTTCTCCCAGGAGCCACCAAAGCTGGTGGCACCAAAATTATTCGATTCTCTCACCATGAAAGGCAAATATCATTTTCAAGATCTAACTGTACAAGCTCAGAAAATATTTCCATGAACAAGTATTACTTAGAGCAAGTAATAGCGTGTGGCCGCCCAATATGCAAAACCCAAAAGTCCAACTGTGGAGCTCACTCTGGTTCATGTCTTGCTGTCGGCAGCTGAATTTTCATCCATTGTCCATCATGTTGGAAGAAGTCATGCCTTCTTTCCTTCTTTTCTTTCTTTTTCATAACTTAACCAACTAAACATCACTGTTAAAGAAAACAGCAGAATATGTCTCTCCTGCACTTCAAATGCACCAGTGACTCCTTTGACATCCGTCTTTCTTTTTTCTTTTTTCTTTTTTTTTTTTAACCAATTCTTTCCTTTCGTCAACAGGATAGCAGCCAAGGAATCCGTGAATCTTATGTCAACACAGAGCTTAGGAATTGTGTTTGGACCAACACTCCTTAGACCTGAAAAGGAGACAGGGAACATGGCAGTCCACATGCTGTACCAAAATCAGATAGTTGAACTTATGTTGAGCGAGTACAGCAAGATCTTCGGCTCTGAGGAAGACTGACAGACAGGGCCTGTTATTGAAAAYGTTCACATCTGTCTTGATGTCTAATATTTTTACATTTCTGTAAACATATTTCTGAAATATTTCTTTTTCTTTCAAGTGACAGATGCCTCGTTTTGTGAAAACTTAATGATGATTTTGTGTTTAATTTTCAAACATTGGAATAAAAAATATTGTCAACATTTGCCTATATGTATTCTGCATTAACCCTTTGAGAGTTTCATTATGCTAACACTCCAAGTGTCAGTTTTTTTCAAGCTGAGCATACAGCATATGGCCAAAGACCATAGGAAATGCTGTTTACTAACATATGCAATGGCACAGAAAGACAAATAGGAACTGAGGGGATTTGTGGAAAGGGGATTAAAATATATAATAAAAGCTGTGAATTAAAACAGAGATATTGCATCATTTGTAGTTAATTTGACTAAGAATTACCTGTTCTCTTTGATATGTATTGGCAGTTAAATACACAATGAAGAACCAATTCCTCCATCTTAAGAGTTCCAAAAAAATTACATTTAATACTTCTAAATGATTTTTTTTWAAGTCTATCTATTTGCAGAGTAATGCCTTAAAATTACAAACAAAATTAGAATTTTGGCATTTTTACTTGAATACAGTGCCTGAGATGAAGACATTGCAAGACTGCTCATTTTAAATGTAACATCCATTTTGATTCCTCCTCACACTGTACATCTGCCTGCTTTCCCAAGCTATCTCGTGTTCTGTAGCATTTGTATTGTGCTCCTGAGGATGCTTTGTTGGTGAACTACATTAAATTCATCTAGAAAGAACTTTAAAAAAAAAGCCTTTTCATATGCCCTTAGGATTACTTGGCTAGACTTGAATCAATTTATGCATTTGATGGTTAGTTTCAGTTGTCATGGATAAACAAAAGGGTAACTGTCTAGAATATATCAAATATTGTTTCATTTTGAAATGTATGTTTCCAGCTATACACATCTTCTACCCTGTTTTGTAAAAGTATTCTGCTGATAAAATGTAGACTTATGTTTGACAGCTTTTTAATCAAGTTCAAAGAGAATAAATAAAACTAATCCAGTGTGGTAAAGAGTCTGTCTGGTTATCGATTTGTTCATAAAATGAAAAATAAACCATGTAAATAAGATGTGTGAAACACAGATCTAGAAGCAAATATTTAAAGTAATTAAAGACCCCAAAACACAGGATTAATGCGTAGGTCTGCTGTGCACCAGAGATATGTCTTCAATATCACCTCCACAGATCACAAATTGCTCCAGTTTTCACTTAGCATCATTTTCCGAGATGCTGTGCAGGAAAACTCTTTCCACTGCATGTTCTTGGAGGACACAAATACATAACAGTGAACCTGAAACCAATGTGAGCCCAGTGGTCCCAAGATGTCTTCTGATCTCAAGCATGGCCAAAAATCAAGCAAGAAGAGGGGCAGTAACCTGCAATTAATATCAAAAGCACAAAACCAAAAACATCTTCTACCTACTTCCTAACCTGCATCCAAACCTGCTTCCCCCTGTGCCACAGGCATTGAACTCACCAAAATGTTTTTCGTGTTAATGTAAAACCATGAGTACTTAAACAGCAATGTTTTCCAGCATCCCAGTCTTTAGACTCTTTTAATAGCAACAAACCAGGCGCTGTTTATAGTCTGTGGAAATGACTGGAAGAAAGATAGTCAGAAGTTCAGTCTATTTCTTAATAAAGACCATTCACATTATGGCCCCACGGGTGCTCACAATCATGCCATTGAAATAATTTCTGCTATTATCGGAAATGAAAAGTTCACTTGTTACTTGGATCCTGTTGCACTCAGAAGAAAGAATTATTAATTAATTTATCTTCTTTTAAGCTTTCTTATGGAGCATTGTGATTCCTCTTTTGTGTGTTTATAAGCAAGACGAGACATATGAAATGAAGCCACATCTTTCATTAGATCAACTGGTTTGGTTGGTATAAAAATAATAATGATAATAGGCAAAATTTGGGGGACACAAGGTTTTCTTGTGTCCCCCAAAGACAGAAAAGCTTCCCAAAGAAAATAGAGCAACACAGAAAGACGAAGTCTCTATGAGGAAGGCTTCACCAGTCTGCTCACCACCTCACCAAAGCATCCTGCCCACTCGTCCCAAAAAGCTATGCGTGCACTGCAAAACCCAGGACAACAAGCTAGGCCTGCTGRAGAAGCTGGTGGTTCTGCTTAATGCATTTAAGGGAGGACATAAACCTCAATGCATTCAGAACACACAGCAATTAATTACGCAGCAAACACCACCGTTTGAGAGTCGCTTTAGAGCACATCTCAGTTCATAAACAGCCAACTCATAACTTGCKCTCTACTCTTGTTCTCCTGTTTCAAAACACAGTTGCTATGCTGATCCCTACACACAAATTTCATGGTCACATGCCTGCAAGATGAAGTAAGTCATTAACTCCCTGCTAGAGATACCCATATTGGTTCTAAGAAACTTTTGGAGAAGTTCAAAAGCTTCTTGCATGCTTCCTCATTGAGTTTTTGGTAGATGTAGTTGTGCTTTGGAAATTGCAATGATGGAACTGAGGGCAGTTCAACTAATCCATGACTCAGCCCCCAACCTACCTGCTACAGGAAAAAAAAAGACACAAGAAATCCAACCATTATGTCTAACTTTCCCACTGGGAATGGTGTTTTTTTGCAGCCTCAAGCAGCAAATGGTTTTAAGTAAATATCTGAATATCCTGTATACGTTCCTATGTTCGTGCAATTTCTGTCGCCTATTCATTTTTAATACCAGTAGATTCTTTGTCTTARTGGTATCTGATGAATTTCCCAGGTTAATTATGCACCATGTAAGAAAATACTTCACTAGTATCACTTGTAAATTCATTAGCTTTTACCATTATTGTATAGCACTCCACTTGTTCTTGATTTATGGGAAAAGCTAAATAGGATCATCTGAGTGACCTCTTCGGGCAATTCACTATCCTATATACCGCCAACATATCACCTCTTAYTTGTCTCTTAATCAATTTAAGCTTCCCTCGCAAGGAAGGCCTGCCACACCTCTTATAACTTACTCTGCCTTTCACTGGGTGCTTTCTGTATCTGTCCTGTTCTTTGAAACAGAACTCTAGGTGTTCAAGGTGAAAGGAGCCTTAATATTTTCATGATCGATCGCTTTTCTGCTCTTAAAGGAATCAAATCCCCTGCTTGCATCTGATTGCTGCTCTGCACAGAAGAGCTGRAATGCCACTAATGCATCCCGTGGGCCCCATTCGCAGGAGAATTTGGGGACATAAGTGCTCTTTCTGCTCTTTCAGGACCACATACACAACATTGCGGTGCTACTGGATTCCCCTTCACACGCATCTTGCCTTGCATCAGTAACTTCATCCCTAGTGCTTTAATTCCCAGTACTTACTCCTTTAGCCCCACAGCCATGGTCAGCAAGTCCTAGATTGTTAAAGGTTTACTAGGATATAAAGTAAGCACTCAGTCTGTGAAGAAGAGATTGTTCTGGAGAAGAGATGAAAGGTTTAGGATAGCTATCTAGCCACTCTCACCTTCTTTTCACAGATCTTTATAGTCTTTGACATACCAATTTACCCAAAAAAAAAACAGTGAGAAGGACTAGTTTTGCCATTTCATGACTTGAAATGATAGACGCAGTCTACGTCAGAGCAGGGATATGGACCTGGGACCAACCACCACGCTCTCATGTTGCCCATTGCAATAGCCCTCTCTATAGGGCTATGCTCCCACTCAGTGCTTACATTGCTGGAGACAGAAGACAAAACACGTGGGTAATGCTTCACAGACACTTCTTTTCATATTCCCAGCCCCTTCTAGCCTCAAGTCCAACACAATTTCACGGACATAGCACAGACCCAGACCCTTCAGCTCTACAGAAATACAGAGCTGATGATCACCCCACTCAATAGGACAATTGTGATTCTGACAAAGCAGTGCAATAACATCAGTTATTTCAGATTTCCTAGGTATTGTCTGCTGGAAATAAACCCACGTTTCTCTTTGTGCTTAAGACATGCTTTACCTAGAGAGTGAAAGCTGAAAGATAAGGCAGCTACCTTGAGCAAACTTGCCCTGAGACACAAAATACAAGCACCTTCTCGAGAACTCTAGTACTATTCTTTTTCAAGTCATGTCTCTTTGAAGTGCAGATAGCTGAAAACACTGGCAGTGTTTTCCCTCTGATGCTGCAGTTTTTAGAGTATTATGCATATTGCAGATGTGGTTTTCTTGCACTAGATTGAAAAAAAAGGAATAATCTTATTAAAAATGTAAAAGGATTTCAGGGTTCTGTGCATGCTCAGAGAAAAGAGAGACGTCAACAATAAACATGCCATCTAAACAATGCGGAAAGACCTCTGTCCCATGAGCATAATAGATGTTTTATTAATAACTTGTTTTTATATTTTTTTCTCATTTCCCAAAACAGAGGGAAAAAAAAAGGAGTGGGCTTTTAAATCAAAATACTGTATGATTGGACAGCTCAGCACCCTCCTTGAAAAACTACTAGTCCAGCTGAGACATGGTATGTTTTCTGTATGCTTCATTCCTTCACCCTGGTGTGTCCATCTGACTTCTCGCCATCATTTCTCACCTCTTTTTCACATGTTTTTATGTTTATTTTCTTCTGTTTTAATTTTTGCAGTTTTTTTCCSCCACACACATAGCCTACATCTCAGATAACCGTGTCTCTATAAAAGCCCTGTTCCAAGCAGAGAGATCCTCAGGAACCCAGACTCCCAAATTAAATCCCAGAATGGCCCTAAGTAAACTAGGATAAAATGGGAGTGATTCTAACACATGAGATAGAAAGAATCTAAAGTAAAATTCTTCTTCCCTTACCTGCAAATACATATGACCACCACTATCTCTGAACCACACTTCTGCTTTGCTTTTTACAGATAGCCTACCTGCAAAAATAGGGTCTTTCTGACCCTCCTATGGAAATCAGCGACCTTGTTAAATAAGAGCAGATAAGAAGGCTTTGCTTCTCATCTCAGAGGCAAAGCCTTCGCTAAGATCATCAGCACTCACTTGCCAGGAAAATATTGCTTTGAAATAAGTAGAGAAGTGAACTTTGCAATCTATGGCATAAGGAATTGTATGGCAAGCCAGGAGAGCAACCACATATTGCGCTCAGGCAGTACTGTGAGAGCTGACTGAGAAACAACAYAAAAACATCCTTTCCAAAACATAGAAATTCCTATATACCCACAGAATGGCTTAATTGCTTTGGAGTTTAAATGGTTTTTACTTCATGAAGACCAAAATCTTTTTTAATCTCTTTCCCGCGCCATTTGGGTTTCATTCATAAAAGACRCTGACATTTGACCCACACATGAAGGAATCCATCGCTGGTATAGCAGGTTGTGATGTCTTTTTCTGCCTTAGTTCAAGTGTGTTTTGCAAGGCTACCGGGGTCAAAAGTCRCTGTTCCTGCCTTTCCTACAGCCACTCTTGCGCAAAAGAAACCAGGAGAAGTTGCTGGACAGACRGGGAGAAGTGAACTAATTAAGAAGCACGCATGCATCTGTCTCAGGCCACTTGCCAAGCATAATGCGGCGGAGGGTTCAATCTTCCCAGCTATTTGAGACTGCTCTTTCTTGGACTTGCTCACTCCGGTAGCACTGGTGACAGACGCCTCACAGCCAGGTTTCGGGACTTTCTTTGCTTACCTAATAATGAGGAAGTTGTGGGATTTGTCACAAGTTCATCAGACCATAAACATGCCAGAGGTTCCTCAGGCTTAGACAGCTCTAAACAGGTCTCTGATTTACTTATTTAAATTTATACCATGCCTACTTGTCAAGGCTCAGGTACATGCACAAAATAACAGATGTGTCTGACAATTATCTCCAGGAACCCATGTCCAGCTTGTGTCAGAAAGAGCACAGATGTGGCCCATGTCACAAACTGGCAGGGGGAAAGAGAGCGTTGGAGGAGAAGACACTGTCAAAATAGATAGATAATTTGGCAGTGAAAAAAGCTGGATCAGTCTGGATATTTGGCACATTCCAGATTTTCTGGTGCCCTCTGAAGAGACTATGCTTATGGAGAGAAGTCTCCTGAAGAGAGATCACTGGAAATGGGTTTGATGAAAAATATGACCCCCATCCCCAAAACTCATACACTGGCTACAACATTCCTCCTGTGCAGACACAAAAAGAGGGATTTGCCCTTATAGTCACAGTTGCCTCTGTTTCTAAGTTTATTTTGTGAMTCTCATGTGAGACCATTCTGAAGATATTAGCATCAGGCAAGGCAGATGAGAAGGAGATCCATCACCATGCAGATGGTCCAGGGCAGTCCTGACCATCACCGACCAGTCCCCTGACCAGGAGGTAATTGGAGACCTGAATGCRAGCAGGGACATTGAGAAGTGCCGCATACATTGCTACCTGCATCCTATATGGCCACAGAAAGCATTCCTTCTGTGACCACTGTACAACTGTCCTGCGGGCTGCATCACTCCACACATGGTCCACCTACAATAAAATCAGGCACAAAAAAAACCCTTTTTAACCTGTTTTCTCTCCCCACAGCTTCATCATTCAGACCTACAAAGGTCTGAAGGTCTCCTTCATGTGAGCAGTCCGTGCTTGCACAGGAACATCTTTGCATAACATCCACCATGTTGATGACTGTAACTTAATTATGGCGCACACTGTCCTGGTGACAGTAAATATTAGTGCTGTGTGCTACAGAGCAAATATCCCGTGATGAAAAATTCAAACAGTATCGAGATTTTCATTAGTGCAGTAATGGCTTTCTCACACGTTTCGCTCATTTTTAACTCAACCTGCTATGGGAAGGAAATGACATACTTTTGTTGAATAAGACAGCACAGAGATTACGAGAAGGTGCGTTTTTATGGGTAAAGAAATATATGCTACATTAATCTATTTTTATGCTTTGCCACTACATGCTGATGAGTCATTTGAATGCCAAGTTTCATTAGTAAATTGGGAGTGATATAGTTGGCCCTGTGAAAAAATAAAATACATGTATTTCATTTAAGAAAGCAAAAATTTCAGTAGTCCTCTAGAATATCTTAGAACACTAACTAGTATCAGAGGATATAGGATAAGACCCTATTTATAAAGAGAATTTTATGTTCATAAGAAGTACATTAAATACAGTCTGCCCAATATTGTATTGTTCTATCATTCCTCTATGGATCATATTAGTCAGTGTCCTGTTAACATCCATTTCATCATACTGTCATAATATTATATTGAAATGAGATCTGGCACTTTTGGGGTCCTGTGCAAGATGAAAAAATGGGTTTCCAGCAGTCTTCCTCTTAGATATAATTGAAAAAGAGGCAGGCATGAGGGCATGCTGTGACTCATGCTGCCGGAGAGTGATCCGGAATCGTTCAGATGATGAGTACATAGAGATTGCCATGCACAGAAACGCGACAATTTGCTGTACTAATGTTTTGAAAATGAAAATTTCTAGCTGTTTTGCAGAGAAGCTTAGTAGGAAAGGCAAAAGAAAAAAAAAAAAAAAGAAATCTTTTATAGTTAAGCTAGATTATTTCTGTTTTTTTGTTTGTTTGTTTTTGCTTTTTGGAAAGTAATGATGAAGACTGCACTACAAGAAATGTATTTTTCTCCAGAATGGCATAAAACATAAATGAATGTTGCTTTATTGACTAAAATAAATATAAAAATGCATGAATCAAGAAGTGGAAGGAAAACAGAAAAATGAAAAATATTTGTCCCATTCCTTATAGATTAGTTCTACAGGCAGACCCAGCAACACCCTCCAGATCCACATCCTGGATCCTCCCTCAGGTAACTGTGGTCGCTTCACCACAGGGATGGACACTTAAGTCATCYCAAGGTTTCAAGGCCAGACTCCTGTCATCAAGCACGTTTCCAATGGACAAACCTTCCACTGGCAAGCCCCAGCAGGAGTGAAAACCTGAGCACTCCTCCTCTCTCACCTCGAGCAGCCAATGAGACAGCAACAGACATTTTCTCAAAATATCTATCTGTGCCTATTAGCCTATCTCATATTTTATTTATTAGAACATGATTCAAAAGATTTTGAGATGTCCTGCTTTTAAGCAACTGCTAAGTGACATTTGGGCCATATAACAGTTCTCCTTCTTCCCCAAGAGATCATAGCCAGTGATATCAACATCCTGTTCACTTGGTGTTTCCACTGAGCTTTAATGCTAACAAATAAGTCAAATGAGCAATTCCAACCATTTACTCAGTATCTAAGCTGTCAATATTGGTACACGGTGCATTTTAGAAAGGATTCAGCATGGTAAATGCTCATTTCAGAGATGATAATGTATTTCTATGCCTCCTGCATCATGTTGGAGCAGACAAGATCAAACCAAGGAATGTGCTCTTTTTTACCTCCTATTCGCAGGTTAATTTCAGTCACCCAGCTCTTGCCAATCCCTAGYGTTTTCTGGTGACAGATTTTCTTAAACATCATTCCTTATCCTCATTAATGTATCTGTTTTTACCACTGCTAATTAAATAATGTGTCTCCTGTACCCTGAAATGACCAAAGTCTAATCCTGCCAGCCTAAAGGAGAAGACTCCTTTACTTAGGAGGCATGAGTGACCTACAAAGGGATGGTTCCTGTGAAAATGCTGTTAAGTGCCAAGATGAGCACTTCACTGCATGTGCAAATCCAGGTGAATGGGGGATCTTCAAAAAAAACTCCCAYTGAGCTGAAATTGGGATCATTTTTATAGCTTTCAGTTTTGAGGTCACAGTCACCATAACTGGAAACTTAAAAATGACTTCAAAAAGGCAAACGCTAACTAGATTTCACAGTAGATTTCATTTTACTTGGCATTACAGAAAGAATGCAGGTATTAAATAGACTGTTTCCTGTATACAATAAGGTTAATTAGTAGCAAGGGATGGAAATCAGTGTAGACATAACTCTTTTAGACAGGTATCAAAAATAATCCCCTGATCCCCACAGACCCCAGCTGCACTGAAAGAAGAGCAATATAAAAGATTCCTTAAAAGAAATTTTTTCAAACGTTCTCCAGGTGTCCCAGCTATATTTAAATGGGCTGGTGGCCCCATGTGTACTCCAGCTCTTTCTGCTCTGCAGCTCCCTTGCTCCAGCTCAAACGAGCGGAGTACTCACGCAGCACTCCGAGGTGCGACATAAAGGGTTTCTGTACAAAGAAACCGGGATTGCAAACCGAGACAGACAGGAGAACAAAAAGAAGAATATATTCTGGACTGAATGGGACTTCCCTAAGCTCCTTATCAATAAGGTTAATAAGGGTCTCTGCAATTTACTGATCACTATGATGCAACAACTGGGCTAAAGCTCTAAAGAAGCTCCTTAGATACTGTCTTTTAGTACTTCTCCTGGCCCACCACATTAAAGTCCCTTTTACCCTTCCCCTGTCACCCTTCTCAAGGGAATAAACTCCAGTCTGTGTGACTGGCCTCACTAAAATCCCTGGTCTGTTATTACACTTCTACCTGCCCTAGTTAAGCAGATTAATAGTTATTTCCTAGAATTTGATCCTCCAGTCCCTTTGTAATTGAAGCAGTAATGCTCAGATATTTCTAAAAATGTATTTCTGAAAAAATACATTTCCTTTTTTCTTCGGTTTAATTTTGTTATCCTCAATCATTTGCATGATATAAAAAAAAATCCAAACTTCTATCTCCTCTATAAAATACATGTCATATCAAAAAGGTGACAAGAGGGGGAAAAGTAATTAGTGAGTTCACAGAGTTCAGTAGAAAAGTTAAAATAGAGTAACACATTACTTTTTATGTTAAGATTTCACAAGACAAATCTTGCCTGTGTTTTAATTGCATGTGACCCTGGCAGTCCCACTCTGAAATGAAGTGCCGTAAAATTAAAGATGACAGACGCTCAAAACAAGTCTTGTGATCTTGATTAAACTACAAAGACCACACTTTCTCTCTGCTTCAACTCAGATATGATGGGCTGTTTTATTTGGGGAATTGCTTCATTAATGCTTTCTTTGACTAGACATGTT